>NC_143482.1:17529648-17848876 GCF_027475165.1 Benincasa hispida
GCTTCTGTTCATGGGTTCTCTTTGATAAGAGTTACTTCATCAACAACATCAACTTAATAAGTCTCCCATTTTAGGGGTAAGACCGGGTAGATAGCAGGGGACATAGGATGCAAGACAAAATTCACTCTTACCCATTTCTAGGGATAGTAGAAAGGTTGTTCTCTTAAGTACTGATTCTAGGTCTTGAACAAGGGGCCCCATCCTCTCATTGACCCGAGAGGGACTCGATTGAGTGATTGAATCACAAACCTATTATTCATTAGAGGATCAACAGGATTTAAGGACTAAGATGTAATTTTGAGGGTAAAACAACATTATAGATGTAATTTCGAGGGTAAAACAACATTAGACCCAACCGTAATTACGAACAACCGGTGAATGATCAACTTACTGATTATGGTTAAATCAAGTGGATAAAAATATGTCTACAGTGAGAAGAGTATAACCATCAAGCTATAATGGTATATTTTATTGGTTAATATTGATTAATTCGAATTAAAGTGTTTAACCGATTAATCTCAAATCGTTGGAGTTCATGATCTGTAGGTTCATAAGGTCCCTCTACTAGCTCATAAGAGCTTAAACCTTGGATTAGAATATTGAGCGAATTTGAAACGTCCCAACTCGAAGTTATGGTTTGAAATTTGAAACGTTCGAATTTCAATTTAGGATTTTGATAATTATATTCGATATAATTAAAGTTTAATTTTGTTGAAAATTAAACGTTATTGGAAAGTTTAAAATATTTAAATAATGATTTAAATATTGATTACATAAATAAGGATTCATGTGTAAATTAAGTGTTTTATTAATTTAATGTTTGATATTAAGTTATTATTTAATTAATTAAATTTGTTTAATTAATTAAATTAAAATTAATTCCAAATTAAAAGGGAAAATAAATTGTTGAAATTGAATTTAAGTTACGTTTAATTTAATTTTAAATTAAATGTAATTAATTAATTTAAAATTGAAATTTTGAAATATTTAGTGGATTTATCCTAAAATGGGATTTGAGTGGATTTTTTCACATTTCAACATCTAACCCACTTCCTTTGTGCAATTTGACAATGAGTGAGTGCTTGCATGTTTGAGTTTGATAAAAATTTCAGTTTCTGAAGTTAAAGTAGAAGGCAATCTGAAATTTAGGGAAATTTCTACAAAAATTAGTTTTGCTCTAAAACCTCTCCAATTCCACCTCAGTCCTCCCAATTCAAAGTTCTACCACTCAAATCTAAGGTTGAGAATAGTAGAGAAATTTCTCTTGGTGGTCTACTCAAGAATGTCAATTTCATGGAACTTGCAAGAATTTAGTGGAATTCTTCAATACTTGTTGAAACCCTTTTCTATTTTAAAACTTATTTTATCATGCTTGTTACACAAATTAAGTGTAATTAGAGTGCTTAATGATTCTGTTAGCTTTCGTTTTATCAATGTTTATTCCATCAGAACAAACTCCCGACGCTTTTTGTACGATGTCATGAGTTTGGAACTCTCGAAGCATGTATAGACATCGTCGAGAGTTCTCTAAGCTCATTTGAATTTAGAAATTTCATAAACATCTACAAACACACAATAACTTTAAAAAACACATCAAAATCCAGTTGTTTGGCTACCATAACTGTAGGACAACCAAAAATTCATTATCATAAAGCTACTAGCAAGACATAACTACTTTACTACCAGAACTGCAGGATAGCAACATATTAGACAACTAGATAATGAGGTAATCATATTTAATTTGATGTTCTCTCTGTAATCGTATCATATCTTCAATCAATTTTTTTCATTTCTTCCATTTTTCTTGCATGATCCTCTCTAATTTGTTTTTGAATGTCTTCAAGTTCCTTAATCCTTGATTGAGGGTATTAAAATTTGGCTTTGAATTCCTTTACCTCCATGCTTTCCATTCCTTGAATATATGACGAACTCAATGAGCTGCTACCCATTCTTGACTTAGGTTTTGGGTCCCAAGCTAGACCTTTTACAAGATCGGGTCGTCTGCCTAAAACCATCGCACAAATTTCGTCCCTTGTTAGTGGTTGACAACCTTTTGGGCGGGGTTGAATTGTTATTCTAACATTTGATTCTACACATATTAATTAAGTGTGTAAGTACGAGTTACTGAACTCACAAATAAAAAAAATGAAAAAAAAATAAATTGATTATATGTGCATCCTCAGCTGCCTGATTCATGAACTTGCCACCTTTAGAGTGTGTTTCTTTAAATAGGTCAACACGTCCTACTTTTCAACCTTGTTTTTCCTACATCTCATATTGTATTTGCAGGAACGACTTCTATTCTGCACATATAGTCTAGACCAATATGGAAGTTGGAAAAAAAAAATACTTTTCTTAGTCCAGTTTAGAATTTTTTTCTTTTCTTGTCTTGCTTCGATGGATGTTTGCTAAGGACAGGAAAGTTTAACGTATTTATTTATTGTAAGATCTCTTCTCCATTTATTACGACTGGAGGCGATCTACATTAAACTTTTCTATCATGTTGCCTACTTCTATGCAAATTACGATTCTCTAAAAGATAACGTCAATGTCCCATGAATGCTATGTTCCTTTTTATCCTGAAAGACGATTTATCTTCTTTGAATATGGGACATGCTTGATAACCTTTTGTCCTCCAACTAGATAAGTCACTGTACACAAGAAAATCATCAATAGTCTATAATAAGGTCACATATATTTGAAAAACCCACCAGTAAGATAATCATAAGTCCGCACACCAATAGTCCATAATTCTTTCAAATCTTCAATTAATGGTTGTAAGTAAACATCAATTTTCTTTCTAGGAAATTTTGGACCAAGTATGAGCAAAGACATGAAGAAGTTTGTCTCCTTCATGCATTTCCTAAGTGGCAAATTATAGGGAATTAGCACCACAAACCTCATATTTCCAAATGGATTAAATCCATCTGATGTTAATCGTCAATGAACATTTCGAGGATCTAAAGCGAAATAAGAAAATTCACGATTAAAATGTTTCCACCCCTCTGCATTAGTTGGATGTCGTAGCACATCCTCCATTTCAACTCGCTTATCTTTATGCCATCTCATGTTAGAAACACATTTTTTCGATCCAAAGAATCGTTTTACCCTTATCATCATTAATTTTGTATCGAGACTCACCACAAACCGTGCATTATTGTACATCTACAATTCTTTTCAATACAATACACAGTCGTATTTGCATGCATGAATAGACTCATAACCTAAGTCTAGTCACGCAATTTTCGTTTAACTTCATAAAAGGAAGTAGGTATAGCGGTGCCGATTGGAAACCCTGCTTTTAACAATTCTAACAACATGTCAAATGATTTGTTACTCCAATCGTTTAGAACTTTGATATGCATCAACTTCACTAAGAAGTTCAAGGACGAAAATTGCGAACAACCAGGATATAATTCATTACGTGCTTCAGCCATTAAATCCTTAAATACGTTTGTGGTATCTCTTTCTTGACCATTAGAGGACATTTCATTCTTGATCTCTTCTTTATTTGCGTCTTCGTTTTCAATTAAAACTTGTAGATCGTTTATAAGATTCAACATATCATTTTCTTCAACAATATTACACTCTATGCTAGTTTCTTCATCATTACGTATTGAATAAGTTGTATGTCTTCCAAAACTTCTAGATATGTTGATTGTCTCTCCGTGATATACCCATTCACAGTATGAAGGGATACTCTTGCATTGGCATCTTGTTTGTTCGGAATCATTAACAGAAACTTTTCCACATCTAAAAATTGAGATACTCATTCTCTATACTCGACCAACAACTTATTTCTAGGTTTGATCCATTCTTTATTCATCCATAAAAATAAACCTTTTCTAACCCAACTTATAATCCAAAACAAATTATAACTTGTGTTTGATCCAAAAATTAAGAATTTGATCAACAAAAAAAACTAAATAAAAAAACATTATCAAATGAGGTCTAAATAATTATTAAATGAAGTCTAAGTTAATTATTAACTATATTTTATATGACTATAGTATCAAGAACCCTACATAAGTATTACTCCTAAACTGCAGGAAAAATCACCATTACAAAACATAGAAGACAAAGAAGCATTTTAAAATGATCATCTTGGATAATGTCAAAGGCAAAAATCCTTAACCAATACATAACAAGCATAGAAATGCCATCAAATTCAAGGAGCAAGAACACTTTCGATAGAAAAATTAAGCTTCTCTGCCCCTGTCATCATTATCTCAAAACTACAGACAACTCTTTATTAAAAAAAAACCCATAATAAGAAACAAAAACAAAATTGAGATAAAAATTCACAGAGAAATAACGAACAGGGAAAGAACCCATTAACAATGCTATCACAAGATCTAAGAAAATTAAAAACACTAACGAAGTGAATAAGTAAAATATTGAAATGAACCCATTATAATCAAGCACAAAGAGCAATCTTATCTTACCCAGAGAAACACAACAATAGCTGAACAATCCAAGGTGAAAAAGGGTGCAAAATTTTCAAGGAGGGAATGGTTTAGGGTTTCGAACGTGGGACGGAGCAACGGAGAGAGGGAGTTGGAGCGGTGAAACTGAAAATCGCTGGCGTTTGATGGTGGCGCAGAGTTCGACGGTGGTGCTCGGCGGCCCAATGCTGATCAACGATTTGAGGGGAGCGCGTTCGGACGGAGGGGAGAGGCAGATTTGATTTTAAGAGACGTGGAAATTTTAGGAGGCGATATGATATTAAGGTTACTAACTCCAGAGGGGTATTATATAACTGTCGGGAGTTGGTACTATCTCCTTACGCTTAAAATTACTCGTCATGGACCCAATTCAATTCAGTGGGATCTTTCATTCACATTTTTTTTCCATCAAGAATGTTTTATAAAACTCTTAAGACTCCCGAATTTGGAGTATCCTACTTTCACGCAATTCACAGGGTTCAACAAGCAATCGATATTTCACGATCAAGGTTGTAGTACTATTTGTAGTAGCGGTCCTTATATATCGTATTAATAATCGAAAGATGGTCGAAAGAAAAAATCTCTATTTGACAGGGTTTCTTCCTATCAATTTCATTGGACCCAGAAATCATACATTGGAAGAATCTTTTGGCTGTATCTCCCAACTACGAGGAAAAGTCGTCGGGGGATATGCACGTAACTCTCGATGGGTTAATTAACCTGTTCGGAGTTAGGTTATAACTCCTGATGATTGTTCTACGGTGTTTAGAGATATTATATCTCTAGACGATTTTACTCCCGACGGTTATTTTAACGTCGGAAGATTGTCTTCTTCTTGTAGTGGTGTCTATATGAAATAATTCTAGAACGAAGAAAATAAAACTGTAGATATATGCACTAGATATATATCATCATGATAAACAAATAAAATAAAAGTTTGGATCTATACTAAATGATTGAGAGCACTAATAAAGAATAACTCATATGATATGTTGCAAGGAATATTTTTCCTCTATTATTCAAATTAAACATGCTTTTTGTGGGATTTCTCATCAAGCATAGGGTGGCTAGAAATTCTTTGTCATATTATTGGGGCCATAACTTAGTAGACATAATCAATGTGGATGATTAGAATTATATACAAGTAGCCACTCTAATGTGTACCCCATATTCAGTGAACACCAATGAAGCCTTTTAAATAATAATTCTTTGGGTAACTAAAGTGTCCATCTCATTTCAAAATAGTCTTTTAATAATAGTGTAAGCTCAAAATTTTAGAATGAACAGTTTTGGTCATTTAGATTTGAATCTATGCTATGTTACTATTGTAATCGATAAATAAAGAAAACAAAATAATGTAAATAGTAAAGATCTATATAGAGATTTACGTGGTTCACTAACAATATATTAGCTATGTCAATGAGGGAGAGATTCATTTTATTAATCGAGAGAATTATCAAATAATACAGATCGTTGAGGCACCAATAGAATTAGAGGATTTATATATAAACTCTCTTTAAACCCTAGGCCTGAAATCGTAAAATACACATAACCAAACAAATACATATTAGATTTCAGTGGTTTACATAGGATTAATAAGGGTTAGAGGATTTTATATATATGTCATGGGAAAGCGAGACCCCGTGCTTGGTCATTCGAAGTGCGAGATAACAGATTGAAGATGTTTCAATAATACAGAATTAATGACAATAAGAAAATATTGTATATACTCATTGTATTTGAATATGTTTATCATTCTTATACGAATCAACCCATGTGTACAATCTCAAACTTTTAATTGTATTCTATAATCTGATTGCATGTTATCAACTACTAATACTCAATCTCATTTTCATTGATTATTACGAAGCACTTACGCTATTACACCATCTTTTTAGCTTACTTTCTATCACTCTCCCTTTCCTTTTTTATTTCTCAAGGATGAACACCAAGAACACATTACTTCTAGTTAAGACTACAAAATTCAAAATTAAGTGAATGATTTTGGATAATTCCCCTTTGATCAAACCTTTATTTAATTCCTCAATATTAGAAAAGTTGAAGCCACTAAAATCCAGGTTTCTTGAGTGCTAAAAAGTCCAACAACTCTAACCAATGAGGCAGAGGAATCTTCATCATGTAAAGCTTTAAAGTTGCCAAAAGCGATCATTGTGAAGCCACCACCACCGTTTATTTACAAAGCGCTTTTGAATTTGATTAAGCCACCACCGCCTACGATGCCCTATTAATAACATTGCATTGTGTGTTGGTAAGATATGACTATTTCACTCTATATATATATTTTTAAAGGGTTTATTTAAAAAGTTTGTGATCATTTGTTTGAATGCTTTTCTTTCTAATAAGAATATGTTTTTTTATTTTATTTTTTTTTAAAAAAATATCAAATCAATTTATACCTCTAAAATTTGAGATTGTATTTATTCGCACGAAATTTCAAGAGAAATTTATTTCGTGAAACTTGAATTTTTTATTTGTATTGATTTTGTGAAAAACGAGTACAATTTCTAATACATAGAATTTTGATGCTTTCAAAATAAAATATAATTTTTAAGTTGGTTGATCTTCTTGAACGATCAGCCTTTGAACTTGTTGATCTTGTTGGAGGATTAGGAGTTGATGTTGAGGTTGATTTGATGCGATGTGGTTTGATTAGTACTTAATCATCTTGAAGAAAAAGCAGAAGTCTTGGAAGAGTGTCTGAGGGGTCTTTCGATTGTAGTTATAATTCTCTATAACTCAAATGAGGGGAGCTTCTCTATTTATAGAGCTCCCTGACGGGTTTTATGGGCTTGGACATGACCTTTGGGCCTAATTTAATTGGACTTGGACCCAACCTTTGAGCTAATTAATTGGACTTGGGACGGGCCTTTAGGCCTAACTACTTGGACTTGTCTGGCTTTCCAATTAACTGGGCTCAGGCCTATTTTACCGTTTTAGGCCCACCTTAAGGCCATATTTGGACGTAACTGGGTCAATGCTCAAATTGTAGCATCCAATTGGTCGAAATTAATTTTACTCAATCGACGCCTGCGATAAAAACACATAATTTGTCCCCAATTTCAATTTGAGACATGTGTCAACTCTTAATTGGTCACAAATTTGACGATTTCAAAATTTCATCATTAATTTAGCAAATGACGTGGTGGTCCGTGGTTGGTCCAAAATTTCTCCTCCAACTAATACCCATTTTCGAGATTTGTGCACAGATGTGGATGGATGAATCTCGAAAAAAATAAATAAAGCCAACCTAAGTAATTCGGTCTTGACTTCGATGCCCCCAATTTAATTAAAAAGTGATTTTAGTGACGAGTTTAACTAAATAGGGGACGAATAATTTTTTTTTTTTTTAAAAAATCTCAACCTTTATCTCAGACTTGATTTGATTTAGAGAGATAAAATGTGCGAATTTTGAATTTAAAATAAAATTCAAGTTTCATCCCTAATTTAATTTAATTTGGAGATGAAAACTTTAAGATTTTGGTTTTAGGAAAGAAATTCGGAATATGGCCAAATTTATAAGACAATTTTGAGCTTTGTCCCAATTTAATTTGATTTTGAGATAAACTCACGAATCTCAAATTTAAAAATAAAAGAATAAGTTTCATCCCCAATTTAATTTAATTCGGGGCTAAAATAGAATTTTGAATTTAAAATGAAATTCAAGTTTCATTCCCAATTTAATTTAATTTGTTTTGTCCCAATTTAATTTGATTTTGGGATAAACTTAGGAATCTCAAATTTAAAAATAAAGGAATAAATTTCATCACCAATTTAATTTAATTTTGAGCTAAAAATTTGATTAACAAAAGGTTCGGTGCATGACCCAAAGTGTTAGAAAATGAGGGGAAAAAAATGTCAAAGATAAAATTTGGGTGGTAAAAAAAAAAAGATTTTTTTTTTAAAAAAAATAAAATTCCAATAAAATCTAGATTTAATACAATCTAAGATTTCCTAATTGGATTTGGATTCACTATAAATAGGGCTGAAAGCCTTCTATATTTCATTCGAGTTAAAGAAGGAAAAAAAAAAAAAAAACTTCCCCCTTTCTTCCATTCTTTTTTTCTTCTTTTTTTTTTAAGAAAAAAAAAAAAAAAAACTTCCCCCTTTCTTCCATTCTTTTTTTCTTCTTTTTTTTTTAAGAAAATTTTGTTTTTTTCTTTCCTTTCCTTTTCTTTTTTCTTTCTTTCATCCTTTATTATTATTATTATTTTACTAACTTGCCCCCCTTGCCTATGTGGGTGACTATCCTTGCACAAAAGGTGGGTTTTTTTTTTCTTTTATATATATATATATGCACATAGGGGCGTTCGACCAACACGATCTGACCCTTGCTAGACACAACCCCTATGTGGGCGACTATGTAGCCTGCAGGGGTGGTCGTCAGCTACGCTAACAACGATTTGACTCTTGCTAGACATGAAACCTATGTGGATGACTGTGTAGCCTGTAGGGGTGGTCCTCAGCTTCGCCAACAACAATCTGACTACTGCTAGACAAGACCTCTTTGTGGGTGACTGTGTAGCCTGCAGGAGCGGTCGTCACCTCCGCCAACAACGATCTGACTCCTACTAGACACGACCCCCTATATGGGTGACCGTGTAGCCTACAGGGGTGGTTGTCAGCTCTGCCAACAACGATTTGACTCCTGCTAGACACAGCCCCTATGTGGATGATTGTGTAGCCTGCAAGGGTGGTTGTCAGTTCTGCCAACAACGATCTAACTCCTACTAGACACGACCCCTATGTGGGTGACTGTGTAGCTTGCAAGGATGGTCGTCAGCTCTGCCAACAACGATTTGACTCCTGCTAGACACGCCCATATGTGTGTGACTGTGTAGCCTGCAAGGGTGGTTATCAGCTCTGCCAACAACGATCTGACTCCTGCTAGACACAACCCCTATGTGGGTGACTGTGTAGCCTGTAGGGATGGTCGTGAGCTTCGCCAACAACAATCTGACCCCTGCTAGATGATGATGAAGAAAAATTAGCCATCATTGATTTGATGACTAAAATTAAGTGAACTCCATATGCGATGCATGTTCTTAATGTATGCGTTGATTATCATGCATCGGTGGTCATGCGTTAGATTTACAATATGCGTTAACAAATGTATGCGATGACTATGCATTCCTGTCAGAAGTTTTCTTGCGCCCACGCCAAGTATAACGCGAGTGCAAGTTTCTCGGATGATCCGAGGTCGAACACATGGACTTGTAGCTAGATGTATGCGGTGATGTGCATGCGACGGTTGAATAAAAGAATGATGGGGGGTTTTATGCTACAACTACTCCTACTCCTAACTAACAGACAATGCAATGAAAAGTATGAATGAGAGGTAGAGACACGACAATTGTTGATGCGTAGTAAATGGATGGAAAATAGATAAAACGTGCGGATGTTTTCATCGCAACCCTTAAGATTAACCGCAAGGGCAACCTCAGCCAATGCAAGCTATGCGATCATGCTACACACACTCGAGCCTATATCTAGGACGTATATGATGTGTATGCAAAAGGGTCAAGATGACCGCATACAGCCACCATATCCTACTTCTTGGATGCATGCAATATTCTTTCCGTAGGGTGCATACGTTGTGTAATACCAAACGGAGCTTATTTCTAAGTTCCCCATTCTTGCTTATGCGATCCAATCCGCTCTCTCGAGTCTTAGATTTTGTTTTTAGACTACTCTTCCAAGTATGCCTAAATGATGAATGATGCACTCATAAGACAAGGTAATCGCATGAACTTGGCTGACGTAAGATTATTCCTATCTCTAGTGAATACATGCTTACACTGCTTAATGCGACCAACCACTTACCTTCCCAGGCAGTTAGTTGTTGCTGACTTTACTCATAGACAAGCGTTGCGTCTGCCTATAGACAGGTGTTGCTATAGCTTCACACTAAGCAAATAAGGTTTTCTCACTCACTCACACAACACACACCTTCCGTGGTTTGCTACATGCTTCATATCTCTAATCTGCATGACTAAGTATGCGTTACTCAAGCAATCTCACTAAGTGATGCGATTAATGTTAACGATGCTAAGTAAAGAAAGATGGAGATGGAATCGAAGGAAACATAGAAATGCATTGAACACACAATGTATTAATTTCTTAATCCAAAATGTAATACAATACAATATAAGAAAAGAAGAGAAAATGAAAGGACCAGTTGGAAGCAATGTCTTGCTTCCAGCGGATGTGTGTCAAGGTTGCCGGTGGTGCCATGGATGGGCGGTGGAGCTGACTCTCTCGACATCTAACTCCGGTCGAAGACTCCGATTGTCACTCGGAATGGATGAAGGAGGTGAAAAACTCTCAAGCTTCTTTCTCACGCGTTCGTCTAGATCACAAGGATCCACCTGAAGGCCGAAACTTGGACAATTTGAAATTATGCTCAGCTGCTTCTATTTATAGAGCTTTATCGCCTACAACATTAATGGACCTGCTCTAATTTTGACATTAGAGGCGCGTTGGTACTTTTCTGAGTCTCTTCTGCTAACGGCGGGATAGGTGAATGTCAACATCATCTTTTGATTTTCCTGAGATATGCGTTGATGTGTTCATTCCACCAACCTTGCGTTCATCCCACTATTATGGTTATCGTGTAGCCGCAATCGTGCAGTGACCACATTCGCTTAATACTGCAACTTCTACACGATGACCACAATCGCTTGATGATCGCAACTCCTATGCGATGGACGCATACGGTTGATCATCGCAATACCCATGCGTTGATCGTATGCGTTCGCTTTGCGATGGAGAGTTTCTCTGCGTGCGATCGTCTATGCGGTAGCCCGGCTTCCACGTTTGCGTCCACTTCCTGTGTTAGCTACAAAAATAGACAATTGAACACATAATAACGCATAATAATGGGTTAGCCGAGATTCTCAATGCTGAACGCCACAAGCTCATTTTCTCATGAATTCCTAACATAATTGCCGCATAGTCTGCTTAACAGCCCTCATAATTCTAAATAAAAGGCCTAAGATGACATGCATTTCTACATGTCATCACTAGACACAACCCCTATGTGGGTGATAGTCGCACGATCATTTTGGAGATGAAGCAAAATCGCACCATCATTATGGAGATGAAGCTAAGTCGCGCCTTGACTTGTGAAGATGAAGCAAAGTCGCGCCTTGACTTGTGAAGATGAAGCGAAACCGCGCCTTGATTTGTTAAGATGAAGCGAAGCCGCGCCTTGACTTGTGAAGACGAAGCGAAGCCGCACCTTGACTTGTGAAGACAAAGCGAAACTGCACCAGACTATGGAGAGTCTGAAGCGAGCCATGCCAGACTATGGAGACGAAGCGAGCGGCGCTAGACTATGGAGACAAAGCGAGCCATGCTAGACTATGGAGACGAAGCGAGCCACATCGGACTTTAGAGATGAAGCGAGCCACGCCAGAATTTGGAGACGAAGTGAGCCACGCTAGACTTTGGAGGCGAAGTGAGCCACGCCAGACTTTGGAGGTGAAACAAGCCACGCCAGACATTGGAGGCGAAGCAAGCCATGCATGCTGACCATAAACTTGAAGATGGAGTGGAGTCGTTGATGTGTGGAAATTGGAAGTCAATTTTACTCGACTACCAGCTTCCCTTGGATGCGGGATGCGATGCATGTTACTAAGATATGCATTGATAGTCATGCATTGTTGATCATGCATTGGAATGAAAATTGCGTTAACGAATGTATGCGATGACCATGCGTCCTGCCACAAGTTTTCTTGCGTTCACGCCAAGTATAACATGAACGCAAGTTTCTTGGGTAATCCGAGGTCGAACACAGGGACTTGTAACTATATGTTTGCGGTGATGTGCATGCGGCAGTTGAATAAAAGAATAAAGGGGATGTTGCTATGTTAATCCTACTCCTACTCCTATCTATCAGACAACACAATGAGAATACACATGAAAGGTAGAGATGCGAAAAACCTTGACATGAAATAAATGTATGGGAAAGTAGATAA
This sequence comes from Benincasa hispida, assembly GCF_027475165.1. Classification (NCBI taxonomy): domain Eukaryota; kingdom Viridiplantae; phylum Streptophyta; class Magnoliopsida; order Cucurbitales; family Cucurbitaceae; genus Benincasa; species Benincasa hispida. Next base: position 17,542,091 of record NC_143482.1, read on the forward strand.
AATGTGGAGATATTTTCATTGCAACCCTTAAGAGTGACCGCAAGGGAAACCTAGTCAACGCAAACTAATGCAATCATGTAAAACTCATACAATAGTAAACCACCTCTCAGTGTGAATGCTACGGCTTCTAATGCTAGAACGCTTGCGATGTATGTGTAGAGGTATCTATAGGACCTGCACATAAGCCTCTAATTCTTGCCTATGCAATGCTGCACAAACAAGGCGACCACAATGAAAATTAATTTGGGTGCGATACGACCTAACACACATTTCTACCAAAGCATCCCTATGGACATCGAACAATCATTGCATCGCAGATTAGGGGAATCTTTGGCAAGCCATAAGGCCAACTCTTCATTCCATGGACCATAACCAGCCTATGCCTATGTGTTGGCTTTGGTGTGGACGAAGTGTCTTTGGCATAAGTGCACAAGGTAATCACAAACAAATATTGTGAAGACTGTTGAGGGATTCCCCCTTAGTCCCAAGCCAACTAAAGTCCTAAAGCATCCAACCCTCATTGACCTAAATTCACCGCAGCCTCTAAGATCCAAAAGACGAAGGACAATGGGCAAGGATAAGGAAATGGCCAAAACCATTATTGAGCGTGAGGATCTTGAAGAGCGGATCCACTCTTCGGTGCCGTAGATGATCTTACATCCCCAAAGCCCTTTACTGCTCCTACCCCCTTTGCCTGAAAATCTTAATGATCTTCCCTCCTCTTCTGATCCAAATACACATTCTCCTACCCATATAAAAATTCACTACCCTTCACTGCAGAAATCCCCTTCCCCCAAAACTTAAAGAACAATTTCCCCCGTCGCTTTCCCAAGACAAATTTGATGACCCATTTGACATGGGCGTTGGCCCATCCAACCAGCAACAAACCGACATTGGTGTGAATTTGAACCACTCTCCCCACCATTCTGCCTCACTGAATCTCCCTACACTATCCATCCACCTTGATAAGGTTAAGGAATTTCTTTGAATTGAGATTAACTATCAGTTGTGGCCCATGAGCCAATCCCTTAATCAAATGCAGCGAGATATTTCCATCACCCTTATGTTTTTACACCAACAGACCGAACGGAACCATTAATACTTTTAACTTCTTAACTTCTTATCAACATGGCCTAGTCGTTCCACATCATCTTCGTCACCCTCTATGCCTCTTTGATGAACAAGAGCCTACTCTTGAGTGCAGAGAAGATGACCTTCCGGCGCAATAGTAAATTTGGGGGGTGTTATTTTGGAAGAAGAATTTTTTCTATCTTTGTTTCCATTGCTATAATTTATATATTTTGTAATCTAGCGCATATTTTCTAATGAAATGAATTCTATGTTTATTGTGCTCATTATTTTGCCTTTACTTTTCCTTCACTCGTTTAGTTTAATCAATCATTGAACTCTAGATCAAATCTCATGCTTAAGCTAGCCAAATTGATTAGAAACCTAATTAATCATCCTAATTTCCTAATAAACCCAATTAAATTAGATGAATCTATACTAACTTAAGTGGTCTAATAGTATTAAGCTAGATGAACAAATTAATTTCCATCGTCTAATTAATTCATTCAATACGATTTTAAGTCAAGTTTGATTAAATCAATACACATTGATGGTTGACTGACAACAAGCAAGTTAATCTAACATTTCGCTTCTAGTCGATCTATTACCTTAATCAAGGATAAATCTAAAGCAAGAAAAAGCAACATTCAAGCATTGGTTATTAATCAATAACAAGAAATAGTCATTCATAACAGTACAATCAGATTAAAGCCCATAAATAATAGTGTTTTAAAAATATTTGATGAAGAACAAGTCTCACCACTAAAATAAAAAGGGAAAACAATCAAACCCAAGCTAAAAGAGTCACCTTTAGACTCTAATCATCCTCAAAATCCAAAAGCTTAAGCTCTAAGATGACTAGAATGAAAAATATTAAGTGTTTACAATGGAGAAGAGAAGAAAAAAGATCTGAAAGAGTAAAAATGGTGTGATGCCCCATTAAAATGAGCAAACTTTATATTAATAATCAGCACATAGCATCGCTGCACTAGGGTCTGGGAGGCCTCTTGCCACAATGCATTGTTGCGCTCATGCGCAGTCATAGCGCTGCAACGCTACATGCGGACACATACACTCATCAAAACACAGAGCATCACGATGTCTCCCAAATTCTCAAATCAGACGTATTCTGCCTTCAAGCACAATGCGGAGTGCTGCGGAGAGCACAGTTGCGCTCTCCTTCAGGGGCATTATTGTAATTTCTTGACATTCTTTCTGCCTCGATGCATTTAAGTTTCAATTTGGTCCATTTTAGCACCATTTCACACTGAATGCTTCATTTTACCTCTTAGATGTCCAAGATTTGTAAAATCATCAAATAAGCACATTAAATAGGGCAACGACCCTGAATTAAGTAAAGAGATAGCATATTTTCGGTAATATCAAATCACCCCCAACTTGATTCTTGATCATCCTCGAGCAAGGTAGAACATGCAATCACACAAAAATTAGTTTGCTAAGTTACCAAATTCCCTACTCCAATCTTAACACTTAACCAAAATCATGCTCACAATGAAATAAGCTATGCAAGAGCATTTAATCAACTCAAGACAAAATTGGAATTTCATTTCAAATCTTCTCATGCATGAATAAGTGCTAAGTTGTCTATTTTAAGCACAAGCGAACCCAAAACGACTGTTCATGCTCGAATCGATGTCATTAGTTCGACTCTCATCGAAACAAAAATATTTATAAATCACCGAAAACTACATCCTATACTAACAAGTAGCATAAGCGGAAAGTACGGGATCGATCCACAAGGAAGACTTGTTTAATCTTTTCTTAAGCTAAGTTCAACTATGAAAGCAATAAAAACGGGGGTTTGATAAAGCAAGAAACATACTTGAAAATAAAAGGATAAAAGATAATTGTAAACAAAAGTGGTTCAATCTTATTTCTAGTTCAAGTTAGACATTCAATGCAATCTCTATCATCGATTTCTACAAATTAGTCATGCAAATGAATTATGCACACAACTACTCGTTTTACTCGACTAGGCTAACCTCTACAAAGGTGAATAGCTAGCAAAATCTAATCAAGAAAGCATTCTAGCTATTGATTACAGTTGGAAAGGCCTAACCCAAATAAACCTATATGCCTCTAGTTCTATTGGATTGATAGCGTCCATATAGAACAGAAAAAATATGAATTAAGTTCGAGCATTCAATTAATTGTCAAGATAGCCATATTCAATTGATTGAATTTGTCATTGAATCTAGCAATTTATGTATTCTAGGAATAGCCATCAAATAAAAAATTAACCATTGCCGCTTAGTGTTAACAGGACATTCTTATACATGAATACATCCTAGCAACATATCCAATCAAGATTGTAGCAAAACTAAGAATCTTGGCTTAACATGCTTAAAAGACAAAAACCCCTAAACATGCTTTTAGAACTTAAAACTGATTCAAGAATCCATAATTTCAGAATGCAATTTACAAAGAAAAACAGAAAACTCAAGAAGATTGCAAGAATTCTTGAAACCTAGAAATAAGATTGAAGAAATTACTTCACAAATCCATTATAATGTTTATAATGAAATAAAGAAATGAAAATCTAACTAATTAGAGACAAAGTTACTAAGGAGTTGAACTGGTGAAGGAAGAAACTCTAGACTCCATGAAGAATTTTGCCTCCTTCTCGCTAAAAATGAAAGAAAATGTTTTATAGTTGCAGGTGTAGCATCGCGACGTTGAGGCTAGCGTTGTAACACTAAATCGTAAAAATACCAAGAAGCATTGGGCTAGGGTCTTGACGCTAGGTTGCGTAAGGCGAGCGCGACAGTTCCATCAAATTTTGGAGCATTGTGATGCTCATGGCAACGTTGCTGCCTTGTTTCGTAGCAGATGGATGCTTTCTGTCTTCCAGCATTGCTTGACGCTTCTGGGAGGGTCGTGACGTTGGGTTTGATGACATTTTTGTAATTACTTTGATTCTCTTCAAGTTTATTGACTTTTTTGTTATTTTTTGTCCTTTTTAACCCTATTTTTCTCGAAATGACTTTTAATTGCTCTCGGGACTGTTTTACCTACAAAAATGAACATTAAAAGCCAACAAATAACACAATTTTGAGGGAATTAATGAAGAAAATATCTCTCTCTTAAAGATCTATCAACGACCTTATGAACCCTCAGTTCATTTTTCCCCTACTATGGCTTGAGCACCAACCATCAAATATTAAAACACACAAAAGTATATAAACTGAGGTGCCTGAAAACATACACAAGATCCCTAAATTTGCATTTCTTTTACATAGGGGCATTAACTTCACACTTCCAGTATAGGGAATTGTACCCACACTGTTCTCACAGGTGTCCTAACGGATCACACCAAAAGGTAGCTCTTTTACCTCTAGTCTTGCATACACATTACAATTTTGTTTTTTTTTTCTTTTGATATTCTTTAAATTCCCAATTTTTTATTATCAGTTGACTCTTTCTTTTTCTTCCCTTTTTTTTGACAGGCATATAAATTACACATTTTCTTCCTCAGTATTTGATAACCGGTAGAAATACAAGTTATTACAGCTCAAATTAGTAAAACAATGAGAGAAAGCAATGGTAAAATAGGCAATATCATGTCTGAAAGTACCAAACTAAAAGGAATTGTGATCGCTAATGCTCATCGCATAAAAGAAGTTAATTTACTTATTCTGTGCAAGTACAATGTGATGGCGTATATGAAATTACGATCCAGGGGCACAATGCGACAGCGCGCTTGAAGTTGCGATCGTAAGTCATGCGATCGTGAGAAGTTTCTCCAAAAGTGATCACATAAAGACCTTGCATCAAGGCGACAATATAATAAATCATGATAGGATGTAAAGCTGATAACGATCGATTTCGAATTTAGTTGACAAGCCATTAAAAACCATACTAATGCAAGTACATTGAACTTTTGGTGACTTTTAAACGGCGCAACAAAGTAGGGAAATTAATGCCGCACATCATTGCAATCATTGGTAAGAAGAGCTACTTCACCTTGAAATCTATAAATACCTAATGCTACCAGAGAAAAAGAAAAAGGGCCCCCGACATATACATAGATACATATATACACAGAGACAGAGAAAGAACAAGGAGGCGAGGCGAAGCCAAGATAAACTTTAATTACAGAAAATGGAAACTTCATTTCGATTTATGTTCAGTCTCTCCACACCATGCATGAGTAACTAAATTTGTGAATGGGTTGAGAAGTACTTAGCTAGCATGACCTAAGCTACGCATTTTATGCGATCATATTGTCTTATGTGTGCGCCATTCATCATTTGGAAGTACTTGAGAAAGTAGTCTAAAGGTAGAATCTAGACTTGAGAGAGTCGGATTAGGTCGCATAAGAAAGAGTAGAAACTTAGAAATAAGTTTTATTTGTTATTTTCCATACACATCGCATGCGTCCTAGAAATAGGAAATATGGCATTTTGCGTTGAGAAATGTAGTACTAATATTTATGTATAGCATGATCACATAACTTATACACAATCTTGGGAAATGTTAAGCTAAGTCTCTTCTCAACCCCTTCATTGTATACTTGTTATAACTCTACGCTTTCATCACTCCACGTTCAACTCCATCGCATAGGAAAAATCTAAATCAAAACACCATCTACTTATTTTTCACCACCGCAATAGAATCAGAGAGTTCGTTGCATATCTATTTAGTAGACCCTATGTTCGGCCCTGGACTTGCTAGAAACCTAAGAAGGCTTATAGGTGGGCTTTGTTAGGAAAAGTTGTATGATCATCGCATCCACACGTCATCGCATGCACACATCATCGCACCCTAAATCAATGCATCAAGTTCTTGGCGCCGTTGTCAGAGACTACAGTATAGATTGCACTAACATCAAAACTCTTTGATCTTTGCAACTTTTGACCTTTGTTGCATTGCCCTTCCATCTGTAAAGGAAGAAACAAGTGTCGCATAAGTGAAGGACACGCTCTTGAGCCCAATTACGACCTAGAGATTGAAAGAACATTTTGCAGAAGACAGAAAAATAGACGTAGATGACAAGGAAGAGTTCACAGAATGGCTGAACAACCTAAAGAATGGGTAGCAAATGAAAACAACATAATGGCAAATCCTATCCTACTAGAAAATGATCGCAATAGACCCATCCCGGACTATGCGTCACCAAACTTGTATGATTTCTCTCCAGGAATCATGAGACTAACATTGGATGGATCAAGGTTCGAGATGAAACTAGTAATGTTACAAATGATACAAACAACAGGACAGTTCGGAGGACGGCATGGTGAAGATCCGCACGCCCATCTACAAAATTTCATTAAAATTTATAACACTTTTGTGTTCCCTAATATTTCTGCAGAAGAGGTTCGACTCACTTTATTTCCATTTTCACTATGCAATAAAGCAAGAAAATGGGCATACTCTCCCAAACCAAGAGAGATAACTTCATGGGAACAAGTTGTGGAAAAGTTTATGAAGATGTATTTCCCTCCCACAGAGAATGCCAGAAGAAGGAAATTGATCACCAATTTTGAACAAGAAGAAGATGAATCGCTCAGTGACGCATGGGCGAGATACAAGAGATTAGTACGCGATTGCCCACACAATGGATTGACAGCTGCCAATGCGGCAGTAGCAGGAGGTCTACTAGACAAAACATATGACGAGACAAAGAATATTCTTGATCGCATCTCGAACGAAGATTGGCAAGAAAGCGATCAAAGAGCAAAACACAGAGAAGGTAATACAAGTAATGGTGTCACCCCTAAACTTAAAATCATGCTTGTCCTCAAGCATGCGTTATACTGAAGAAATTCTAACTCACCTTCTTACTGTCCTTTGCGATGACCAGCTTCTCAGAATATAATTTCCTCATACCTCTAACCATCACCGCAATAATCTCTTCCACTTTGGTTGCTTCTTCAAAAAGATCTTTTCTAGGTTAAAATCTGACAAGCCTTTGTTCAAAAACTTTTTACTCATTCATCGCAATTTTGCATTTACCTTTTGACAATGCGTTCGTTCAAAATAGTTCAAAAATTTGCGATGACTTATTCAAATGCGGCGTTGAACCTGGTTATGCTCTTCATTTTGGGTTACCCCCACGTGTGTCATGTGGGCATCCAACTTCGGTTGCATTCTATATTAAACTCAACTCTTGTCTTGTTTCTGTTGGCTTGCGCCGGACAGAGGAGTTGCGCATATGTTTTGATCCTGGCAACTCACTTTTGTTTTGGCTTGCCCTCACGTGTGTCATGCGGACATCTAACTACGGGTGAGTGCCTTTCACAACTTAACTCTTATCAACATGGGTTTCCCCATTGCATTGACAGTGGAATTATTATTCTAAAAAACTCTCTTCACCATTTTTTTCCTCAAATGATCGTAATGCAAATGAATGCAATTCTCCGAGACCGCTGCCACTCCTACACTTAAAGGTTGGCAACGTTCTCACCGCAAAGCGATGCATGTTCTTAAGGTATGCGTTGATAGTCATGCATCAATGGTCATGCGTTGGAATGGATATATGCCAACAAATGTATGTGAAGACCATGCGTCCTGTCACAAGTTTTCTTACGCTCGCGCCAAGTATAATGCGAATGCAAGTTTCTCGGATGATCTGAGGTCGAACTCAGGGGCTTGTAGCAAAATGAATACGGTAATGTGCATGTGGTGGTTAAATAAAAGAATGTTGGAGGGGTTGTTAAGCTAACACTACTCCTACTTCTAGCTAACAGATAGCGTAATGAGAATATGCATGAGAGGTAAAGACACGATAACTCTTGACATGAAGTAAATGAAGGGAAAAATAGATAAAATGTGGAGATGTTTTCATTGCAATACTTAAGAGTGACCGCAAGGGCAACCTTAGTCAATGCAAGCCATGCGATCATGCAATAGAAATACAATAGTAAACCACCTCTCGGTGAGAATGCTATGGCTTCTAATGCTAGAACGCATGCGGTATATGCGATAAGTGTACAGGACCTACACATAAGCCTCTATCCCTATCTATGCAATGACAAAATGACATCCACACAAATATACGACCACATAATATCATTCCTATTCCTAGGGTGCATGCGATGCAGGTTAACAAACGGAGCTGATCTCTAAGTTCACCGTTCTTGTCTATGCGTTCCAATCTGCTCTCTCGAGTCTTAGATTTGTGTCTTTAGACTACTCTCCCAAGTATGCCTAAATGATGAATGATGCGCTCATAGGACAAGGTAACAGCATGAACTTGGTTGCGCAAGATTATTCTTATCTCTAGTGAACAATGCATACATTGCTTAATGCGACCAACCACTCACACAATGCACACCTCTCGGTGGGTTGCTACATGCTTCATATCCCTAATCCACATGACTAAGTATTCGATACCCAAGCAATCTCACTAAGTTTTACAATGAAAGTAAAGATGCTAAGCAGAGAAGATAGAGATGGAGTCGAAGAAAAAAGGGAAATGCATTGAAAACAAGTTGTATTAATTCCTTAATCACAAAATGTCATGCAATACAATATGAGAAAAGAAAGGAAAATGAAATGACCGGTTGGAAGCAAAGACTTGCTTCCAACAGATGTGTGTCAAGCCTGCTGGTAGTACCATAGATGGGCGATGAAGCTGACTCTCCCAAAATCTAGTTTCGGTCGTCACTCAGAATGGATGAAGGAGGTGAAGAACTCTCAAGCTTCTTCTCACGCATTTTTCTGGATCACAGGGAAAACCCTGAGTTGCAGGGGTAATCCCTGGATCGTTTGCAATTCTGCTCATCGGCTTCTTTATATAGAGCTTGAATCGCCGACAACATTAATGGACTGCTCTAATTCTGACATTCGATGAGTTTAGTCCTTTCTGAATCCCTACTGCCAATAGCGTGGTAGGTGAGATGTCAACATCATCTTTTGATTTGCGTTGATGCGTTCATTCCACCCACCTTGCGTTGATCCCATTATTCTATATTATCGTGTAGCTACAATCGTGTAGTGACCGCATTCGCTTAATATCGCAACTTCTACACGATGACCACAATCGCTTGACAATCGCAACTCCTATGCGATGGATGCATACGGCTGAGTACCGCAACATCTATGCATTGATCAACATGCTCGCCTCTGTGATGGAGAGTTTCTCCGTATGCAATCGTCTATGCGGTGGTCTAGTTTCCGCATTTGTGTCCATTTTCTGTGTTAGCTACAAATATAGACAATTGAACGCATAATAACCCAAAATAACGAGTTAACTGAGATTCTCAATGCTGAACGCCGCAAACTCAATTTCTCGTGAATTCTTAACATAATTGCTGCATATTTCGCTTAACAGCCCTCATAATTCTAAGTAAAAGGCCTAAGATGACATGTATTTCTGCATGTCATCACCATCGCATCATTACAAAATCATATGAATGCGATGGTAAATTTATTGCAAGACATCGCAATAAACAATTCCGGAACTCGAAGTGGGCAAGTCATTGCGATAGAACAAATAAGCACCAGCTGTGTTACATGTGAAGAATCGCATTTTGTTGAGGAGTGTCCAAGAAATTCCCAATCAATCTACTTTGTAAAAAACAATCCCTTTTAAAACACTTACAACCTGAGGTGACGAAATCACCCTAATTTTGGTTGGAAAAACAACCAAAAACAAGAAACCAACCTATGGCTCAAACAGAAGGACCACTAGGATTTTTTTCAAAAACTAACGGACAATAGCAATAGCAAACCAGTAGCTCTCAAACACCACCATCATCATCCCTACAAAACTTGTCAAAGCAATACATCAAAAAGAATGAAATAGTCCTTCAGAACCAAGCTACATCCATCCGCAATTTGGAAATTCAAATACGAAAAAATGTGGGAGAGCTAAAGAACAGACCTCAAGGGACATATCCATCCGCAATCCAGGGAATACAGGGAAAGAACACTGCGAAGCAGTCACCCTAAGAAGTGGAAAGGCGACGGTAGAAGTCAAGAAGGAGCCTAGCAAGACCGATTAAAAGGAGCAACCTGCTATTAAATCAAAGAAACCATTGTCGCAATATGAGTCAAAGAAGTCTGAGACTATGGAACCTAAAGATGCGATCACCGCTAAGCCTCCAGACCATGGAATAGTGAAAGTACAACTACCTCCATTCTTACAAAGACTGAAAAAGAAGCAAGCGATGAAGGTCAAAATCATCGCTTCCTGGAAATATTGAAACAACTACACATCAATATTCCATTTATAGAAGCGATAAAGCAAATGCCGATGTATGCCAAGTTTTTGAAGGATATTGTTTCGAAGAAGATAAGCACAGTAAAATTCACCATGGTGGCATTAACGCAAGAATCAAATACTATAATTCCACCAAAGATGCGCGACTCAGGCAACATTACAATACCCTTGTCAATAGGAGGGATCTAAATTGGTCAAGCGTTATGCGATCTTAGGGCAAGCAGAAACTTAATGCCCGTTTCAATCTTCAAACAATTGAATGTAGGTTAGCTAACACCCACAACGGTGACTCTCCAACTTGCAGATAGGTCCCTGATACACCCTAAAGGAAAGTTGAAGGATATCTTGGTCACAATAGACAAATTTATTCTACCTGCAGACTTCATCATTCTAGACAGAAGATTTAATGACCTCCCATCATTGCAATCATAAGAAAGAAAAGCTTCCACACCTTGGAGCTCTATAAATATTTAAGGCCACCACGTTAAAGGAGTTTGACACAACTCGCCACATATAGAAGATAGATCATATACAAAGTTGTTAGTCTATAGCTATTCTTATATTTAGAAAGCGGAGGCGAGCAAGGAGAAGAAGACGCCGAGAGATCATTCCTGGTTAGCTTGAAAGACTGCCGAGAAGTGTTGTAAAAGGAAAGAGGGCCAACATTTGCGAAAGCAAGGATATTCTTCTGGACAGAGTAGAGTAAAAAGACAGTGTAAAAGCCTTGGGAAGCAAGACATTGCTACCGGGCTTCTTATCCCTACTTTCCATTGTTCTTTTGTATTCCGACTTTATTTATAGAATGGAATTCTCATCTCAACATCTGTTCAATCTCTTCACATTTCACATGAGTAGCTAAATTTTCGAAAGGGTTGAGAAGTACTTAGCTAGCATGACTTAAGATCTTCACTTTATGTGATCATATTGTCTTATGTATGCGTCCTTTACCCTTTAGAGATACTTAAGAGAGTAGTCTAAAGAAAGAACCTAGACTTTAGAGAGTCAGGTTAGAATCTAAGCTTGAGAGAGTCAGATTAGAACTGCATAAGCAAGAGATAGAAACTTAGACATAAGTTCTATTTGCTATTATGCATCGCATGCACCCTAGACATAGGATGTGATAGTATGCGGTCACCTTGTGTATGTATGTATCATTCATCATTGCATAGACAAGAATAGAGGATTAGACATAAGTCCTAACGACATTATCATATACACCACATGCGTCCTAGAAATAGGAATTATGACATTTGCATTGAGAGATGACATGTTGTTGTGTGTATGCAACATGATCGCATAATTTGAATGCAATCTTAGGAAGTGTTAGCTAAATCCCTTCTCAATCTGTTCATTGCATACTTATTGTATTCTCGATTTCATCAACTCTTCACTCAATTTCATCGCATAAAATTTATACTTAAACAAACACCAACCAAACTTATTTGCTTTTGTCACCGCAAAGGAATCAATTTTACTGACGCATAATAACTTAGTAGTCCTTGTGTTCAACCCTGGGCTTACCAAGAAACCTAGTAAAATTTATACTTGGGTTTTACTAGGAAAACTTGCATGTGCAACGCATAAATCATCATCGCAATCATACACCATTATTGAATCACATTTACAACGCATCAAGTTTTTGTCCGCTTCATGATAAAGTCTGCAGGTAGAATGAATTTTCTATTGTGACCAAGACATCCTTCAATTTTCCTTCAGGGTGTACCAGGGACCTATCTACAAGTTGGAGGGTCACCGTTGTGGGTGTTAGCTCACCTTCATTCAATTGTTTGAAGATTGAAAGGGGCATTGAGTTTATGCTTGCCCTATGATTGCATAATGCTAGACCAATGTAGATCCCTCTAATTGAGCAGGTATTGTAAAGCTGCCTGGGTCGCGCATCTTTGGTGGAATTATAGTATTTAATTCTTGCATTAGTGCCACCGTGGCGAATTTTCCCATGCTTCTCTTCTTCGAAACAATATCCTTCAAAAACTTAGTATACATTGGCATTTGCTCTATCGCTTCTATAAATGGATTATTGATGTGTAGTTATTTTAATATTTCCAGGAAGTGATGATATTAACCTTCATCACTTTGCTTCTATTTTAGTCTTTGAGGGAATGGAGGTAGCTGTACTTTCACTGTTCCATGGTCTTGAGGCTTAGAGTTGATCGCATCTTCAGGTTCCATAGTCTCAGAATCCTTTGACTCAGTTTGCGACAACGGTTTCCTTGATTGAATCGTAGGTTTCTCCTTTAAATTGGTCTTGTTAGGCTTCTTTCTGACTTTTATCGTCGCCTTTCCACTTCTTAGGGTGACTGCTTGGCAGTGTTCTTTCCCTGTATTCTCTGGATTGCGTGGAAGCGCAGTTGAGCTAGGAAATGTCCCTTGAGGTCTGTTCTTTAGCTCTCCTGCAATTTGTCCTATTTGAATTTCCAAATTGCGGATGGATGTAGCTTGGTTCTGAAGGACTGTTTCATTCTTTTCGATGTATTGCTTTTACAAGTTCTCTAGGGATGATGATGGTGGTGTTTGAGAGCTGTTGGCTTGCTGTTGCTGTTGTCCATTAGTTCTTTGAAAAAATCCTGGTGGTCCTTCTCTCTGAGCCATAGGTTGGCTCCCTTGTTGTTGATTGTTTTTCCAAGCAAAATTAGGGTGATTTCGCCACCCCGAGTTGTAAGTGTTTGAAAAGGGATTGTTTTTTACAAAGTAGATTGATTGGGGATTTCGTGGACACTCCTCAACAGAATGCAGTTCTTCATATGTAACACAACTGGTACTTGTTTGTTCTATCGCATTGACTTGCCCACTTCGATTTCCGAAATTGTTTATTGCGATGCCTTACAATAAATTAAACATCGCATTCATCTGATTTTGTAATGATGCGATGGCACCATTACTTGTATTACATTCTCTGAGTTTTGCTCTTTGATCGCTTTCTTGGCAATCTTCGTGGTTTTTCGAGATGTGATCAAGAATGTTCTTTGCCTCGTCATATGTTTTGTCCAACAGACCTCATGCTGCTACCGCATTGGCAGCTGTCTTCGATGTAGATTGAGTCCATGATAAAAAAAAAAAAAAAAAAACTTCATTTTTAGGCAATCTGGCAATCCATTGTGTGGGCAATCGCGTACTAGTCTCTTGAATATTGCCCACGCGTCACTGAGTGATTCATCTTCTTCTTATTCAAAATTGGTGATCAATTTCCTTCTTCTGGCATTCTCTGTGGGAGGGAAATACTTCTTCATAAACTTTACCACAAGTTGTTCCCATGAAGTTATCTTTCTTGGTTCGAGAGAGTATACCCATCTTCTTGCTTTATCGCATAGTTAAAATGGAAATAAAGTGAGTCAAACCTCTTCTGCGGAAATATTAGGGAACACAAAAGTGTTATAAATTTTAATGAAATTTTGTAGATGGGCGTGCAGATCTTCACCATGCCATCCTCCGAACTGTCCTGTTGTTTGTATCATTTGTAACATTACTGGCTTAATCTCAAACCTTGATCCATCCATTGCTGGTCTCATGATTCCTAGAGAGAAATCATACATGTTTGGTGACGCATAGTCCTGGATGGGTCTATTGCGATCATTTTCCAGTAGGATAGGATTTTCCATTATGTTGTTTTCATTTGCTACTCGTTCTTCAGGTTGTTCAGCCATTCTGTGAACTCTTCCTTGTCGTCTATGTCTGTTTTTCTGTCTTCTGCGAAATGTTCTTTCAATTTTTGGGTCATAATTGGGCTCAAAAGCATGTCCTTCGCTCATACGATGCTTGCTTTTTCCTTTACAGATGGAAGGGCAATACAAAAAAGGTCGAAAGCTGCAAAGATCAAAGAGTTTTGATGTTAGCACAATTTATACCGTAGTCCCCGGCAACAGTGCCAAAAACTTGATGCGTTGATTTATGGTGCGATGATGTGTGCATGCGATGACGTGTGGATGCGATGATCATACAAGTTTTCCTAAAAAAGCCCAAGTATATGCCTTCTTAGGTTACTGGAAGTCCAGGGTCGACACAGGAACTACTAAATAGATATGCGACAGACTCTTTGATTCTATTGCAGTGGTAAAAAATAAGTAGATTGTGTTTTGATTTAGATTTTTCCTATGCGATGGAGTTGAACGCGGAGTGATGAAAACGTAGAGTTATAACAAGTATGCGATGAAGGGGTTGAGAAGATACTTAGCTTAACATTTCCCAAGATTGTGCACGAGTTATGCGATCATGCTATACACAAATATTAGTACTACATTTCTCAACTCAAAATGCCACATTTTCTATTTATAGGATGCATGCGATGTGTATGGAAAACAACAGATAGAACTTATTTCTAAGTTTCTACTCTTGTTTATGCGATCTAATCCGAATCTCTCAAGCCTTGATTCTATCTTTAGACTACTTTCTCAAGTACTTCCAAATGATGAATGATGCACCCATAAGAAAAGATGATCGTATAAAATGCATAGCTTAGGTCATGCTAGCTAAGTACTTCTCAACCCATTCACAAATTTAGTTACTCATGCATGGTGTGGAGAGACTGAACATAAATCGAAATGAAATTTTCATTTTCTACAAATAAAGTTTCGAGTACAAAATAACAAAAGGATTTGAGAAATAACAAGCCAGGTAAGCAATGTCTTGCTTCCCGTGGCCTTTTACACTACTCTTTAGCAATTCAACTCTGTTCTAGTTGCGGATTCTTGCTCTCGCAAGGGTTAGCCTTCTCTTCTTTATATTGTTTTCCGACAGTCTCTCGATCTGTCTGGGAGCAATTTCTCTTGGCTTCGCCTCGCCTCCTTGTTCTCTCTCCGTCTCTATGTATATACATCTATGTATATGTTGGGGGGCCCTTCTTCTCTGGTAGCATTGGGTATTTATAGATTTCCAGGTGAAGCAGCTCTTCTTACCAATGATTACAATGATGGGCGACATTAATTCCCTACTCTGTTGTGTCGTTTAAAAGTTATAGAAAGTTCTATGTACTTGCAACTATATGGTTTTTAACGGCTTGTCAACTAAATTCGAAATCGACCATTATCAGCTTTACGTCCTATCATGATTTATTATATTGTCGCCTTGATGGGAGGTCTTTATGCGATCAATTTTGGAGAAACTTCTCACGATCGCATGAATTACGATCGCAACTTGAAGCCGCTGTCGCATTGTACCCCTAGATCGCAATTTCATATGCGCCATCGCATTGTACCTGCACAGAATAGGTAAATTAACTGCTTTTATGCGATGAGCATTAGCGATCGCATTTCCTTTTAGTTTGGTGCTTTCAGACATGATATTGCCTATTTTATCATCACTCTCTCATTGTTTTACTAATTTGAGTTGTAATAACTTGTATTTCTACCAGTTATCACACCCTCAAATTTAAAATTTCAGTTATCACACCCTCAAATGTCATTACCTTAAACTAAAGATTTTCTTTAAAATTTCAACTGCCTTTACCCTATCTAGACTTCTCAAGGTGCCTTATTCAAATTGCTGAACAAATGCCTTCTAATTTCTATCCTAATCTTTTCTCAAAATATTTCTACTCTTTAGGGACCGCGAGCTTAACCTTGAAAAAAAATCTTTACTCGTTTGCAGGACATCGCATGATTTATTTCAACTTTATCAAACCGGGGTGTTCAAGTGATTTTGACCCTTGCACGATTCAGATATTTGTTTTGTGATCTTGTGCTGATCCGAGTGCCCAACCTTCGTTTTGGCCTGCCCCCACAGGTGTCATGCGGACATCCAACTACGAGCAAGGAGCTCTTTCTCATTCAAAACTCATGCCCATCTCTTTATTTGGCAGCAGAGTGTCAATCACTTGGTTTCTGCATTGATCACGATTCCCACCTTTGTTTTGGATTGCCCTCATGGGTGTCATGCGGACATCCAATTACGAGTAGGATCCGATCTCAACATTATATAATTTTTTCTCTTTTTTTTTTTAAAATTGAAATTTCTAAAAATAACAAGGTTGGAAATGACATTAGTATCACATTACCATCTATTATGCAAGACGTTCTTTAATTAGGAGGGCCTTTTGGAGTGACAACAAACCTATAGCCTCATAATGCAATTATAAGCAAACAAGAGTCCAGATAAATGGAGAAAGAACCTAAAGATGCATGATAAATATGAAGCAAGATTTTCAAAATTTGCCTAAGAATCATAAATGCGCTTTCCATTCAAATTTCATGCCAACACAATCAATATGAGTGCATTTTTGACTAGTCATTGTGATGAACAAGGCAACAAAGCAAGCAACATCTACGTAATCAACATTGTCCGAGCACAACGCTCAAGGACTCCAAACTAAACGATCATGAAAAAGATACACCAAATCTGAATACCCCACTCCGAATGTCTAAAATTCACATTGTCTTCAATGTGAAAGAAGTGATAGCAAGAGGGATAAAAAAAAAGAAAAAAAAACTTTCCTGAATCATGGAATGAAGGAAGGATTTGTCTCCCTCAATTCAAGATCTTCTCCACCAAAATTCCTAAAAAATCAAGAATAATTGGAAACATTAGTCTCAAAGATAAAAGGGAAAATTGTATAAAAGAAATCTAATCTAGGAAAGTAAGTAAATTTTAACACTTGAATGTTTCAAAGAAGTGCAAATTTCTAAGGTCGGTTGCTCGACTGTATTCAGCTTGATCATCCATGATCGAAGTTGATCGCCATCACTCCATTTGTCACCCCTAACTTTGTTGCTTGACCATTGTCCATAAAAAGCAAGATACTAGAACAAGTAGGTTAAGTAATCACAAGGTTTTGGGAAAATCTCAAACATTTCAGCCAACCACTCATGCATAATCGAAAGTGACCCTTTGTCTATGTCAACTGAAGTTTTAGCGATTTTCGAAAAGGGTCGACCTAACAAGATTGATAAATTGGAGGAGGAGTTTTTTCCATGCATATCAAGAATGTAAAAGTCTGAAGGGAAGACAAAACTATTAACCCTGACCAAGACATCTTTCCTCATACTAAGAGGTTTAACTAAAGAACAATCTACTAACTAAACCCATATACTAGCTGGATGAGAACATGTGACCGAAGATCAAAGTACACAAATGCAGGTATGATATTAATAGCTGATCTTAAGTCATGCATCGCATGCTCAAATTTCATCTTACCTAGCAGACACAATAAGGAAAATGTACTTGGATCGTCACATTTTATTGGTAAGATATGTGAACGGATGACTTGGCTTTCTTCACTTTTGGGCTTGTCTTCAACCTTAACCCACGACCTCTTACCCTTTGATGTAGACTTTCATTGCTCGCCCAAGACTCAACCACGTGCACCTCATCCTTCTGTGCAATTCCCTTAGCAGCAACTAACCTGCTAGGGAAGGGGGCAACAGGAACATATGAAGGGATTGAATCCTGTGCGAAAGTGTGTGGATGCTTGTGTTTCAATATCCGTTGAAGAAAGCAAGAATAGAAAAAAAATAAACACGTTGTAATTTAATAAAAAAAATATAGAAGTACTCACTTTTGAAGAACGTGAAGACCGTTCTACAAGTGAATCTCTTATCAAGATGTTCTGAACACCACCACTAATGTATCTTCGCTATTCTCCAATAGAATTGATAGCTTGTAGAAATACAAGCTATTGTTGCTTTTACTTAGAATTATGAGGGTTGTTGCATGCATTGATCTTAATGAAGACAAATTGGTCGCATGAAATGCTGCAACTACAGTGATAACCATGATAGAAGAATGATTGAAAAGTGGGTGGAATGCGTTGATACCTTACAAAAAAAAAAATCATGAATGAATACCTCGGGAGTATCAAAGAGATAAGATCATGACGAAATTTCACCTACCATGTCAAGAATGGCACTGATTCAGAGCGGGATTACAAAAGCTGTTGACGTTTCAGCTCTATAAATAAAGCCTTAAAGCCCAAATTCAAAGCATCCGGGACTTCTGCCTTGGGCAGATTCCTGTGATCACAAATGAGAGCATGAGCAAGAACGTCTTTGAGAGTTCTGCACGTCCACAACCTGCTCCGATTGGCGATCGGAGCTTCGCCGAAGATAGATTTTGAGAGGGACTACTCCACCGCCCATCCATTGCACCACTGGCAACCTTGACATACATCTGATGGAAGCAAGAGATTGCCTACATCTTGCCATCCATCGCTCTTCTCACCTCTGTATTGTATTACATTTTGGCTTAAGACATTAATACATTTTGTAATCAATGCTTCTCTTTAATTCCTTCAACAAAATTTTCATCATCTTCTTCTCTTTAATTCCTTCAACAAAATTTTCATCATCTTCTTCTACTTTATCATCTTTTTCTTTCATCGCAATGAGTTAAGTGCAGATTACAAGTGTTATCGCATACTTAATCATGTGGCATAGAGATATGACATATGTAGCAAACCATAGGGAGGTGTGCGTTGCCAAAGTATAGTGAGTCAATCCTGTTTGCTTAATGTGAGGCTTTCGCAATGCTTGTCTATGAACGGAGTAGCTATAACCAACTGCCCGAGAGGGTCGGTAGTGAAACTCTACTTGGTGATAGGAATAACTTTATGCTCAACGCAACTATGTGTTATAGAGATATAAGTATGTGGCTGACTACCGAGAGGTGTGCGATGTGTTAGTGTGGCAACCTGGGATTACCTTTGCGACCAAACTTAAAGACTTGGTGATATCTCCTCCACAACTCTACTTCTCCATGCATCTTATTATGTGTTAACAGTTTCCACATCTCTACTGATTCTCATAGTCAAACTTTAATTATTCAATCTGTTTAGCTAGGAGTAGGAGTAACACATAGTAATCAACTTCTTTCTTTCTTTTTTTATTCTCCGCCTTAAACACATTACTTCACTATCATCTTTTAGTTGCAAGTCTTCGTGTTCGACCTCAGATCATCCTGAGAAACTTGTGATTCATTATACTTGGCGAGAGTGCAAGAAAACTTGTGATTGGAACGCATGATCATTGCATACACGATTAACGCATATTGCATATTCTTCAGAGCAACGCATGATCATCGCATGACCATTAACGCATATCTATTAATGAAAATTAAATTATTTTCCTCGCATCAAGAATCGTGGCTTGTGGGAGCCCATTTGGAAGGATGATGGAAGGAGAAAATTTTCTTGAGAGAATGAAAGAGTTACGAATAGAGAAGAAGAAGATGAAAAAAATAAATTTTCTTATCTCTTTCTTCATTTTAAGTTGAGTTAAGGGAGAGGGAGTTACCCACTCTCACTAACTCCCAATAACTCCCCACATCGGGAGTTATTTTTTATTTTTTTTATTATTATTATAATAAATTAAATTAAATATAAATATAAATTAAATAAATAAAATTTATTTAATCTAATTTATTAATATTAATTAATTATATATCATATATTGAATTAATATTATATTGAAATCATATTTAAATATATTTTCCTCTCATAACCTATAGTTTTAATATAATCTTATTCATATTAATTTTTAACCTATAGTTTTAATATAAATTTAATTTATATTATTTAATATTTGAATCTTATTCAGATATTTTATTTTTTTCATATAATAAAGTTTAACTTTGAATCTAATTCAAAATTAACTTTATAATATAATGTATCCATATACATTATATTAATTGTATCATATACGATTATATTTCTCAAATAATTTAAACAATTTAAATTCATCTAGAACTTTAACATTTCTATATTAATTAAACTAATCAACATTCATTAAGTGCATGTCACTCCACTAAAGACCCACACTCTAGATATATTTCTGTGTTTATAAATATAGCCATTATCGATCTATCAATCCTTCATGAGTCGTTCATAATTACATATGGGTCAAATTACCGTTTTACCTTTGTAATTTCTTTGGTTCATTAAGTCTCATTAGTCCTCTAATGCACAACTTGTTTATGGTTCTACTATAAACAAAATCCTTCTTGGACCAATGAGAGGGAGGGCCCCCCATTGTTCAAGACTTGGAGTCAACACTTAAAGGAACAACTCTTCTACTTTCCCCAGAGACAAGAAGGAGTAAATTTCATCTCGTGTAGTTAAGTTCCCAACTCCCTCCTCGGTCATGTCCCCAAAATGGTAGGCATATTGAGTTGGCAACTCAAGCTATTCTAACCCATAAAAATCGAAGGACAATCCCTAATAGGTAGGAGTCCACAACTTACTCAAAATTGAGATTGAGTTACGTATGGTTATCTTATGAAATATAAATCTTTCCAATCAACAGTGTTATAGTGTAAGATTAATTATTTTGCGGTTTGGTCATATAAACTCTTTATACATAATACCTCCACTCAGATCTCTATTACATGAATGACTTGAATCAAATCATTTGTAACACTTATAACACTTGAAACATTTACGAAGTGAGTTGTATCCATAGTGTTACCAGGATAAAGTATCCAATATTTTCCATATACTATAGATCTTTTAGGTTATTACTTGAACATACTATTCAAATTACATTAAATAACCATGGATTTTAGTTTATTGGATTGAGTTATGCAAGACTAGTAAATGAATAAAGTACCTCTTTAATTTATTAATAAATAATAATGTTTACAAGATTAAAAACAGCGAGATTTAGGACATAAATCCCAACAATCTCCCACTTATCCTAAAGCTTTAATGGGGTGTACAATAAAGTAACTATCACAACACTACAATACGCCAAGACATACGCTATACCCATTACATATGTCCAACTTGCCCTAGATCAAGTGACACATATCTTGGAGACCTAGGCTCTTGATAACGGGCAGAAATGCACGTTATCATAGTGCTAAGTTCTTAAACATTTGCTTGCATTGATAAAACATGTTAAATTGCATCCATTAAGCATCAATTTCATAATATTGCGGTCGCATTCTTTCATCGCATTAGAACAGTTGATTTTTGTATTTTTTGTGCAGAATATGCGATAAGAAAGGCAGAAATTGCAATCATAGGAAATCATTGGTTGAGCGCAACATCACCGCAAGGCTTTGCGGTGATCGTGTTCGCAAATATTCGTCCGAGAAAAATCACCGCAACTTGGTCAGCACAACATGGTGAGCGCATCTGGGTGAAAGGCTAATTAATCGTGATGGGACAAAAAGCTGATGACAGTCGAATCCGAATTAAGTTGAAGCTGATAACGATCAAAAGTACATTCAGCTTTTTGGTGACAAATATTCGGCGCATCAGTCAGGAATTAAAGTCGTCTCATTTGTGTAATTATGAGAAAGATGCCACCATTCACTTTGGATGCTCTATAAATACCAAGGGAATCCTTCAGTGGATGGGTTGATCGGTGCACAGTCGATCAGTTAATCAGTTCGCAAGTCTTTGTTCCTAGTTTTCTTTTCATTTTAAGGCAGACGCGAGAGAGGAAGGTGGTGCTGACAGATTGTTCTGGTCATCTTGGAAGAGTGCCGGAAGCTTCAAGGATAGAGAGAGGGCTGACACCTGTAGAAGCGGGAACATTTTTGGAACCGAATAGAAATTTACAGTGTAAAAGCCTCGGTCAGCAAGGAATTGCTACCAGGCTCTCTACCTCTAACTTCCATTGTTATTTTGTACTCCACTCATTTATCGAAATGGAATCTACTTCTCTATATTTGTTCACTCTCTATTATTTACACATGAGTAACTAAATCAGTTGCATGGGTTGAGAAGCATTTAGCTAGCACAACTAAGGAATGTTCATTCTATGTGATTATCTTGTATTATGTATGCTTCATTTGTCCATTAGAGATACTTGGGAGGGTAGTCTAAGGACAGGATCAAGACTTGGGAAGGTCAGCTTAGATTCTAGGCTCAGAAGAGTCAGATTAGAACGCATAATCAAGAGATAAAAGCTTAGGAATAAGCACTGTTTTCTATTAACGCATCGCATGCATCCTAGAGATAGGATATGATTGTGTGCGGTCACCTTGCTTTTATGCATCTTGCATCATCGCATAGGACAAGAGTAGAGACTTAGGAATAAGCTCTATGGACACTTTTTCATTCAACATATGCGTCCTAGACTTAGGAGCATCGCATTTGATTTGGAAAATAACTTGTTGTGCATGGTTGTAGCATGATCGCATAGTTCGACGCATCCCTAAGTAACGTTAGCTAAAGACCTTCTCAACCTGTTCATCCGCATACTCAGTGTATCTATCACACATCTGACTTTTCTCAAATCCGCCGCATTTGTTTATTTTTCATTAACGCAAACAACAATCCTAACACTTTATTTATTTATCCAGTTACTGCAAAGTTTCCATAAAAACTACCAATGCAACCTGTTTTCACAAGTCCCTGAGTTCGACCCTGGACTTACCAGGAAACTCAGTGGAATTTACACTTGGATTCCGCTAAGGAAACTTGAGTGCACAATGCAATTTTACCATCGCATATAATCCATAATTCACTTCATAAAAATAAAGCACCACGTTTTTGGCGCCGTTGCTGGGGACTTCGGCAAAATAGTGTGCTAACGGTAGTTTTTCTAATTTCTTTGTAGACTCTCAATCTCTGGCGAATTACGACCCGGAGATTGAGAGGACATTTAGACAGAGACTGAGAGACCGCCAACAACAACCACAATCAAATAAAGAAGAGATGGCGGAGTAGCTTGGAAATGGAGCACCAAAGGATAACAATGTCATGGCAAATCAATCCTGCTAACATACGATCACAATAGACCCGTTAGGCCTGCCCTCGATGGAAGTCGATTCGAAATGAAACCGGTGATGCTGCAGATGATCCAAACTGCAGGACAATTTGGTGGAAGGCGTGGCGAGGACTCGCATGCCTACCTCCAAAGCTTTATTGAAATCTGCAATACTTTTGTATTCCCGAACATCTCTACCGAAGAAGTTCGACTAACTTTGTTCCCATTCTCTCTCTATGATCAGGCTAGGAAATGGGCATATTCTCTCGAGCCGGGAGAGATCACTTCTTGGGAACAGGTCATGGAGAAGTTTATGAAGAAACACTTTCCACCTACTGAGAATGCCAGACGAAGGAAACTCATTACAAATTTTGAACAAGACATGGACGAATCGCTAAGCGATGCCTGGGCGAGGTTTAAAAGGTTGGTCAGGGATTGTCCACACAATGGGTTGCTAGACTACCTTTAAATGGAAATTTGTTATCATGGTTTGAATTCCGCTTCGCAGACCGTTGCCAATGCGGCAGCCGCTGGTGGTTTGCTTGATAAAACGTATGATGAGGCGAAGAATATCTTGGATCACATCTCCATAAACCATGAAGATTAGAGGGAGAGTGACCAGAGATTGAGAATCAAAGACAATGACGCAAGTAATGGTGCTATTGCTTCAATACAAAATCAGATGACAACAATGATGAACTTAATCCAAGGAATTGTGATCAGCAGCCCAACACCGTAAAATGGGCAAATCAATGCAATCAATCAAAACATCGCAAGGTGTGTGACTTGCGGTGATGGGCAC
This sequence comes from Benincasa hispida, assembly GCF_027475165.1. Taxonomy (NCBI): domain Eukaryota; kingdom Viridiplantae; phylum Streptophyta; class Magnoliopsida; order Cucurbitales; family Cucurbitaceae; genus Benincasa; species Benincasa hispida. The sequence goes on from NC_143482.1 coordinate 17,565,807, forward strand.
CCGATGAAAGATTGCCCGCAAAATCCATAATCTGTTTACTTTGTAAAAAATAATCCCTTTTCGAATACCTATAACCTCGGGTGGAAAAACCACCCTAATTTTGCTTGGAAGAATCAACAACAAAATTTCCAACCAGTGACGCAGAAAGAGGGGCGACCGGGATTCTTCCCACACAACAACAGTCAAACGAGCAATCAAGCAAGTAGCTCACAACCACCACAATCCTCTTCTTTGAAAAGCCTATTGAAGCAATACATAGAGAAAAACGAAACCGTGCTTCAAAATCTAGAATTACAGATGGCCCAGATTGCGAGTGAGCTGAAAAGTAGACCACAAGGGTCTCTGCTGAGTTCAACAGAACTCCCATGGAACCCGGGGGGATCAAGTAAAGAGCAATGTCAAGTTGTGACATTGCGAAGTGGGAAGACTGTGGAAGGAGAAAAGAAGGAGCATAGTCGGACAGATCCCATTGCGGCTGAACTTGAAATTGTGGTGACGCAAGAAGATGAAGGAGTAAAAGAAACAGTAGAACCGAAGGTTGCGTCGACCTCAAAGCCAACTGAGATGGGAACTTTGAAAGTACATTTACCTCCTTTCCCACAGAGACTAATGAAGAAAAAGAATGAAGAGGTACAGTACCAACGCTTTCTGTCTATGTTAAAACAGTTACATATTAATATTCCTTTCAGTGAAGCGATTGAGGAAATACCTGCCTACGCAAAGTTTCTGAAGGATATGGTAACTAAGAAGAGGGGGGTTGGTAAGTTTGCTATGGTGGCTTTAACGCAAAGTTTGAAATCAATCATTCCACCGAAGATGAGCGATCCTGGGAGCTTTACTATTCCTTGCTCCATGGGAAGACTGTACATCGGGCAAGCTTTGTGTGACCTGGGAGCTAGCATAAATTTGATGCCTCTATCAATCTTTAGGCAGCTGAATGTGAGGCAACTTGCAGTGACTCTCCAATTTATTGATAGATCTCTGGTGCATCCAGAGGGAAAGGTGAAGGATATGTTGATAACCATTGATAAATTTATCCTACCAGCGGACTTCATCATTTTGGACTACGAGGCCGACAAAGATGTGCCCATCATTCTGGGGCGACCATTTCTATCGACAGGTCGTGCTCAGATTGATCTGCATAAAGGGGAAATCACCTTGAGTATCAACAGACAGAAGCTCAAGTTTAACATAATTCGTGCCATGAAGTTTCCGAATGAAGAAGACCTGCATGACTCAAATGATGACCAGAATTCGATTGAAGAAGAAAAATTTGATGAAAAGAATGAAGAAGGGGATGCCAGCGCATCCGTTGCTACATGTAATGCGATCATGACAAAAACAAGCAAGGAAGAAGAAATGATCGCAAATCAAGAAGAAGAGCCAACAGAAAAAGAAGAAAGAAAAACAATGCAACCTTCCCTAGTAGAACCACCAACACTGGAATTAAAGACCTTACCGACCCATTTAAAGTACGCATTTTTGGGGAAGAATGAGAAGCTGCCTGTTATTATTTCCTCTGAGCTGAACGAAGACCAGGAGAATGAGTTGATGAGCATTCTAAGGAAGCATGTGTGAGCAATTGGCTGGACGTTCGCCGACATAAGAGGAATTAGCCCAGCATACTGTATGCACCGCATTCGTCTTGAAGAGGACCAGAAAGCAATGATCGAACATCAACGCAGACTCAACCCTGCGATGAAAGAGGTCGTTAAGAAGAAGATCATTAAATGGCTAGATCCGGGCGTTATCTATCTTATACCAGATAGCATGTGGGTCAGCCCCATGTAGTGTGTGCCGAAAAAGGGGAGCATGATGGTAGTCCCGAATGAAAACAATGAATTTATACCACAAAGGACCATCATTGGGTGGCGCATTTGCATGGATTACCGCAAGCTGAATGCGGCCACAAAGAAAGATCATTTCCCTGTATCGTTCATTGATCAAATGCTAGACCGTTTAGCTGGAAATGACTTTTATTGCTTTCTAGATGGTTATGCCGGGTACAACCAGATTATGATAGCTCCAGAAGACCAAGAAAAGACCACATTCACCTGCTCATATGGGACATTTTCTTTTCGCCGCATGTCGTTTAGCCTCTGCAATGCGTCAAGCACGTTACAAAGGTGCATGATGGCCATCTTTTTAGACTATCTCGAGGACTCTGTTGAAATCTTTATGGACGACTTCTCTATTTATGGGAACACCTATGAAGTCTGTCTAGCCAACTTGAGAAGATATTGAAGAGATGCGAAGAAACGAATCTGGTGCTTAACTGGGAAAAATGTCATTTCATGGTGAAGGAGGGCATAGTGTTGGGACAAAACGTTTCCCAGGATGGGTTGGAGGTGGACAAAGCAAAAATCAAAGCAATTGAAAAACCTCCATCTCCAACAAGTGTGAAAACTGTACGAATCTTCTTGGGGCACGCTGGATTCTACAGATGCTTTGTTAAAGTTTTTTCGAAAATAGCACGACCGTTGAATGCGTTGCTAGAGGCTACAGAAAATTTTATTTTCACAACAACTGCCTCAATGCATTTCAAGTTTTGAAGAATGCGCTGATTACCGCACCCATATTGATTGCGCCGGACTGGACACTTCCTTTTGAAATAATGTGTGATGTAAGCGGATATGCGGTGGGAGCAACTTTAGCGCAAAAGAGAAAAACAATCTTGCACCCAATTGCAGATGCGAGTAAAACATTAATTCCTACTCAGACAAATTATAAAATCACTGAGAAAGAGCTTCTGGCTGTAATTTTTGCATTGGAAAAATTTCGGGCATATCTATTGGGAACAAGGGTACTCATTCATACTGATCATTCAGCAATAAAGTACTTAATGATAAAGAAGGACGCAAAGTCGAGGTTGATCAGATGGGTTCTCCTCCTTCAAGAATTTGACATAGAAATAATTGACCAGAAGGGGACAGAGAACCAAGTTGCAGATCACTTGTCTAGACTGAAAAATCTAGAGGTTGACCACAATGAGTCTGAGGTGAGTGCGGTGTTCCCAGATGAGCAGCTGTTCCATATTGAAGAATTGCCCTTATGTGCAGACATGGTCAATTATCTGGTTTGCGAGCAATTTCCTGAAGCTTACGCCTACCACCAACAGAAGAAGCTAAAACATGAATGCAGACATTATTATTGGGATGAGCCGAATCTGTAGAAAAGAGGGGCATACCAGATTTTTCGATTATGCGTACCAAATGCTGCTCAACAACGCATGTTATCACAATGCCACGACTCACCATATGGTGGGCACTTCGGAGGATAGCGCACCGCAGCTAAGGTTTTACAGAGTGGATTCTTTTGGCCTACATTGTTTTAGGATGTAGCTGACTACGTAATGAAGTGTGATCGGTGTCAACACACAGGTAACATTTCATGGAAACATGCAATGCCAATGAACACCATCTTGGAGCTTGAATTGTTCGACGTATAAGGGATTGATTTCATGGGACCATTCCCTCCCTCGAATGGTAAAAATTATATTTTATTAGCCATCGATTATGTATCCAAATGGGTAAAAGCAATAGCATGCGCCACAAGTTATGCGGCGATCGTCTCTCAATTCCTGAAGAAATATATTTTCACTCGTTTTGGCACTCCCCATGCCATCATAAGTGATAAAGGATCCCACTTTATCAACCATAATATCAAAGAGCTGCTGTGCAAATACAACATCCTCCACAAAGTGGCCACTGCATACCATCCGTAAATGAATGGTCAGACCGAGGTGTCCAATCGAGAAATTAAGCTGATACTTGAGAAGGTAGTAAGGCGTTCGCGAATGGATTGGGCAAGAAAGCTTGACAATGCGTTATGGGCATACCAGACTGCATTTAAAACACCCATAGGTATGTCCTCATATGTGTTGGTATTTGGTAAGGCGTGCCATTTGCCTTTGGAGATAGAATATAAGGCAGTGTGGGCGGTAAAGAAGTTGAACTTTGATTTAAGGAAAGCAGGAGGAGCGCGAAAAATACAACTAGTCGAGCTAGAAGAATGGAGGATTAACGCATATGAAAACACGAAGATTTACAAAGAGCGCACAAAGTGCTGGCACGAAAATGCATATGCGGCAAGAACCTCCAAGTCGGGCAAATGGTCTTACTTTTCAACTAAAGTCTACGACTCTTCCCAGGAAAATTAAAATCACGCTAGTCCAGACCCTTCATCATTAAAGAAATATTCCAACATGGTGCAATGGAGCTGATCACTGAAGATGGACGCCGTACATTTAAGGTTAATGGACAGCGAGTGAAGGCATATTGCGGAGGTAATTTCCAGCCAGAAAAGGCCTCTATAAAGCTGAAAAACCCATAATACCCTTTGTTTGATTCTTGAACTCTCATTCCTTCATCACTTTAATTATCATTTATCTATCTGCATTTTATTCATTATTACTTCTCTAAAAAAAAAAGGAGGAGATTGGGGTGACAAATTTTGTTTTGTTTAAAATAATTTAACCCTCTCTCTGTTTTTCTTGCAATTATTAAGGCACAAGATTGCGGAGATGCTACATGAAGCAACAAATTATCTCACTCCGTCACCGCAATCCAAAGAAGATAGATCACCACAAAGATGGATGCGTCAATACACAATTCGGGCAACAATGCAAATTCGGGGGTGTATTCTTCCTTATATTGATTTCAAATTTTGTGCTATCGCATCGCATGTTAGTTTTAAAAGTTTTATCACTGCATCCTCTTTGATTACTGCAATCATTTGACATAGATAAATTTAGTAAGTCGCCGCATGCTATTTCTTTGCCAAGTATGATTTCAATGATGAACAACATGCTTCTATTTCTTTCGTATATACTAGAGTCATCTTAACTTTAAGATAGTCACGTCATGAAATATTTCTAGAAGTTAGAGGTTTGCTAGCTTTCTTTCAAACTCTCTTTACAAAACTTTCTAAGAACATCACATGACTTATCTCAATCTTTTGGCAATGAGAACATTGCCGCATTTTAAATTTGGGGGTGAGGTATTTATTTTTGACCTTGCTATTCTAAATAAAATAAAATAAAATAACAAAAAAAGAGAGAAAAAATTTTGAGAATAACAACTCCACTGTCAACGCAATGAGAAAGCTATGTTGATAAGAGTTAAGTTCTGAAAGGCATTTACCCGTAGTTGGATATCCACATGACACAGATGGGGGCAAGCCAAAACGAAAGTAAGTCGCCAGGATCAACGCATAAATAAATGACTGCAACTCCACTACCAAGTAGGTATGAGTTTAGTTTGAGACAGAGTGCATTGCTCGTAGTTGGATGTCTGCATGACACACATGGAGGCAAGCCAAAATGAAGGCAGGGCACTTGGATCAGCGCAAGGTCAGAAAAAAATAAAAATGTCAAGAAATAATCAAGGACAAAATCATTTGACACCCCAGTGGAAAATTTTTCTTTTTGAAATAAATCATGTGATGTTCCAGAAATTCGTAAAGTCCTTTTGAAGGTTAAGCTTGCAGTCCCTAGGTCTTAGAAATATTTTAAGAAGAGACTTGAATAAGACTTAAGAAAACTTTGGTACATAGGCTCTGAATAAAGTATCCTTGAGAAATCTAGGAAAAGAACATTGCGGTTGACTTGTTAAAGAAATTCTTTAGCTTATGCTTGAGGAAAAGCATTGTTTAAATTTGGGGGTATGATAACGGGCAGAAATGCACGTTATTATAGTACTAAGTTCTTAAATAATGTTGGCTTGCGTTGATAAAACATGTTAAATTGTGTCCATTAAGCATCAATTTCATAATATTGCAGTTGCATGCGTTCATCGCATTAGAACAGTTGATTTTTGTATTTTTTGTGCATAATATGTGATAACGCAAGCCGAAAATTGCGATCATAGGAAATCATTGGTTGAGCGCAACATCACCACAAGGCTTTTCGGTGATTGTGTTTGCAAATATTCACCCGAGAAGGATCGTCGCAACTTGATCAGCACAATATGGTGAGTGTATCTAGGTGAAAGGCTAATTAATCGTGATAAGACAGAAAGCTGTTGACAGTCGAATCCGAATTAAGTTGACAGTCGATAACGATCAAGAGTACATTCAGCTTTTCGGTGACAAATATTCGGCGCATCAGTAAGAAATTAATGTCGTCCCATCTGTGCAATCATGAGAGAGAAGTCGTCGTTCACTTTGGATGCTCTATAATTACCCAGGGCATCCTTCGGTGGATGGGTTGATCGGTGCATGGTTGATCAGTTAATCAGTTCGCAAGTCTTTGTTCATAGTTTTCCTTTCATTTTAAGGCGGACACGAGAGAGGAAGGTGGTGCTGATAGATCATTCCGGTCAGCTTGGGAGAGCACCGAAAGCTTCAAGGATAGATAGAGGGCCGACGCCTACAGAAGTGGGAACATCTTTGGAACCGAATAGAGATTTACAGTGTAAAAGCCTCGGTCAGCAAGGAATTGCTACTAGGCTCTCTACCTCTAACTTCCATTGTTATTTTATACTCCACTCATTTATCGAAATGGAATCTACTTCTCTATATTTTTTCACTCTCTATTTTTTACGCATGAGTAGCTAAAGCAGTTGAATGGGTTGAGAAGCATTTAGCTAGCACAACTAGGGAATCTTCATTCTATGCGATTATCTTGTATTAGTTTTCATTAACGCAAACAACAATCCCAACACTTTATTTATTTATCCGGTTACCACAAAGTTTCCATAAAAACTACCAATGCAACCTGTTTTCACAAGTCCCTAAGTTCGACCCTGGACTTACCAGGAAACTCAGTGGAATTTACACTTGGATTTCACTGAGGAAACTTGAGAACACAAAGCAATTTCACCATCACATATCATCCATAATTCACTTCATAAAAATAAAACACCAGCTCTCCAGGTGACCCTTAAAAACCTTAGTTGCAAGGACCTTTGTAAATGAATCAATGTTGTTGTGCTCTAAACAAATCTTCGTGATGATCACATCTCCTCATTACATAATCTCCCGTGTTAAATGGTACTTGTGCTCTATATGTTTTCCTCACTTGTCTAGGCTCTTGGAATTCACCATAGTGCCACTATTAACACAATAAAGGGTGATGGCCATTAACATCTCTGGAATGACTTCCAAATCAGTCAAAAACTTCTCGAGCCAGACTGCTTTCTTAGTAGCCTCACAAGCAGCTACGTACTCAACCTCCATAGTGGAGTTAGCAATACAAACTTGCTGGGCACTTCATCATACTATAGCTTCTTTATTAAGAGTGAACAGTGATCCTGATGTGGATTTTCTAAGAATTAGAGTCAGTGTATTCAATAAGGATCAAATCCTTAGCACCATACACAAGCATATAGTTTATTCTTCTCCTAAGATATTTAAGGATTGTCTTAACAGCAGTCCAGCGATCAAATCCTAGATTTGATTGATATCTACTAACAATCCCAACTACATAGCAACTACATAGCAAATGTTTGGCCTAGTACACAACAGAGCATACATTAGGCTACCCACTGCCGATGCATAAAGATTTCATCTCATCTCCTCAATTTCTTGAGGTTTCTAAGGACACTGTTCCTTAGACAAGATAATTATATACTTGCAAGTTAATAAACTCTTCTTGAAATTTTGCATCGAATATCTAATAAGTATCTTGTCAATATACGATGTATGAGACAAGATGAACTTTTTGTTCTTACTATCTTGATAACTTGGATCCCAAGAACAAAATGTGTATCTCCCAAATCTTTCATTTGGAATTGAGCAGTCAGTCATTTCTTAACATTAGTAAGAAAACCTACATCATTCTCAATGAGTAGGATATCATCCACATATAAAACTAGGAAAGCTATTGGATTTTTTACGATCTTCTTGTAGACACAAGATTCATCAACATTCTGATCAAAGCCATAAGATCTGATCGCAGTATCAAATCTTATATTCCAAGACCTAGATGTTTGTTTCAGTCCATAAATAGACCGATTAAGCTTGGAAACCTTGTGCTCTTAACCTTGGTCAATGAATCCCTTTAGTTGGACGATGTAGATAGTCTAATCAAGATTACCATTAAAAAAGGCAGTCTTGACATCTATTTTTCATATTTCAAAGTCATAATAAATGGTAATGGATAAGAGAATGTGGATAGACTTAAGCATGACATCAGGTAAGAAATTTTTCTCATAGTCTACTCCCTCAACCTGGGTATAACCCTTTACCACTAGTCTAGACTTACAGGTTACACCTTCCCATCTGTACCTCTTTTTCTCTTGTAGATCCGTTTGAAGGAATCGAATTCCTCGCGAAAATGCATGAATGGAGTGCAATTGAAAATCAATTTGAAAAACATTAAAAACAGAGAATCAACAACCACAATGTAGTGGATAAACGATTAATCTTTAAACATGCATTTCTAGAGAGAAAGAGGGAAATGAAGAAATCACCCTTGTAGATTTCTTCTTCATGTTTTTCCTCTTTATGGATCACAAACACAACAACTTTTCAGAATGAATAGGGAATAGCAAATCCTTCTAAACATCCTCACTCGACCACCTTGTTATTCTCAGGAAACAAGGAACATGGATGTGTGGGCTCCAACTTCATTTTTGGGAGAGGGAATTAGTAAATGCAAAGAGATTTCTTTTGGGAAAATTGAGAGAGTTTTGTTCTTCTTCTGTATTCTGCACTACCTATCCGTTTTCAAAATAATAAAGAAAAAAATAAAAAAAAAAAAGAGTGAGGGAAAGGGAGTTACAATAACATCCTCTCACATACGACAAAATAACTCCATTGTAGAAGGGAGTTATGGAATATTATGATATTAATATTAATAATATAATATTTATATAATATGGTTGATTTACCTAAGTCAATAAACCATATAATATTTGTTATAATCATATTAAAATGTAACTCTCTCTTTTAACCTATAGTTTTAATATGAATCATATTAATATTAAATTTTAATCATTAGTATTTATATAAATCTTATTCGTATAAATAATATTTGAATCTCACTCAAATATTTATCTCTTAAAATATTCATATAGCTTTAATTATAAGTCATATTTATAAGTAACTATATAATGTATTAATTTACATTATAATTTATATTAATCATACTAATATAAATAAAACCTTAAATTCCCTTAAATAATTTGAACAATACAAATTATTCCAAAACAATTATCCTTTAGTTTTTATCCTTAGTGAACTAACAAGGGGACCTTATGGACGTATAGATTAGAAGCTCCAATGATAAGAGATTTATTAACTAACTTTTTTAATTAGATTAATCAACATTCATTTAATATGGGTCACTGCACTAAATACCAACAGCTGCACTCTTCACACTATAGATAAATTTTTGTGTAGATGGATATAACTGATCAACGGTAATCCGATCTTTCAAAAATAGCTCATAATTACAGCTAAGTCAAATTACATTTTACCCATGGAGTTCTATCTAACTTTTTAAGTACCACTAATTTCTCTAATATTTTATAATCAACCTATAAACTAACTATTCTCAGGTCAATGAGAGGGTGAGGTTGTTCAAGACCCGAAATCAGCTATTAGAGGAACAATTCATCTACTTTCCCTAAAGATGGGAAGAAATGAATTTCATCTTGTGTAGCTGTGTTCCCAACTCACTCGGACAAATCACCAAAACGGTAGGCTTCTTGAGTTAGCAAAATTGGCCACTCTCACCCATATAGATCAAAGGACTGCCCCCTCATAGGCAGAAGTTCACAACTCACTCAAGATTAAGGTCAAGTAATCTATGGTCATCCTAGTGAAATGTTAGTCTCTTCAAGTAATGACGTTATAAAGAGAAATCAATTATTTCGCAGTCCGATCATATACAAACTTTTTATACAGGATATCCCCACTCACATGTCTCTATATGAATGATATGGATCATATCATTTGTAACTCTTACAACTCTTGTACATCTACAAAGTGGGTTGTATCTGCAGCATCATCAGGATAAGGCACCCAAACTTATCCATGTATTGCAGACCTTTTAGTTTATTACTTGAACACGATCCACTTGTATGTCTACCACTTACTGTTCAAGCTATATTAAATAATCTGGATCTTTGTTTTTTGGATTGAGTTAGTGAAATCTAAATATCAAATAAAATACTTGTTATTTTATTAAATAAATAATTTGTATTTACAAATAACAAACTACGAGATCCATGAGATTTAGAATACTAAATCCAACAATCTCCCACTTGTCCAAACGCGAATAGGGTGTACAGTATAGAATAAAGTAAAGTACACAATAAACTAGGGTATACTCTATACCCCATAATACTACCACTTGCTCTAGACAAAATGACGGATATCCCATAAACCTAGACTCTCTAGGTGACCTTCATATACTTTAGCCATAAGAGCCTTATTAAATGGATCAACAACAATGTGCTTCAAAGCGATCTTCGTGATAATCACATCTCTTCGTTGCATAATCTCCCTAATGAGATGATATTTGTGCTTTATATGCCTCCCTCTTTTTTGGCTTCAAGACTCCTTGGAGTTCGCCACAACACCACTATTATTGTCACACCCCCTCCCAGAATCCCTTTCTATCCTAGAAACCCTCTTATGACATCTACTGTGCATCTTAACTCTCATAATATGCTCTTCATAGCCTTAAACACCTGATAAGTAATTATAAAAATTCATTTCCTCAAACATATACACAAACTTATACATACGTAACATAATATTTACATAGATACATAATAGTGGGTCCCATCTCCAAGCTACCCCTAGTCTCTAATATGTACATGATGAACAACTCTTAAGCAAGAAAAACTTAACAACCTAAACTTCTCTTCCTCTTCCTTTCACTTTGAAACTTACACTTTGAGTGGTAGACAAGAAGAACAACTATCTTCTAGGGAGTTAACCGCAACCTGGGGGAAAAAGAAAACATTGAAAAGAGTGAGCTACTAGCCCAATGAGTGACTTACTTTTAAAATTTTTTCATTAAGCATTAAATAGAACATCAACTTCAGAAATAACATGCATCTAAAAAATTCAGGGTTTAGAAACAATTAAATTCATAAGTATGGAAAACATGTAAAACCCTGAAAACTCAAATATCAATATTCATCGAAAATCATCATCATCTAGCCTTAGTTGAGAGAAAGCCCTTTTACTCGATCTCTCAACGTCAAATCCTTAGCTGATGTAGAGTAATCTCAATACAATCAACATCGATAATATAGTCCCTACGTGCAGGTGGTAATGCCCTAGATGCCATCACACCTTAGGTATCGAGGGACCCAAATACCTTCATACCTTTAGTATTGAGTTTCTTCATTATATCATCATAAAACTTCATTTAAAGAAGAAATCAGCTTGTGAAACATTCAAGAATTCTAGTAAAATAAGTCACAAGCATATTCATCACGATCAAACTCAAGTATGCTTCATAAATCCCAATGCTTTGGAAAAGATTGGATTATGCGTCCACACATCAACCTTCAAACTAAAGCATGTGTTGAAGTAATACTTAAAGAAATCATGCTTCACAATGGAGAACTCATCGCAAGGTTAATAGCTCATGCATGGAACATTGTTAAGAAAGCATCCTTAAAACTTATGAATTCAATTGTAAATCATGCTTTGAAATTACTTAGGAGAAAATGTTCATAAACTTTCTCATTCACTGTCTTAGACTACTTCCTCAAAGGATGATAGGCTTCTCCTAAATGTGTTTTCCCTATGACATCAATAAATACCTTTGGTTAATGTCATTAGCTCCCTTTTTAGCTTAACTTAAACATTAAAACTTAACATCAAACTTAAACATTCTTCACAACTCATCGTTGCATAGCCTAGCTCAAAGCAACTCAATAATTAGCAAAAATCTACCTTGCACTCAGTTGGCAAGTTCCAACGCGCTCACAACTCTCACTTAGGTGTCAAGACATGCTCATCTTGCCTATGCGTTGAGTGTTTGCCTACGTTTTCCTTAGCATGCCTCACCCAATAGCTTTTTCTTCAATGCAGCCTTGCACTCACCTCGTGCGCACCACGGCCAGCGCTTGCACTTATCCATGTAAGTCCTTGCGCGCTTTCCCTCGTACAATCTTAACTGTCAGCTACTTGCTTGTCCCTTAGACGCAGTTGCCTACTTATTCATCCAAATTTCCAGATTCAACTTCCAACCTTAATAACTTAAATTTCAAACAATATCTCACAAAATTTCCTTCTAAAAACTTGCTTCTACACATCTTAATCTCTTACCTTAAAATTTGAGTCTCTGATTCCTCTTAACAAGCTTAAAATTCATCAATCTTCTTAACTTATTCGAGCAATCCGAGAGCTTGTATCACTTGTAGAAATCTTCAATTCTCAACTTCAATCTGTGGGAATTTCTTCTTGGTAGCCTAGGATCAGCTTCAACACTGCTCAACCTTCAATTTGGCAGTAACTCCCTTCCTTTATCACGAGTGAGAATGCCAAACAAAGTTCTTCTTCTTAACTTCCTTTTATATTAGTATATGCATGATCAGATGGCTTATTAGGGTGACATCTAGGCCACTAATTCTTGCTTAAGGCTCTAAACACATCACCTGGCCCATTAACCCGGCATTTAAGCTGAGCACTTCTTTTTCACACCAACATATAGGTTGAATACCAACGCATAGGCTAGTACTCATCACGTAGGTCCCATTCACCTTACCTTAAGCACTTGCATTGAGATTTGTCACTCATCAATGCCTCTAATAACTACTATGACACACTTCAATGCCCCTCAAGCCAGCACCTATGCCTTTGGTTATCAACCTAACCTCCATGTCCCTCGACCAGTGCACACCTTGCACCTTGCGACCCGCCTAGTCTTTACCTTGGCGCCCATCATGTGCTTTCTTAGGAAAGCTTGGTTGCATGTATACTATGTGCCTTGACCTTCACTAACCTCTAGTAAAGCCAACTCATCCTTGATCGCCATTCCCTCGTTAGGCTTTGGTATTCTCTTCATGGTCATCAACGCAAGCCTCACGCTTAGCCATTTTTCTTTTTGAAGCCTTGAATGCATGAAATGAAAAGACCACCTTCAAGCTCTTTTGTTCTTTCTTAGTATCAATCCTACATTCTTCCCCCGAGAGCCTAAATTCCTATACTTAAAAAATTTACCTCACAATTAAGTCTAGTTCACATATAGCTCCCTTCTTGTTTCTTCTCCCAAACTCTCACTAAGTATGGTTGTTCACTCTTTCTACCCAAGAGCATTCTTCCCATACTTATAATGGTTTTTCTTAAAAACCCTTAAGCCCCTTTATCTACAAACATCATACATACATTTAAATTAATCATACAATCATCATATTAACTTGAACATGCTTACATACTAAACTAAGATCTAGGGTTTACAATTATCATAATAAAGGGTGATGGGCATTGACATATTCAGAACATTTTCAAAGTCTGTCAAAAACTTTCTAAGCTAGACAACTTCTTTAGCAGCTTCACAAGTAGACACATACTCTGCCTCCATGGTAGAGTCAGCAATACAACCTAGCTTGATGTTACTCCAAACTATAGCTTCTTCGTTAAGAGCGAACACTGGTCCGAAAGTAGATTTTCTAGAATCCTTATCAGTCTGAAAATCAAAGTTGGTATATCCTGTAAGAATCAAATCCTTAGCACCATATACGAGCATATAGTTTCTCATTCTTCTAAGATACTTGAGAATGGTCTTTAACAGTTGTTCAGTGATCAAATCCTAGATTGGAATGATACTACCGACTATTTCTACCGTATAGCAAATGTCCGACCTCGTATATAACATGGCATACATCAGGTTACCCACTGCAGATGCATAAGAAATTCATATCATTGTTTCAACTTCTTGAAATGTCTTAGGAGCAACCATGCCTGAAAAGGTAACAAACTTTTCTTGGAATTTTGCATCGAATACCTAATAAGCATTTTGTCGATATATGATTCTTGAGACAAGGCCAACGTTTTATTCTTACGATCCCTAATAATTTAGATCCTTAGAACAAACTGTGCTTCCCTAAATCATTCATTTAGAATTGAGTAGCTGGCCATTTCTTTATATCAGTCAGTAAACCTACATCATTCTCAATGAGTAAGATATCATCCACATATAACACTAAGAAAATTACTGAAATGTTGATGATCTTTTTATAGAGACAAGGTTCATCAACATTTTGGTCAAAGCCATAAAACTTGATCTCAGTATCAAATTTTATATTCCAAGATCAAGATGCCTGTTTCAATCCATAAATGGATCAATTAAGCTTGCAAATCTCTTACTCATGACCTTGTTCAATGAATCTCACTGATTGTTGCATGTAAATGGTCTCATCAAGATTATTATTCAAAAAAGCAATTTTGATGTCTATTTACTATATTGCATAGTCATGATATGTGGCAATGGGCAAAAGAATGTAGATTTTAACATGACAACAGGTGAGAAAGTTTCATCATAGTCCACTTCCTCTACTTGGGTTAACCCTTTGTCACTAATCTAACTTTAAAGGTTTGCACCTTACCATCTACACCTCTATTTCTCTTGTGGATCCATTTGCAACCTATAGATTTTATCACATCACGTTAATGGATAAGATTCCATACAAAATTAAAGTAGATAGACTCAATTTCTAGATTCATGGCGTTAACCCATTAGTCTTTGTCCATATCAACCATTGCTTGCTTGTAGCTCAATGGATCTTCAACATTATCATCTGGTATGACGATTTAAGTTTCTATTAAACCTAAATAGTGAGCAGGTTGCATTATAACCCTCCTACTACATCGAGGCTTCCTCAACTCTTGAGGAGGATGTGTATGACTAGACGAAGCAACATCAATAATTCTCGTTGAAATGCTAGTTTCTTCAACAACTTTTGTTGAAGTCTCGGTAGTTTCATTGGAAAGCTCATTCAATATGATTTTACTTCTTGGTTTATGCTCCCTAATGTAGTCTTCCTCATAGAAAATAGAATTTCTAAATACAAATATTTTATTCTCTTTTGGATCATAAAAGATAAGACATCTCGTTTCTTTGGAGTAGCCTACAAATAGGCATAATTTCGAACGTGGTTCCAATTTCTTTGTGTTATCCACTAGTACATGAGCTGAACACTTCAAAATCTTGAGATGCCATAAAATACTTTGACGTCCTTCAAAAGGTGTTTCAAAAACACATTTTGATGGAACTTGGTTCAAAAGATAAGCTACAATCTCCACTGCATAACCCAGAACGAGTTAGGCAAAGAAGCCTAACTCATCATCGATCGAACCATGTCTAACAGCATTCTATTCCTCCTCTCTGATACACCATTTTGTTGTGATGTACGAGGTGCTAATAGTTTAGACGGATTCCATGTTCTATCAAATAGTCCTAGAATCTCGCATCCATATACCTTCCACCTTAATCTGAACGAAGTGTTTTTGTATTTTTATCCAATAAATTCTCAACTTTAGCCTTGTACTCCTTGAACATTTCAAGTGTATCAGACTTTATGTTGTATTAGATAAACATACCCATATTTAAAATAATCATCTGTAAATGTGATAAAATATTCATACCCTCCTCTTGCCGTAACATTCCTTGGACCACAAAGGTTTGAATGTATAAGTTCTAAGGGCTTTTTGGCTCTATAACCTTTTGCAATAAAAGATCGTTTTGTCATTTTTCCTCCTAGACAAGATTCACATACAGGTAAAAAAAAAAAAAAATCTTCTAATTCCTTTAAAGGTCCATTCTTAACCAGCTCTCAATCCTATTGAGATTTATGTGACCCAATCTTAGATGCCAAATATAGATATTTTCTTTTGGAGAGACTTTTAGTCTTTATTTTGTGTAGTTGTAGTTTTGAACATTTCAACATTATGGAACATTTTTTATGCTAAGAGTCATAGCATATATAAGTTATTTTCAATTATTTTTGAACAAATATCAATACCATCTTTTGAATTAAACGTTTTACTATGAATATATGATATATTGTAAGAATATTCTAATAAACCAAATACTAAAATTAAATTCCTTTTGAAATTAGGAACAAAAATATACATGTCTAACAATATAAATTTAGAATTGAAAAATAACTTTAAACTCCCAGCTGCAACTATTGAGACGGCCTACCCTATCCCAACCTGCAGAGTTATGTCTCCAGCGTCCAGCTGTTGGCAGGAACTAGTTCTTGTGAAGAATAATCAACGTGGTTAGTGGCCCCTGAATTAAGTATCTAGGTAGTATCGTCATTTTCCATTAAAAAGGTTTATAAAACAGGTAAATCATATTTACCTTCTTTTGCCTTCTTTTTCTTAGTCAAATATTTTTTACAGTTTCTTTTCTAATGGCCTTTCTAGTTGCAATGAAAATAGGTTTTCTTTGCAACCTTGGCCTTTTTGCCCTTTTGGACGGCAATAGAAGGGGTAGCCTTATTCTCCTTACCACCTTTCTTCTTCTTCCACTTCTTTGTGCATGAGAAAAAATGCATAAACTTTGTAATAGAGGTAGAACCCCTTTAGAAATTTTCGAGGAACTAGCAACATTTACCTCCCCGTGCTGTCCTTCTTTCATCAAGGACTCGTAAGTCTGCAGCTTGTTGAAAAGGGTGATAAGATTGTATTCTATTTCATCACAGTGTTGCTACAGAATTGCAAGAAACTCTTTGAAAGAGTCTCCAGAATAAAGCTTACCTGGTTGGACTCGTTTATGATAGCTCTGTTTGTTTTTGTCACATTGCAGTGGACCATTATGTTAAGGACATTCTTCTTAACAGATGATCCCTCGTGCATCTTGGCATTGAAGATGAACTTGAGAGCGTCATGCTTGCGATGTATGGACGGTTGCCCAAACATCTCACGCAGCGACTCCATGATCTCACGTATTGTGATTATAGCCCCATGCTTTTTGGCCAAGACTTTAGTTAAGCTTGCCAAAATGTAGACTTGAGCCTTATCGTTGGCCTTAGTCCACCTGTCATGGACATCATGAACCTTTCATTAAGCAGCATGTCTAGGGGCTGGAGGTCACTCCTCCATTCGAAAAAAATTTAGGTCATCGATGACCAAGATAGTATTTATCATATTTTTTCAACTAGTATAATTCTCGTTGGTTAGTTTGTCAGACCCAAGCAAAGAGATAACAATGTTAGTCATGATTATAAACTTGATGAATGTTTGCAACCATTTTGGTGTTGCTCTTGAAAGACCGCAATTCAAATAATATTATAAATTACTGAACTAACAACTTATACAAACTTGTGGTACTAATTGAAAGTGTGGGGTCGAACCTTAGGGAAGCATAAAAGATTAGTTCCTCGAAGCTCATTTTTAGTTAAAGTGGTAAATAGAGAGGTTTGGTGTGGATTGGATAATTGGAAATGCAATAATTTTAAGTGTAGAAAGTAAAATAGAAGTGTAATCAATCAAGACATCCTAGCTTAGAGAAATGGATTTACCCAATACCATTAAGATCATCGAGTCATCACATATGACTCAAACTCCTTGGCTATGCCTAGCCCAATTGATTAGAATCCTAACCATTGGTCCTAATTACTTAATTCGCTAAACATGCATAGATGAATCCATACTAAACATATTTAACCAATCACATTAATTTCTAGGGATAAGGCTAGGATGAGTGTTTAATTTCCATCATTTAATTAAACTTCAATGTGATTTCTCTCTAGATAGGAACTATACTATTCTCTTTAGACAACAAATTGCAAGCCTAATTAACTTATTGCTTCTTTTGAGATTAACTTATAACTATATGTCAGATATTACAAGTTATCTCTAAGCATGCAAATTGCACAACAAATTAGTGGTTGTCAATCAACAAT
The DNA here is from genome assembly GCF_027475165.1 of Benincasa hispida. Lineage (NCBI taxonomy): Eukaryota > Viridiplantae > Streptophyta > Magnoliopsida > Cucurbitales > Cucurbitaceae > Benincasa > Benincasa hispida. The sequence continues at coordinate 17,583,626 of NC_143482.1, forward strand.
AAAATTATGTCATTCATAAACACTAAGCTTATATTGAAACCCATAAACAGGAATATATACATCATAAGATCAGAATTCTCCCACTAAGCAAGAAAACTGAAATCTTACCTTCCCATGGAGATTGAGAAGCTATAACTCGGTATCTACCTAATTAATTACAAAGTGAAGACCTAAATAGAAAGTGGAAGAGAGAAGAAAGGGAAAGGGGGCTAGAAGCCCGAAAAATGGATGATGTTCTACCCTAAAATCGAAGAAAGATGTTTAAATTTGTTGTGCAGCGTCTCTATGCTCAGTTGAAGCATAGCAATGCTGGCCAAAAGTTGCTACAACATAATGCTTGAGCATAATGATGTCGAAAGTTACACTCGAGCATGTGCACTTCTCTCCGCCTCCATCAAAGTTCGGAGCGTAACTACGATATGGACAACGTTGTTACGCTCCTTTGCTTCTCTCGATTGTTGAGGGTACTGCCTTTGAGCATAACGCTTCTCTCGATTGTTGAGGGTACTGCCTCCATCAAAGTTCGGAGCGTAACTACGATATGGACAACTCTGAACATCTCGTAATGGAAAATTATACCTCCAAGATGCTCGATAACTACAAAAAAACACTAAATAAACACATTAAACATAGTAACGATCTTGAATTAAGAAGAGAAAGATAACACATTTTTTATGCTATCACTGAAACAAAACAAATTATTTATGTTAAATATTTTAGCAAAAACTCATTCAATCCAATCATATTTAACAAAAGATTAATGAAACCTAATAACATTTACCTTCGCAATGATACTTCAGTGATTTATAATAAATGTCATCTCGAGATGTACGGTTATTCCTTCACTGAATTAAGACATTCTTAATTAAATATTACACCAGAATAACTATTATTCCTATAATATTTAATTATCATTGATTTGGTCAAGAAATCATTAACTTCCTTAATGTTTGCCTATAAGTGTAACCATTCATTTTCAACCTTATAGCCCCGCCCCAATTAGCATGCCTCAGGGAAGTATATAATTAGTACAAACACCTCCTAAGGGAGATGCTTGTAGGGCACCACAAGTTCGAGCATGGAAAAAATTAAAAACTAATGAAGGAGACCTTAGGATGTGTTGACACACGTCCTTGTCCCACTTATTATAAACACTTTCTCCGTTCATATTGATATTAACCCATGCAAATACCTTCCTGAGGGAGGATGCACCTAGGTATCACCAAGCTAAGCATGGATGTTACGGTATGAACTTCTAAGGAGAACATGAGTGAAAAAATGACATATTATATATATCTTTTTCCTCCTATTAAGTGTCTTAGAACCTAGGGTTTATTAACTTAGGTAAATCCAGCTTTGACCAAGTCATTGTTAATTTGCTCAATATAACAGTTATATTGAAGATTTTAACAATATATGATTATTATTTACTAAACATTTTAATAAATCTAAACATTTATTGCATGCTTATAAAATGTTTGTCTAATTCATCTTCTAGATTGGTTTCCAAGCAATGGCGTTCCATTTCCATGAACATAAATACCCCAATCCTTAGACAGAATCTTCCTTAGATAAAGACCCCTTATAGACAAACACTTTATGAATTTAATCTTTTATTATTTCATATTTATCCTATTGAAAGGAAAAATAAAAGATTGATCTATTTCTAATAATAATATTTGTTTATTACAAGTCTAGGTGAATTAATTTTAAATATTTAAAATTAATTGAGACTTATATTTGCATGTAACTCTTGATTATAGATTTTAATATAATTCATTAAACTTATAAATTGTATAAATTAATGGAAAATTAAAGGCTATAACATGCCTTTAATGATATTAGTCAAATATAACATCTATATTTACTAAGTAATGTCATGCTCAATGCATTATCATTTTCATCATACAATATAACTATTATATTCATTATTAATGAAAACAATACATGCTTATAACCATTATATTCATTATTAATGAAATCAATATATGCTCAACATATAATATAACATTCATATTAAGTATGATGCATGTATATGCTTAATGAAACATGCAAATGTATAATAAAACATTTATATTAAATATGATACATGTGTGTGCTTATAAGATCATGCAATTAAATAATATAATATTTATATTAAATATGATGCATGATTAATGCTTATCCTAAGGTGGAATTTTAAAACTATATGACATACTTCATACAACATATAATATTTAACCATACATCAAATGTATAAATTAAATAAATAGAAAAATAGATCAAATTTTAGAATCCTAAAAAATAATATTATATCACTTTAATTAAATTCAAAAATAAAAAGGCAAACTGCTACTGCTAGGCTCGAACCCACAATCTAGAACTGCCTACACGTGTGTGTCAACTGCTCGGGGCCTAGCTATGTCGGGCTGGAATTTTGTCATAGCATAACACTATGCTTGACACAGTGTTTCCACGATTGGCCTCAGTGTCACAATGCAGTTGCCGAGCATAGTTACGTTGGCTTTCTACGTCGCAGCGTAAAGCACATCATCACAATGTTTTGCCTTACGCTCCATCACAAAATGGAGTGCTCTACTTCGTTCTTCGTTCAAATTGCTCCATTCATGATCTCAAACCTTACTAACGCTTGCTAATCTTCAAGACTTGGACTTACAAACTCGATTGCAAAATTTAAATGTCCAAAAATAATGGACCCTTACAACTTTAATCAAATTAAATAGTAAAACTAGTGCCAAAATTTGAAACATCTATTTGCAAAACCCAACATTCACAATGTAGAATTTCACCTAGGTTACTTCTCTGTTTTTTGTTCCAAATTGAAAATCATATTGCACGATTTGGCTCTAATACAAATTGAAGAAATCAAATTCCTCGTGGAAGCACATGAACGCAATGCAATTGAAAATCAATTTGAAAAACACTAGAAAATAGAGAATCCACATTCATAGCGAAATGGATAAACGATGATCTTTAAGCATGATTTTCTAGAGAGAGAGGAAAAGAAGAACTCACCCTTGTAGATTTATTCTTCACGATTTTCCTCTATTTGGATCACGAATACAACAACTTTTTAGAACGAATAGGAAATAGCAAATCCTTCTAGACACCACCACTTGATCACCTTGTTATTCTTAGGAAACAAGGAACAATGGATGTGTGGGCTCCACCTTCGTTTTTGGGAGAGGGAATCAGTAAAAGCAGAGATATTTCTTTTGGGAAAATTGAAAGAGTTCTATTTTTCTTATGTATTTTGTACTACCTATCTATTTTTGAAAAACTGATAAAGTAAAGAGTGGGGGAGAAGAAGTTACAATAATTCTCTCTCACGTACAACAAAATAATTCACCTATAATGAGGAGTTATGAAATATTATATTATTAATATTAGTAATATAGTATTTATATAATATGGTTGATTTACCTAAGTCAATAAACCATATATATAATATGCATTATAATCATACTAAAAGGCAACCCTCTCTTATAACCTATAGTTTTAATATGAATCATATTCATACTAAATTTTAATCTATAGTATTTATATAAATCTTATTCATATAAATAATATTTGAATCTAATTCAAATATTTATCTCTTCAAATATCATATATTTTTAATTATAAGTCATGTTTATAGTTAACTATATAATGTATCAATATACATTATAATTTACATTATAATTTACATTAATCATATAATATAATTAAAATCTTAAATTCCCTTAAATAATCTGAACAATTCAAATTATTCCAAAAAATATTATCTCTTATTTTTATCTATAGTGAGCTAACAAGTGAACCTTATGGACCTACAAATTAGATGCTTCAATGATATGAGATTAATTAATTAAACTCTTTAGTTAAATTAATCAATATTCATTAATTATTGGTCACTCCACTAAAGACAGACATTTGTACTCTTTACACTAAAGACATATTTCTGTGTCCATGGATATAACTGATCAACGGTAAGTCGTTCCACAAGAATTGCTCATAATTACAGCTAGGTCAAATTACGTTTTACCCGTGGAGTTCTATCTAACTCGTTAAGTACTACTAATTCCTCTAATGAACAAACAGTTTATAGTCCAACTATACACTAATCCTTCTCGGGCCAATGAGAGGGTGAGGTCTCATGGTTTACGACCCAGAATCAACTATAAAGGGGGAAATTTATCTACTTTCCTTAAATACGAGAATGAGAGAATTTTATTTTGTGTAGCTGTATTTCCAACTTCTTATGCAAACAAATCTCCAAAATAGTAGACTTATTGAGTCGATAAAACTGGCTGCTCCCACCCGAACAAATTGAAGGATTGCCCTCATAGACAAAAGTTCATAACTCAATCAGGATTAAGGTCAAGTAACCTAGGTCATCCTAGTAAAATGTTAGTCTCTTCAAGTAACAATGTTATAAAGATAAATCAATCATTTTGCAGATCGGTCTTATATAAACTCTTTATACAGGATACCCCATTCGCATGTCTCCACATGAACGATATGGATCATATCATTTGTAATTCTTACAACTCTTGTATAAGACCGAATATGGATCATATCATTTGTAACTCTTGTACAAACTCTCACAAATAATGTGATCCAGATCGTTCATTTAGAGATATGCGAGTGGCAGTATCCTATACAATGAGATTTATAAGATCGGATCGCAAAATGCTTAATCTCTTTTCATAACACTGTTGACTGAAAAGATTAATATTTCATAGGATAACTACATAACTCGATCTCAATCCTTAATGAGTTATGGACTTATGCCTATGAGAATTGTCATTTGATTTGTATGAGTGAGAGTGATCTGAGTCCCCGACTTAATAAACCTACCATTTCGGGGATATGTTTAAGTAGGGAGCGAGGAACATTATTGACAAGATGAAATTCACTTCTTCCCGCCTTTATAGTAAGTAAATGAGTAGTTCCCTTAAGTGCTAATTTCAGGTCTTGAATAAAGAGTACATGCACTCTCATTGTCTCGAGAAAGACTTGGTTTATGGTAGGACCATAAACAGATCATTCATTAGAAGAATCAGTGGTACCTAAGGATTAAGAGGTAATTACAGAGGTAAAATGAGAACTTGACGTAGCTGTAATTACGAACAACTCGTGAAGGATCAACTTACTAGTAATGGTTAAATCCATGAACATAAAATATTTTACTGTGCAAAGAGTGCAGTTGTGGGTCTTTAGTGGATATGAATGTTGATTAACGTAATTAAAGAGTTTAATTAGTGGATCTCGGATCATCAGAGCTTCTAATTTGTAGGTCAATTAGGTCCCTTTACTAGCCCACAACAAGTAAATAGGGACCATTAGTTTTGGAAGAATTTGAATGATTTAAATTATTTAATGGAATAACATTAATCGTATATGATACATTGAATATAATATATATTGTTACATTATAGTATAAAGTTAATTTTGAATAACATTCAAAATTAAAATAAAACGAGATTTAATATATTTGAATATGATTCAAATATTAAAATAGGATGAATTATATTCATACTAAAACTATAGATTAAAATTAAATATGAATGACAATCATAATAAAACTATAGGTTATGAGAAAGATGTGCATTTGAATATATATATAATTAAATATGAGATATTTAGTTAAGATATTAACTAATTAATTTGATTAGTTAATTTTAATTAAACCAATTTTATGTCATTTTATTTAAATAATAGGAAGTGAGAGTTATGTTTTAATCCCACTTCATATTTTAAATAAAGGTATGGAGGGAAAGTTTTTTTCTCAAAAAATTTGTTTTTGAAAAAAAAAAAAAAACTCCTCTCGTCTCCTTCTCCTATCACTCTCAAGTTTTTTTTTTCTTTTTTTTTTAGAGAAATAGTGCTTTGTATAAAATTCTCCTCCACAACAAAGATTCCCTCTCTCTGACTAGTCATTGCAAAGAGAATAGTCGGGAAGACCCGACAGTGGCGTCATGTTCACATTCTAGAAGAGACCTTGATGCTACATGTTGAGGAAGAAGAAGAATTGCTAGAATTCTTGAAGAATGTTTTCAAAGATAAGTTGTTTCTTTTTCTCTGTATAATTAATTAAGCATGCTTAGTCTATTGATTTTGTGCATTATGAATGCTATACTTTTATATTCTATGTTGTAAGTTTCTAAAATAAAAATGAAAGTAAAGTGATCACTTGCTTCCGCTATAGGATTCGATCCTTGCACACAGTCAGTGCAAAATTCTCAAATCAGTGTCAAACACACGCAACAAAAAAAAGATAGTGGAAGAGGAAGAGGCAACAATGGCAGTCATCCAAAAGCATATTTTGAGGGAACTAGCAGCTTCTAACATGACCTAACAACCATTGTGCATCACGTACCCCATAACGATGGGTATGTTTGAGCCTGAAATATTTTTATTTTACTCACTACCAAGTCTCCATGATCGTGCAAGTGAGGACTCGCACAAGCACTTGAAGGAATTTCACATCATGTGTGACAATATGAGGCCTCACGATGTCACCGAGGAGTAGTTAAATGTAAGAGCCTTCTCATTTTCTTTAAAGGATGATGCCAACTACTGGTTGTACTACTTGCCATCTGGATCAATGATGAGATAGAATGAAATAAAGAAGCACCATCTAGAAAAGTTTTTCCCAACTTCACGAGCCACTAGAATATGGAATGAGATTTATGGGATTACTCGGGCACTAGAGAGAACTGCACGAATATTGGAAGCGTTTCAAACGCCTCTAAAAAGACAAAACACAACATTTGATAACCCACTTTGGTGATATCCATGTACATTTAGCGGTAGTATGCCTGAGAAAGATACTTTTACTATTATAAAGTCAATCCATTACAACATTGCAATTATTTATAAATACGCGACAAATACAGTGACACACAAATAATTCAACTTGATGAATAATCATTTAAGTTTCCCATAAATGTAAGACTCCCTCTCAAAGAGACTTAGGTTCCCCCTAAGCACGAGTATCTTAGTAAGCAATTACTTAGGCTTCTTCTAAATGTGAGACTCTCTCTCAACTGAAAATCTTTCTACTTTCAAATGAAGACTACTCTTCTTGATAAACTTAGGCTTCCCCCAAGTTTGAGAATCCCTTGTCAAGTAATGATATCTTAGGCTCCCCCTAAGATTAGGAAACCCTTCTCAAGAATCAATTCAAGCTTTAAGATGATCTATAGCAACACCTCAAGATCTATAGAACTCCTTGCTTCACGACATTTATGATTGATAGAAGGTTATGTCGTTTGGCCACACAAAAACAAAAACTTCAATTCAAAGACTTAAATCGACAACCCTAGTAAGAATACAACTTGCTCTTAAATAAGTACAACGAAAAATTGGAAAAGACCCTCATTCAAAATCAGTAGAGCTTAAATAAGAAAAGAATTTGAGAGATATAATTACACAAGATTTTCCAAATAAGGAAAAAATCTGCCGAATCAACATTCCAAGAGATATCCTGTAGGACATTTTTTGAACAACAAGAACAACTCGTAAAACAAAAGCACAAATCACATTAAATAAATATAGTCAATTCCAATTCTATATGAACTATGTCAATTCTAATTCCTATGCAAGACACGATAGGAAGTGTCAGTCAAATCAGATGAAAGTTCATCTAATCAAGTGGGAGTTCGTCTTTATCACTATTTTTACTAAAATCATTTTTAGGGGTTTGCATGATGAAGTATCTAAGGAAATGCAGCTGAAAAGAGCTATGGCATCCTCCTTCAGTTCCCAAATTTCTTCAGATTTTTCATTAGATAAAGTCAGGACATAACTTTTATTCTGTCATTTTAAATAATTTGGGCACTTAAGGCTGATAATGTCCATTTCTTTCACATTCCTTGCAACAAAACAATTTTTCTTTGCTTAAACTGCTGCTACCTACTTTATCAGCATCCTTCTCAAGATTGTACGACCAATACTGTTTTGTGAATGTTACTCCACTTACCTTAACATTATGAGGAACATGATTTCTATATCCTTTTTCAAACCGCTTCAACACTCTATTGAATTATTTGGATAGCGAGGATATTGTAACAACCCAAATTTGTACGCATACATTACAGGAAATTAAATGTTAAATGTTAAGCATGACGAAATTTTATTTAAAGGGGTGGTAAATGTAATACCCTAACCCTAATTTATAATTGGAAAAAAATAAAAAATTTATTAATTATCAAAAAAATAATGAATAAGGGGCAGAATCAGGGAGGATTAATTAGAAGTTGGACGCTAGCTAATTCAAGAGACAAAGGGCAGTAGATAACTTTTTGTTTTGGCACTGCTCATTGGAAGAATTGGAGGTGAATTAATTGCCCATATACTCTTAAAATTTGAAAGAGTTAAAACAGGAAAGTGGAATCCACAAGCAGTGAAGGCAACCCACGTGAGAAAACTAGCGAGATTGGAGAGAGCGAGATTCTCAGCGAGACAGTGGGATTGAGCGGGAGTGAGAGCGAGAGTGGGAGCGGGAGCGAGAGCGAGAGTGGGAGCGGGAGCGAGAGCAAAAGTGAGAGCGATAGCGAGAGCTAGAGTAGGAATGAGAGCGAGAGCGAGAGTCAGGAGAGCCAAACCAGTGAGAAAGCTGGAAAGAGCGAGATTCTGAGAACAGAAAGCGCGAGATTTGGACAGAAGCGTAGATTATGCGTTGAATTTGGCAACGATCTTATAGATTATACATGGAGAACCCTAAAATTGAATACAAACAAAGGTTGAAGACGTAAGGGCAAACGTTAGCCAAAATTAAGTATCTTATAAAGAGAAATTCTTAAACCTAAGTAATTTTAAAGAAGCCATTTGTAGAATGAGTTGTCACACAGAGAAAAGCTGGAAACGACTATAAATAGGAGGCTTTGAGCGGAAGTTAAACTCATTCTCAAACAAAACTCAGTAGTAAAAATCGTGTGAAAAGGGTGAAGTAATTCTGTTAGTTTGAAGGAGGAAACGCGAGGGAAGTGCTGCCCAAATTTTCTTCTGATTTAAGAGGAAAAGCTCTACTGATTAAACCATAAGAAATAATAATGAATAACTAGGATCACAGTCAAGGTAAGTAGTTTATCTCACCCTCTCTTTAAGTGGTTCATGGTAGTGTACCTTTAATATGTTGCATAATTATGTTATTGTTATGTTGCATTACATGTTTAAAATATGTTTATCGACAAGGGACCTCATGCATTATGTTTATTCATAAGATTAAATTTTAATTAGATAAAGGTTATGCTTCTAGGACTAGCAGGGCATGTATGGTTACACCCCTCTAGACCCAATTCTATGTCAAGTTTTTGCTAGGGACTAACAGGGTATGTATGGTTGCACCTCTCTAGTCCAATCTTACGTTTATGTTAATGGTTGATGTTGGATGCGACTCTGGCCCTACTGACTGCATGACTCGCTAATCATCAGATGGGTTAGTTTCTACCTAAGTTCTCATCTTCCTATCAGGGCAGAGAAATTTACGTAAGAAGCATAACCGACCACCACATGTTATTATATATTTCGGTCCCAATCATATTTTTTCATGACATGTTGCATGTGACTGTACATTTGGTCACTACCTTAAGTTAGAACTACTTACTGGGTATATTATATACTCATCCTATTTTACAGACTTTGTAGGTAAGGACACAGCGTAGGTGGCAGAACTGGATGTCGCTCAAATGGCCAACCATCAAATTCACTATTATAGGCATATGCATTTTTGTACCACTACGCTAATGTTTTATGGATCCTGGTGTTTTGTAAAATAAACTTTTTATATAGTTTTCTACCTAATTAATAAAATCTTAGATATGTTCTTTTGAGATTTTTGCCAAAACTCATCTCATGATAGAAAAGTCTAAGTATACATGTCGTAGCGGTCGGACCATAATATGCAAGGATCCGATCGTTACAGATATTGAGTCTACAAGAAATTCTTCTAACTCTCCACTATTCTCTTCAACCAACTCACCAACAATGGACTGCGATACAATGCCTTTATTAATCTAGTCAAGTTTGTTATCAAATGAAACTTCAAGTTAATAACAAACCAAATAGCTCATCAACCTTCATGGTGGTAATTGCTTGAGCATCTTCAACGGCAGTCACCTTCATGTCAAAATTTTTGGGCAAGAATTGAAGTTCTTTTCTAACCAATTTATCTTCAGAGATCTTCTCTTCTAAAGCAAAGGATTCATTCACAATATCAAGCAGATGAACATTGGATTCAACAATAGATTCATCTTCGAGCATTTTTAAATTTTCAAACTTGTTGGCCAATAGTTGAAGCATTGACATCTTGACCTTTGAAATTCTATCATGCGCCATAGAGAGAATACCTCATGCTTCCTTGGCCAAACACAAGGTATTAATCAAGTGAAATATATTTCTATCAACACCATGAAAAATGGCATTGAGTGCATGAGAATTTCCAATAAAAGCTTCATACTCCACCTTAGTCCATTCACTTTCTGATATTAGAATATCTTTACTGTTCGCACCAACAACCTGAAGATAAAACTAACTAGTCACAACTGATTTCCACGTCTTGTTGTTGATATCTTTCATTCTGGCCTTCCAGTAAGAGTAATTAATGTCATCTAGAACATGGGAACGTGTCGTAGAACCACCTTCTTTAATTCCTTCCATGATTAAAGGACCTGAGATAAAGATGACCCACTTTGATACTAAATGAAATTAGGGTTATCTAACACAAAGGTAAATGTGTTAGTCCCAACGTTCTAAAAATTGTAAGGACAAACAGTAAAGCACATAAAGTAACTTTAAAAGTCAAAACACAAAGTTTAGTAACACAGTTCGGCGATATACCACCTATGTCTAGGGTATAGTATGTCTAGAAAAGATACTTTTACTAATATAAAGTTAAGTGATTACAACGTTATAGTTATTTGTAAATAAGAAGTCAATAAAGTGACACATAAATAGCCAAACTTGATAAATAATTACTTAGGCTCCCCTAAGTGTGAGACTCTCTCTTGAAGAGACTTAGGTTCTCCCTAAGCATGGGTATATTAGTAAGCAATCACTTAGGCTTTTCTCCTAAGTGTGTGGCTCCCTCTCAATCGCCATCTTTCCACTTTCAAATGAAGACCACTTCACATGATGAACTTAGGCTCCTCTAGTCTTAAGTTTTAGAACCCGTTTAATAACTTGCTCTTAAATAAGCAAAGTGGAAAAAGGGAAAACAACCCCATTCAAAATCTGTAGAGCTTAAATAATGAAAGAATTCGAGAGGTATAATTACGCAGGATTTTTCAAACAAGGAAAAAATAATCTCCTAGATCAACACTCCGGGAGACATATTGTAGGACATTTTCTGAGACAACCAACGAAACGACTCATAGAATAGAATCCCAAACAACCTTAGACAAGTATAATCAATTCCAATTCTCTAACATTGCTAGCCTAAAAATAGCAACTAGTTTTCATTCATTTGGTGTATCATGTTCCAAATTGGAGAGTCCTTTTCTCATCTCTTTCTTTTGATTTTGAGTTTATTAGTTGAAAGTAAGGTATACAAGAGTTCTTCATGATCCAAGTAGTTTGAGGTTGTCGTTGATCTACTAGATTTAGTAATTGTATCCGGCATGAGACAATCGTTGTAGTCTGCTTACAGTCTATGTAGAAAGAATAATTGTCTTTAAGATAACTCTTTATAACTGTCTCTGTTACGTATTGAATTTCTATAAGATATTGAAGATTTAGGTTATTCAATTTATAACTCTTGTTATTCCCTCTTGTTTTACTTTTTAATTTGAACATTGTTATTGTATACAATATTTGTATGTTTCCATTGTGCTTGTCTGTATTGAGTTAAGATGTATCAATTTACTAGTATTATTGCGTTCTTATATACAACATTTTTCTTGACAAAGAATTGTTGACCATGTATTGCATATGTATATACACTTCATTTGAATAATCTTTAATGTAACTGAAACCGTATTCAAACAATATTCAAAAGTTCTTATTCAACAGAAGAAAAAGTAAAAGTAAAAGAGGGAAAAAAAAAATAAAAGTATTCATGAAACGGTGGCGCAAACATAAGAATTTAGAGGTGTGAGGCTGTTGCAATGAGTGGACGACTATACAGAATTAGAAACCAAATTTTGATACCTTTTTCCTTATTTCAAATTCATTCGTGATTTTAAAAACGTTTTTAGAATTTTATGAACAGAGAAATGATTTACCAGAAGTATCTGTTTTTTAAAAACAAAAAATAGAAAATCAAAGTTTGGTAATCATTTGAGTAATCATTTAGGTCATGTTTGATAATTATTTGGTTTTTATTTTGTTTTAAAAATTAAGCCTATTTTATCGGCATTTCTTAGAATGATTTGTGTCTTTTTTAAATATAATTGTAGCCAAATTCCAAAAACAAATACTTTTTTATAACTACTTTTTTTAGTTCTCAAAATATAGCTTGGCTTTTTAAACCATTTGTGAAAAGTAGAAATAAAGAAATTTATAAGTGAAAGTAGTGTTTATAAGCTTAATTTTCAAAAACGGAAACAAAATGATTACCAAACATAGCTTATTTTCTCTCATTTTTATAACAATAATTTGCATCTTATTTTATTCAAATTAACCCTATTTTCTCCCATTTTTATAACAATAATTTGCATCTTTTAAGTACAAAAATTGAATTCTTATTCAAATTTCAAAAATAAAAACTTTTTAAAATATTTTTTATTTAGTTTTCAAAAATTGCCTTCAATTTTTTAAAACATTGATAAAATGTGTATAACAAAACTAAAAATTTAGAAGTAAAAGGGGTGTTTATAAGTTAAATATTAAAAAAAAACGAAATTCTTACCAAATAGAGTTTTGGTTTTTTTTTAAAAAAATTAATTTTATAAACACTCTTTCCACTATTAAATTTTTTGTTATTGTTACATTTACTTTCTACCAATATTTTCAAAAAACAAACAAAATTTTCAAAACTATAAAAAAAAAATAGTTTTAAAAAGAGGCATTGACAAAATAGCAATGAACCCCAAAATATTAGTAAGTATAGAACAATGCAAAATAATTTACAAATATAGCAAAATTTAGATTCAGTTCTCAAAGTCTATCAACGATAAAGCCTATCATGGATAAATTTTGCTATATTTATAATTCTTTAAAAGTATTGTCTTATATTTAATTATTAGCTCTAAAATGTTATCCATTACCATCATCTTTTAATTATTTTTTTTCTTTTAAAAATCGGTTAAAAATTTAAAAAAAAATAAGAATTATCGTAAGAATTTAAAAAGAAAATATAGAAAAAAATATGAAATAGTTCTAAATATCTAACAAGAAATTTAAATATAATTTATGTGGCATCGCCTAGATTTGCCACCACCTCTTTCCACTAGGCTTTATATTTTAATTTTTTTTCCCTTTCAAATGCAAAGTTTTAGACGAAGTTTTCTAACTCTAACATGTCAAAATCAAAATAAATTGGTTTGAATTTTGGACTAATAAAAATTTGACTTTGTAATTATTATTTATTATTTATTTAAAAAAGAAAATTAATTTTGGACTAATAAAAATTTGACTTTTGTAATTATTTTATTTTAAAAAGAGAGATAGGAATGGGCATGGACGTTTTGGTTGTGCGTGCCTTCTTAAACCGATGACACTCGAATACGTCACTATTGAAAACGAATATAATCCCTTCTCTCCCCCTTTTTGGATTTTTACCCCTTGAAGTCGCGCTGTTAGATGGCGACTTCCCCTTCCCCCTTTCCATAAAGCCTTTCTTCCCTCACTTCATTCCCTTTCATTTCACCTCTCTCCCTTCCCCTTCCCCTTCCCTTCACTAAAATGGCTCAGGTTCTTTCTTCTTCCTTTTTTTTTTCTCTGTATTTCCTCTTTCGTTTCTTCCTTCGTAATCTAATGATTTGGTTTGTCTTCGATAATTTTGAAATTTGTTGCAGAAAGTTGTGCTGAAAGTGATGACGATGACGGACGAGAAGACGAAGCAGAAAGCAATCGAAGCTGCTGCCGACATCTACGGTTCGTATCTTCATCTTCCTTGGACAATTTTCTGATCTGTAATTGTGGAAAGAAAATGGATCGACTCTGTTTGTTTTGTATATGGAAAATTTGGATTACGGTTAGAAGTGATTTAGATTGTGATGTTGGGATAATTAGGAGTTGATTCGATTGCGGCGGATCTGAAGGATCAGAAACTGACGGTGATTGGATCGATGGATGCGGTGGCGATTGTGAAGAAATTGAAGAAAGTTGGTAAAGTTGATATAATATCAGTTGGACCTGCAAAGGAAGAGAAGAAGGAAGAGAAGAAAGAGGAGAAGAAAGAAGAGAAAAAGGAAGAGAAAAAAGAGGAAAAAAAAGAGGAGAAGAAAGAGGAGAAAAAGTAAAGTTGAAGTGAAAAAGTACAATTCCTTTACCCTTCTTTCAATTTTGATTTTCCATTTACATATATGAGAATTCTAATTTAAATAACATCACTTTTTCTTTTCTTTTTTTAAATATTTCTTTTGGCTTCATTTAAATACTTGAAGAATCCATATGAAAACATTACATTGTTATATGTTGTTGTTGCTATTATTATTTTGTTGTCTCGATAAAGTTTAATTTGCGTTATAACGGTCTGATTAATTTGGAAAAAAAAATAATATATTTTTAAGATGATAATGTATAGTGTGAATCGCCATTTGAATCTCTAACTTCTTAATTGACGACATATGTTTTAGCAACCAATTGAATTACGTTTATTAAGAAATTTATATTTACAACCTATGATAAAAGGTTGTGCTACCTAATATTGTTTCCATGATGATGTAAGTGCTTCATAATTTCAAAAAGAAAAGAAAAGGAAGAAAGAGACAAGGAAGTTGTGAGCTATTTTTCAATTTTGTTTAATTGTGCCTTAGTTAAATGATTAGATGTCTATTTGAAATGATTTCTTACATGCTTGATTAAATATTAAAATGTCATTTTAAACAAGGTCTAATTAGGTATTTTCCATGTTGTCTAAACTATATATTGAAGACTACAAGTTTCTTTTTCTTAAAAAAAATGTAAGTATTTAGTTAAAATTTTAAAGGGTGTTTCTAACTCAGTGTTTGATTATTTTTTTTCAAATTATCTTTAGAGGTCGTTTGTTTTTTAGGAATGGAGAGAATTGAAATCTTATATACTTGGAATTATATATATTAAGAATTATAAATGTCCAACATCTTTAGATTATCATGTTTGTTTTTGTAAGAATATTTTTGCAGATATCTGGAAATATTTTGATAACTGTATTTCTTTTTGTAGGATTTCTACTCGAGAATATCTTAAATTTATATAAAGTTCTAAGAATGTTCTTATGACTATTTATTATTTTATAATTAATTTGATATAATTTGAACTTATATAACATATTTGTTTTTATCAATTTAAATTTCTTTTAAAATTAATAAAATTTATATTATTTTTATATGTTATTTTTCTCAACAAAATAATATATTATAATCTAAGATTTTTTATAAAATAAATATTAATTTAAATTTGAATATATTGTTAAAAATAATAAGAATTATGATATAATTAAATATATATGAAATACATGATTGACCGTATTTATTTTAATTATATAATGCAAATAAAGAATTAGTATATATATATATATATATATATATATATATATATGTAAAATAAAATAAAAATAAATGACAAAAGAGTAAAATGGGGATGTTTTCAATTCGAGAATTTGGAAAATTCATGTTTTAGGAAGGTATCCAAAGCTCTCGATGCCTTCCATCTGGGTATCCTAAAATGCTCGAAAATGTTCAGATATTGGGACATCTCACTGCAAAACAAACAGGATAATACAAATATCAACTCTATGAAAATCTAGGATGCCCGTAAAAAAAACGATCCATAATGTAATATTTTTAAAAATGGTACCCTGAATAAATGATAAATTCTTTCAAAATACTTTTTTCTTTGATAAAAAGGCACTTTAATTGAAAAAAGAAACAACCATGTCGACAAAAATAATAAATAAATAAATAAATAACATTTTCATTGCTGGACTTCAAGAACGCGTTTCAAGTCCACGTGTCACTTTTTGTCTCAACTTTAGAAGGTTGCTAACACGTGGAATGTATTTATTGGGTGGAAATGGAAAATATGTTAAAAATTATCCCTACTCTTTTTAAACTCTTTTTTACGATTATTACAAAAATAATAATCATATTGTATAAGCTTTATTGAATTTTCCTTTCAGAAAAAAAGCTTTATTGAATTTTGTATTAGGCATTAAAGGGTCTAATTCAATTCTTTCTAATATATAGAAGGATGATGTTGCATTTGGACAGAATAATAACATTTTCTTAGTTCAAATAATATGTTTGGTTAAGAATTTAGCTCTCTGATTTCTTAGTCGGTGTTACATATTTTATGTAAGTTGATTTATGTTTTTTTGGCATTGATATGCGAATTTAATAATTTATAAACCTACTACCATAACAAACTTTCTAAATATTAAAATACAAAGAAATATGTGAGAATTTGATCTTTATGGAAAAAACATACTGAAATTAATTGTGTTATGTACCATTGAAAATTTCTTATATATGACCAAAATTTGTAAATATAACACATTAAACCTTCTTAGGAAATAATGTATATTTTTAAGGTCTATTTACATTGATTACAAAAGGGGGAAAAAAAATCTTTCAAAAATACATTTTCTTTTAAATGAAATGTTTTTTTTTTAAAGATTGTTTAGAATTAAACATTCATATTTTTTTTAATATATTTTTTCAAAAATATTTTTATACACAAATTTGTTTGTTTTACTCTATACTTAAAATATTAACTAATGATTGTCAAATTACTATGAAAAATGACTATTAAACACAATGAATTAATGAGTTCAAATCGTGTATTATTAACGTTATGAGTAGAAATGGTCGCTAAGGTGACAATAGTAGTTCCCGACAGTGGGAGACTGTGGTTGTTTGCATGAGATTGGAAGTAGTCGTTGGAGGTTGGTGGTAGTGACAATTATAGGGAAGTGAAGGTAGGGTGAAGTATTATTGTCATTATTACATATCATGAAAATTTTGAAAGAATTCCCATTTAAACACTCAAAAACCCTTTTTGTAAATTTGCATTCAAGTCTTTAACTTTTCTCAAACTCATGTTACAAAAATCATTTTAGTTAGGTGATTATCAAATACTACAAATTTTACGAAACGGACTTCCCTAAAAATTAAACGTTTGAAAAGGCAATTGAAACACACCGTTAACCCTATTAAAAAAAAGCTAAAATTTTTATATTTACAATAACATAAAAATATGTCATGTGATCAATATTTTGATCGATATTTTCATATAATCGAGATACCGACTATCAAAGAAGCCAATGTTTGAGGGGGGGAAAAAAGAAGAAAAGAAAGGTGTGTGGTATAAGTTTTGATTTGTTATTGAGATGGGATGTTATTTTGGTGGTGGGAAATATTTGTTGTTGACGCAAAGAGATGACAATGAAATATAGAATTGGTAGAAATGCCAAAATGTTTTAGTTTAAAACGGTGTGGCCAAAAATAGTTGTATATATATTTATTATAATCATTATTTGTTTTAATGCTCTTCGCTAATGATTTGTGATTTGGAATGTTTCATACGCAAACCTTTCAACCCAATTTTGGTATTGGTGCCTACTGCTGACGCCCTATATATGCTCTTCTATCTTTTTCTCACATTACTTTATATACATATGAAGAAAAAAAAATACACTACTTTTGGCCAGTTCTGCTCAATATTAGCTGCATCTTTCAAATGACTTTGGTGTTACATATAGAGCTGTCAAATTTCTCTATGGATAGAGTCTTAGAGATGTTCAATTTTTCTATGGGTCCCATCCTAAACAGGACGAAAATTTCTTGACTAGACGGAGAATGGAGGAGAGAGTTGGGGAAAATTTTTTTCCATGAATTAAACGGGGTCGGGGATGGGGAATGCATTCCTCATCCTCACCCTTGCCCCGTTTCCCGTCCCTGCCCCATTTAGCTTCTACATATTTATTTAGTGTAATTATTTAATGTTATGTTGTTATTATTATTATATAAATATTATATTTAAATTTCATATTTGATAATTTATTGGGAAAAATAATGAATATGTTTAAATTGAATATTTAAATTTATATTATATATGTGAATAATTTGATTTATATTTATTTCTTTCTACTAAAAAATTAATTAGCTTTTTTAGGCTAAAATTTGTATAATTTATCTTTAAATTCAAATTGTCATGTAAAACTAACCATAATAAACAACTTAGTGATAAAGTTAATTATTCAATTAAAATTTGTTTACATTAGTGATTTAAATTAATTGATTTTTTTTATAGAAAAAAGGTAACGGGACAAATTTTTCCATAGAGAACCCGATCCTTGTGGAGAATTTCAAAGGGATGAGGAATGAAATAGGGAGTGGGGACGGGGATGGGGAATGGCATCCCCGGCCTCATCCCTTCCCGTGGACATCTCTAGTTATATCTAAAACTATTGTAAAATTTAAAGGAAAAAAATGGGACAAAACAACTTTTTTGAAATGTGGATTTTTCTTACTCTTTAACATTTGATTTATAGTGTTAGGTAATGGAATTAAACTTGTAACATCGAGGCTGATGAAAGTAATCTTGTAGAGGATCTACAATCAAATGAAAATTATAACAATCGATATATAGTTCAATATAGCACCTATAACCCTAGCACATGCTTCCCACTGAGGCCTGTCTGATGGAGCGGTCGGCTGTTAACCAATTGATCGTAGGTTCAAATTTTACTTGGGGAGATTTTATTCATTCTAAATTAAAAAATTCGGAATGAGAGGGTTCGCTTTGACCATTCAAAGTAGGTAACTCGTTTATGGAACAGATTCAAAGGTAGTTAGACTACTTGGTGGATTTAGTTCATTGATTAACCACATCATTATGATTCCTCGATTTTAAGCCTAACCTGGTTAGTTAAACACGATAACATTCCATGCTGATTGAAATCCCCTAATTCAACCAATTAAACATAAACACCCAAATTAATTATAAACTACTTAACAAGCTGGGCAAGTGTCTTACTTGTCAATGTGTCGTATTAACTTTAAGGATTGATTCAAACGTGAAATTAAATTGACCATATTTAATTTAGCGATTTTCTGTTCTAAGGGTCGATTATGAAACATGATAAATGTTAGAGATGTTGTGTTGCTTATATTTGTTCAAGTTTGGTAAATGTTATTCAGGTGTCCCTACGTCTCTTATATCAAAGAGAAGGATTGTTTACGAAAATGTTGATCCTGTGAAATATATTTTCCTTATTTGAAAATTTCACCCGCATTCTTCTTGCTAGTTTCTCGTGCGCGACTGTTTTGGAATCTAGGGTTGCTCATTTGCTTTTTCATTGTGCATGCTTAAAGAAATTGTGATTAATGTTTTGGGTTGGCCATTTCATGAGAATTATAAGTGCCATTGTTTTCTGAGAAAGTGTATCAATCTTTGACGAAACAAAGGTTGTGTGGCTGTAGTTTGGAGGTTTACTCCGACTCATATTGTCTCATTCTTCTACACCTTAAGAAGGGGTTCTCAAGCTAAGGGGAGCATAAATTATTCAAGTGGAGTGGTCTTCATTTGAGAGGGAAAGATAAGTCCTAGTGAGAGGGAGTCTCATGATTTAATGGGAGTTTAAATCACTTCAAAAGGGAGTCTCAAGCTTAGGGGGAGCCTAAGTAATCCTCCACTAATATCCATACTTAAAGAGAATCTAAATCTTAAAGAGAGGAAGTCTCACTTCTTGGGGGAGCCTAGATGTTTAATTGAGTGGTTAAATTCTATGAGTGTCAGTATAATCATGCATTTGTTACATATAAATATAACATTGTAATTGCTTAAAATTTATATTAGTGAAGTTATCTTTCCTAGGCACACTACCCCCTAGACGTAGGTGTATTTCACCGAACTGGATTACCAAAGTTTAGTGTCTCTATTTCTATTTGGTTGTTTCTTTTTGTTTTAATGTTCTGACGAGTGTCGTAAAATTTCTCTTCACAACATATGCGGCGTAGGAGGTAATCACCTATTTTCAATAAACTTAGGGAAGATGTCGTGAAGTAACACAAACTTTTAAACCTATCCACTACCCAAATTAAGCATGCCTTTTTTTGTTACAGTTACAGATAATACCAACATGCATAGCATATATGAGCAACCTACGGTTTAGATGACTAATCTATCACATTAATGAAACATAGTATTATGAAATCTAATCTATCAGATTAATGAAACATACTATTATGAAATCAACAAATAGAGATAATCAGATAACCATAAAATGTAGGGAATTGACACAAAGACTTACGTGGTTCACTAACAGTGTGTTAGCTATGTACCGGAACAGAGGAACAGAGCAATTTATTATTAAAGAAAATAATTAATATTACAAATTAGAGGTGCCTATAGGATTAGAGAGAGTATATAGTGCACTCCTCTAAATCTTAGGGTCAAAATCGTAAATAACGTAAATATGATAAATACGAAGTTCGTACATAGTCATTCGAAATGCTAGATATCATATTTAAGGCATTCCAATACATACATTATAGATGGACTAAAATAAAAAATAAAAAAAAAGTAGAAAATAGTAAAGCTAAGAAACCAGTAGACATTCAAAGAAAAATCTCACGAAAATTGATAAGATTAAGCCCAACCAGATCTGAATTAGTGCTCCAGGCCTAGCCAAGCATCACGTCGATCCCCCAATGCCAAAATCATCCATTATGGAGCTTTAAAAAGTAAAAGTCAAAGGAGTTTGAACCAAATCAACTAAAATTAAAACTAGAAGTTGTTAAGCTCTCCACACAAAAACTTGAAAATGAAAGAACAAATGTATAGTCCACGCGAGTGGCTCGCGACATTGGTAAGAAAAGTTTTGATGTTGCCAGGAAAAGCCTTAATGTCTAGTAGCGTTAAGCAGAATTGCTCATCAATTGTGCTCAAGAGCATCGCGACTTGACTCCTCTATCTTGCAATGTTGTGAAAGCGTCGTCTGAAGCATTGCAAGGCTTTTGGATAGGGGCACTTGGGTTTTTTTACATCCTTGAAACTCTGGTTTCTCGAATAAGCTCCCTAATGCTTCAATTATACCCTGAATCGCCCTTAAACTCTGAGATATATCTTGTGCTCGATTTCTTACAAATATAAACAATTATGCACGTTAAACAACTTAAAACCAATAAGACTAGTGTAAGTCCTTGATCTTTTTCCTCTTGTTTATGCTTAGAATTAACCTAAATAAGTGAGCTTAGAATGTACCTAAATGAATGGCCTAGATTGTATGACCTAAGAAAGTTTTAATGCTAAGTGTTGAAATTAAAAGTTGGAAGTTACTCAACAAATGCAAGTTCTTTTAGAAATTTATTAATATTTTTTATTTTTGGAGTTATTTAACATGATTGACACTTCACTAATGAATATGATTATATGAGTTGTGATTGGCTAAGTGTTACAAAGAAAGAAAGAACAAAATTTTGTAGGATATACAAGTTGGCTGAGAGGGATGTTGGACTTGTTTGGCTTGGACAATCATTTTTGCATTAATTTCCTAAAATCTAAAATTAATTTATCTTGATAAGTCTTCTAGGACTACAAACGATGAGAAAAAATGAGTAAAAGTCATGTAGTAGGTCAAGCAAGCAACTAGTTGGATGGTTTTGATTGGAGGAAAAAGTGAGCAACTTCACCTAGAAAATTGGGGTCTGAAGTAGACGATGTTTCTCCCAAACTAGTCGTGCACAATCTGCCATTTTTGAAGGAAATTAAACCTTATTGAGTTGGCAATTTAACTTGGGGCTGCCAAAGTGATTTCAAGTTGGAAAGGTGGAGAAATTGTGAAGATAGAAAGGTGTAGTCCAGGAGAGATTCTGAGTGGTAGGAGATGAGTTAAGAGCTACAATTTTGAGGTTAGTTAGTTTAAAGTTTCTTTAACATATTTCATGAAGGAACTATTGGCAAACTTTTGTTTTAAGTGGGGTTAAAAATTGATTAAAGTGAAGTCAGGGTTTTCTCGAATAGGGCAATAGCAGTGCCACCCATCTTACATGCCCATTAGTGCCCCTGCCACTCACCTTTCACGCCCAGCACGCCCACCAGCCCCTTTGCATGCCCACCTTGCACGGCTAGCATGCCAGCATGCATGCCCATGCCCCACTTTGATGCCATTGACTAGTTTTGGGCCATTTTGGATGTTGGTACGCATTTTTGAAACCCAATTAGGTTATATATATTGACCCTAAAATGAATAATTTTAGATTTTTATGTGGTTTTTGGGCCACTTCGGATAATTTGAGGAAAATGGACTTAAGGAACAAATTGTGAGTGTTTAGGTGCTAAAATGAGTTCAATTGGTCACATTGAATCACTAAGAGTTGTTTAGGATTGATTTGACCTCTTGTGAGTATCTAGTAACCTCGGGATTTTATTTCAGGTCAAATTAAGATTGGAAAAGCTTATAACCCGAGGAGCTCGTGCTAGTAATCGTGAGTAGTTTACTTTTGAATGTTTTGATATAAAAAGTATTTATATTTATGCTATGATTTATGAAATGTGATGGCATGAATTGTTTTATTTTACTTATATTTCAAAAATGCTTAAAGCATGATTTCTGAACTCTCATTGGTATTATATGAGCTCAATTTATGAAAATGTAGTTTGAAACTGGATTTTACATAATTATGATTTGTATGGTTTTATATGGAAACATCTTGATTTTGCATTTAAGAATGTTGAATGGTTGTGGAAGTGGTTTCAAACTACTGATTTTTGTACCCGAGAGATGGTTATTTTTCCTTGCTACTTGAATGTATTTCAGTAGGACCGAGCCATAGTATATCCTCTTAATCTGGAAGGAGATGTGATTGCAGTAGTTACTAGCCTAGCGTCGACACTTACTGCCTAACTCAATCCCTTAACCTTATTCAAACCCTAAATACATACATTATCAACATTCAATGCACAACTTAACCAGAACTGTGTTATATTAACATAACACAAGGTTTACAGGACTATCCGCATTACAACATAAAAACTTTTACACAATGAGACCAACAACATATCCCAGTCCCTAAACACTCACACATGTGTACAAACATAAAGTAAAACAATAGTTTTTTCTTCCATCAACCTGAGTCTTTGAGTGGTAAAGCAGCAGCAAAGATGTCTTCTGGGAACTGACCACTACCTGGGGGAAAACATTTGGAAACATGAGCTAGAAGCCTAGTGAGTGACTAGCCTTTAAAAACATAAACTATGCATTAAAACTGGGAATCAATACTGAAAGCTTAGCTATAAACATAAACAACATTCGCATAAACATTAATATAACATATCACATCTGTATATAACTGGATTATTTCTTACATTGAAAGTGGCCATCTTGCTCATCTCTCAATATTTGGCCTCTTTCCTGATAGTGAACCCTATTGTCCAACTCTCTACCTTACTAAACTGCTTAGTTGAGAAAAGGAACCCTTTTTTTCAACTCTCCAAGCTACTCTAGATTAAGGT
Organism: Benincasa hispida; assembly: GCF_027475165.1. NCBI lineage: Eukaryota > Viridiplantae > Streptophyta > Magnoliopsida > Cucurbitales > Cucurbitaceae > Benincasa > Benincasa hispida. The sequence continues at coordinate 17,607,209 of NC_143482.1, forward strand.
ATGTCGCCTTTGTCCACTACCTTCCACCTAGCTTTCCTCATACAAACACAAGTTAAGGTATGTCACGTTTGTCCATCACTTTACCCTGTATTAACCTAGGTTAAGGTATGTTACCTTTGTCCATCACCTTACCTAGTCTTTCTCATGCTATACCAGGTTAAGGTATGTCACCTTTGTCCATCACCTTACCTCGTATTTCCCTAGGCATAAGGTATGTCACCTTTGTCCATCACATTTTCCCCTAGTCTTAGATGACTTACGTGCACGTAGATTGGATCCTGTCATTAGACTCGTGTCTAGGACTTAGCTCTAATACCTTTACATCTAGTCCTTCAGTATTGAGCCATTCATATGTTCTGAGGCACATTCTTATCTCTATATGACTTGGTCGCCCAAGGCATTCAATACTAATACATACTCATGATCATTAAATTACATAACATGACACTAAAGAGAGATGCGTTACTTTGGAAACTATTTAAAAATAGTTATCATAAATAGCTTTCAGTAAACATGAATTGCTAAAACATTCATAAAGCATTTTCAATTCATTTAAAGTCACTCACAGTCTTTGAGGTCAACCTTCCAACGCCCAACACCAATAGGCGTTGAGTACTTAGCCAAATTCTCAAGCTTTAACTTGACTAGGCAGGAACTTCTTCACCATGCGTCCATCATCATGCGTCCATGTCTTGCATCCATGCCTTGCCTTAGGTGTTCAAGCCTCCTATGCGTTCAAGCTTTCAGCCCACGCCTACTGCCTATCGCATGGTCCATCACATAGCAACCTTTGCGCCAATCGTTTAACTCATGCACCTAACTTGTGGTACATCAACACATACTCAATGCGTTCACCTAGTCGTGTGCCTTATGCTCTAGCGCAACCTTGCGCCAGCATATCCCTTACACACAACTCAGCCTTCAACGCATGCGCTCAGCATCACCATGATGCCCTTTAAGCTGCTTGCTTGTGCAACCCAAGCAGCTGCCTGCTTGTTCAAGATTCTAGATTCAACTTAGAAATTTAATAACAAATTTTTCAGGCCTTTTATTGAGAAATTTCCTTTTACAAACTTTCTAAAATTTCTTAGCAAGCTTACCTTAAAATTTCAGCTCAGAATTCCTCGTGGTTTGGCCGGAATCCTCAAATTATCAAGACTGACTCAAGCTTACCCGAGAGCTCAACCTTCAGTTGGATTCTTCACTCTCCAGCTCGATTCCTCTAGAATTTCCTTTCGACAACTCAACCTCAGCAACTAGATACGCTCAAGGTTTGAATGGCTCTTAATCATTCCATTTGCACGAGTGAGTTGCTCAAACTCTCTCTTTGAAGTCAAGCTTCCCTTAAATACTAGTAGCTGCATGATCATCTTTCAATATCAAGCTGCCACCTCATCCTTAAAGGGATAACAACAAACCTGAGCATGACAGTTGGCTTAGCTGATCAATCACTAAGCTGGTTCTTTCCTCTTGGTCATCAACGCAAGGATCAATTCTCAAGCCAATGCTTGTAACCACATGGCCGCATGCCTCCACACAATGCATCGCCTATCCTTGGCCAACACATAACTCATGTCTTAGCACACGCATAGCTTGGTCTTAACATATAAACCAAGTGTTAGGCCTTCCTCGCTTCATCGCATATGTCATCGTATACTTACTTGCTCTATCGCATAGTTGTAGTGTGCATTGTGTGTCCAGCGCCTTGCGCTCATCACCGTATACTAGTCAGTGCGCACGCCCAACCTCAATACTTGATGGAACATAAAGAATGCATGTATAGCGGAAGCGATGAAATCGACAACATTCTAATTGCAATAAAAACAAGAATAAGCATGCAAAAGGGATAGAAAATATAACCTTTGAAGACTCCACCGCAATCTTCCTCTTTCGAGCTCGATCGACACGACCAACGGTAAATCCCGCTATTCTTTGGTTGAAAAACACGATTTTGGGACCATTATGTTAGTGAAAATAAGGGAATTTCACTATAGAAAGAAGGAGAGTAAAGAGAAAAGAGGTGGAAAAATTTAAGTCAAAAGTTGTGGAAGCATTAGTCTTGCAAATTTAAAAAACAAAGCTTTTTGGAGAGAAAACACATGCGAAATCTCATTTTGCATGTCTTCCACCTCAAACTTCATTAGCATGTAATCTCTAGGTGTCAAGCTTGGGAAATGCCACTCAAAAGTTCACTTAGTTAGTGGAAAAATCCAACAATTGGATTTTTCCACTAACTAATTTTTTTTAATAAAAAATGAAAAACAATTTTCAAATTTTAGAAAAATATTTAATTAAAACAATTTCAATTAAATAAAAAAATGAACAAATTTAATATCACATATTAGGCTATTTAAGACACCTAGCTTTGATTAATCACATTAATCAAGTTTAAAAATTTTGGATTTTATTCCTAAAACTCGTAGTTTCTAAATTGATAAACATATTCTGTTTTGTTTTTCGATAAAATTGTTACTGAAATTGTAATCTTGAATCCAATAAACTATGGTCCTGAGGCTATTGAACTTTATGTGCTGACATAAAACATGGATCAAGTTCGAGTATATAGCCTAAAATGGGGGATAAGGTTGGGCGCCTTGTTCTGGGTACACTATGGATGCGACTCACTTTGTAGTTAGAGATATGTGAGTGGGAGCATCCTATACAATGAATTTGTATAAGACTGGACCACGACTTAGTCCCTTTTACTTTATAACACCGTTTACTGTTTAAAACTGACTAATTCAAATTTGATGACCTAGGTAACTCAATCTCAAACCTGAGCTAACTATGAACTCCTGTTTATTTGAGATTATCCTTAGATTTACATGGGTGAGAGTAGCTCAATAAGCCTCCCATTTCAGGGGTAAGACCGGGTAAATAGTTGGGGACAGAGGGTGCAAGACGTACTTCACTCCTACCCGTCTCTAAGGGTAGTAGATAGGTTGTTCCTTTAAGTGCTGACTTCGAAATAAGAAAAAGGGGCCCCACCCTCGCACTAGGCTGAGAGGAACTGGATTTGTTGGTTGGACCACAAATCAATTGTTCTTTAGAGGTTCGGTGGTACTGAAGGAACAAGAAGTGTTCTAGGGCGTAAAACGGTATTTTGACCCAGCCAAGACCACGAACAACCTGTGAAAGATTGACTTACTGGTTATGGTTATATCAAATGGACAGAAATATATCTATAGTGAGGGGAGTGCAACTACGGGACTTTAGTGGAATGATCCGTTAGTTAACAAATGTTGACTAATTAGGTTAAAGAATTTTACCCGTTAATCTCGAATTGTTGGAGCCCATGATCTGTAGGTCCATTAGGTCCCCCTGCTAGCTCATATGGATTAAACTTAGAACAGTATATTGGATTAATTCGAATTGTTCGAATTAGGAAAGGGGATTAAAACCAACAAGTATATGCGATATCACTATCGGTTTTTTATATGGTAGTCTATATTTAAATTTGATTTGAATTTCAAAAATATAAATGCGGATTCATGTTCGGGAAGTCAAAATTAGTTAAGAGGGTCAAAACTATAAAAAGTCAAAGGGTTGACTTTTACCAAATAGAAAAAGACCATTTTGCCCTTGACTAAGAGTTAGTGGAATTATCCAACATTTTTGTTGGATATCCCACTAACTTAAGTGGACTATGTGTAAACATTATAGAATGACATATAGCCCACTTTGGTTTAATGCTTTGTGAGGTGTTGATCTTTGGTGAGTTTTTTTACATGCATTAGATGCATGTCATAGTTTTATAAAAAGAAGTTTTCTTTTGAAATAAATCTTTTGAAATAAACTTATTCTTTCGTTTTTAGCAAGCTAATTTTCTATAATTTTTGGTTTTCAATTTCTCACAAAAAATTCCCTTTTTCTCACATTAACCTTGAACCTCCCTTTATTCTCTTTTCATTCCTTCATTCACTGGGTCCCACAACCCAGTTCTGAGTCCAGATAATAGCGGGTAAACTTTAGTGGTGGTTTAGAAGAGTTCGAGTCAAGATTCAACGAGAAAAAGCGTTTTTTGGGAGCTATATAGGTTGTATTCTATCCCTTTTAGTTTACTGTTTTTTATACATTTGCTTGCTAATTTCCTTTTAATTAAAAGCAATAAGAGTGTAATTAGATCCTTATTCCGCTGCGTATGTCTCATTTCCATCATGTGGTATCAGAACATACTCTAATTACGCTCAATTGCTTTTGGTGGGTATTTTTTCCCCTTCTTTCAAGTGTTGAATGAAATGTGGACGAAAGTGGATTTTTTTATGATTTTGGCATTGTTTTTCTTTAAATTTCTTGTGAAAATTTGTAATTTCTCACATGTTTATGAGCATTAATGTGTGAAAAAGGGTCTGTAAATTTGTTAGAGTCATTAGAGTTGAAATTAGGTTGTAATTACTCGATTCTGGGAGAGAGAACAGCTTAAAAAATTGAAGAAATTTGCTTCCAGACCCATTTTAGCCACCAGACCGACGACCCGCCCGCTAGCCCGAGGTCCGACCTAGTTCGAAGTAGCCTTACATGCGCCAGCTATCGACGAAAGGCCCGACCCATTCCGCGCTCTGACCGTTTTCGTCGCCCCCGCCCCCATGCACTTTCCGTTGACCCGACCTGCCCTGAGCCTCCGTTGACCGTGCCAACGTGCGTTGACCAGTCGGTCCAGATGGTCTGGACCGGTCCGTTTGACCTGGTTGAGCCGGTTCGAGTGGTTTCTGAGCGGTTCTAGATGGTTCAAAGTGTTTGAAGCCAATTCCAGGAAGCTGGTTGCTGATTTCTGTAATAAATTAGTTATTTGTTTGTTTTTAATGCCAAAATCGGTCCACTTTAGTGTTGTTTACCTATTATGCATGTGATGTATAATGTTGTTTGATTATGTGTGCATATAGTATACCATATAATTTTAAAACCCCACCATAGGAAAAGCATGTGACATGCATTTGTTATATGTTATAAGTGTTATAAAATATATTCTATGCATGCTTAGTTTTAATATAAGTGTTATATTAAAACATGTTTGTTTGAAGGAATCATGTTATAGATGAATGCTCTAGGGTTATAATTGTTATAATTTATTTTATAATTGTTATAAAATAACCTAGACTTCTAAAATCTATAATACAGATAAGATGCATGCTCACTTAGGGTTAACCATCGAGCAATCCCAATTTTCATAGAAAATAGGTCGATATCTTGTAAAATCGAAGTTACAAGAAAACTCACCCAGTAAGATCTTGGCAAAAAGTCAGATAAAATGACTAAGGTTGAAGGTATTTAAGTTGACGGTTCACGGAACACCTACTACCTGGAGATCGAGCCAGCGTCTGAGTTAGGTTAAACCAGTTTTATAAGCATACGTGAGCGGTGTGAGGTAATAAAATTTGTTTATCATCTAGACATCATAGGTTAAAAATCTAGTATAAAAGTTATACTCGAATGAATCACCTAGACTTAGGATATGTTTAAGTTAGCCGAAATGTATCGCTAAGTATTTTATACCCAAACTGTCTAGAACACTTCAGCTAGAGAGAAGTAATGTACTTTTAGCTCTAGCGTCCATAAGAGTTCACACCGTGAGATTCATGCTTGGCTTTGGGCCGCCTTGGGAGCGGACTCCATTCGAAGAGTGTTTGCATGAGTCAATACCAAGGTGAATAGGGGAAGTTGTTCATAGTAAGTGGGAGAAGGAAGTGTATCAACACATCCTACGGTCTCTTCCATTAGGTCGCACCATGAAATTCCTATAATGTGCCTGCATGTCTGCCCTGGAGCGACCTTACCAATCGGAGGGCTGCATTATAAGATTTAGAACTCCGCGAACTCTAGAAATTGGTAGGGTCTCTGAGGTTTGTTTTTATTCTTGTCTTTCAAACTTTGGGAGCATAATGATTCCGATCTTTGAGGTCTAAAAATGGAGGGTCACACTTACAAGAATTACCAAGTGTTAGTAAATTCTTGACCAAAGTAGCAATAACTAAGTTACTATAAGAATAAGAGTTATTCTGGTGATAGTATCTAGTAAAAAAAGTCTTGGTTCAATGGAGGAATAGTCGATCACCCCTCGGTGAAGGTTATTCTAAACCTTTGAAATATCGTTGCAAATATAATAATGATGGGTACATTATTTTTTGCTAAACTTGATTGGATTTTAAGGATTAATGTTTTTTACTAAAAAGGATATATTTTTCTTTTCAGCATGACTAGCTCTTTAGTTCAACTATTAGCTTCTAAAAAACTTAACGGCAACAATTACTCAACATGGGAAATAAATCTGAATTCAACACTAGTAATAGATGACCTGACATTTGTCTTAATTGAGGAATGTCCTCAGGCCCCTGCCTCAAAAGAAGCACAAGGTAAATATGATTTACTAGTTGCTAAAACATGTTTAGTGGAGTATAATACCTCAACCTGGATATTGGATTCAAGAGCCACTAATCATATTTGCTTCTCTTTTCAGGAAACTAGTTCCTGGAAAAAGCTTGAAGAAGGCGAGATCACCCTTAAGGTTGAAACAGGAGAGGTTGTCTCAGCCAAAGCAGTGGGAGACTTGAAGTTGTTTTTCAATGATAGATATATCATACTTAAAAATGTTTTGTATGCTCCTAAAATGAGACGAAATTTAATATCTATCACATGTATATTGGAACAAATGTATAAAATATCTTTTGAAATTGATGAATCATTCATTTTCAGAAAAGGTATTCAAATTTGCTCTGCTATACTTGAAAACAACTTATATAAGTTAAAACCAACTAAAGCAAAATTTATCTTGAATACTGAGATGTTTAGAACAGACAAAACTCAGAATAAAAGACAAAAAGTTTATTCTAATGCCTAGCTATGGCAATTAAGACTTGGCCACATAAATCTCAAAAGGATTGAGAGATTGGTTAAGAATAGACTCCTAAATCAGTTAGAAGACAATTTTTTACCTCCATGTGAGTCTTGCCTTGAGGGAAAAATGACTAAGAGATCTTTTACTGGAAAAGGTCTCAGAGCCACAATACCCTTAGAGCTCGTACATTCGGACCTTTGTGGACCGATGAATGTCAAAGCTCGAGGTGGGTATGAATATTTCATCAATTTTATTGATGATTATTCAAGGTATGGTCATATTTACCTAATACATCACAAGTATGATTCTTTTGAAAAGTTCAAAGAATATAAGGTTGAGGTTGAGAACTAGTTAGGTAAAACAATTAAGATACTACGATCAGATCGAGGTAGGGAATACATGGACTTAAGATTCCAGGACTATATGATAGAACACGGAATCAAGTAACAACTCTCTGCACCTAATATGCCTAAGCAGAACGGTGTATCGGAAAAAAGAAACAGAACCTTGTTGGACATGGTTTGCTCAATGATGAGCTTTGCTAAGTTACCTGATTCCTTTTGGGGACATGCATTAGAAACTGTTGTCTATATTTTGAATAACATTCCCTTTAAAAGTGTTTCAGAAACACTTTATGAGCTATAGAAAAGGCGTAAACTGCCAGTTTACGTCACTTTAGGATTTAGGGATGCCCGACACACGTGTTGGTGAGAAAACCTAAAAAATTGGAACGTCGTTCAAAACTATGCATATTTGTACGTTATCCAAAAGAAACAAAAGGTGGTCTATTTTACGATCCTCAAGAGAATAAGGTATTTGCATCGATAAATGCCACATTCTTAGAGGAAGACCATATAAGAAGTCATCAACCTCGCAGTAGACTAGTATTGAATGAAATTTCCTAACACAGTACAGATAGAGCTAGTTCATCTACTAAAGTAGTAGATAAAACTAGTACATCTGGTCGGTCACATCCTTCTCAAGAGTTGAGAATGCCTCGACATAGTGGGAGGGTTGTTTATCAGCCTGACCATTACTTGGGTTTAACAGAACATAAGTCGTCATACCTGATGACGACATAGAGGATCCATCGACCTATAAATAGGCGATAAAAGATGTGGATCGTGATCAGTGGGTCAAATCCATGGACCTTGAAATGGAGTCTATGTACTTCAATTCTATATGGGAACTTGTAGATCAACCAAATGATGTAAAAACAATTGGTTGTAAGTGGACAAGAGAAAACGAGACCAAGTCGGTAAAGTACAGAATTTTAAGGCTCGACTTGTGGCAAAGGGTTATACCCAGAGAGAGGGAGTGGACTATGAAGAAACTTTCTCACCCGTTGCCATGCTTAAGTTGATTAGAATACTCTTATCCATTTCCACCTTTTATGACTATGAAATTTGGCAGATGGATGTCAAGACAGCCTTTCTAAATGGTGATCTTGAGGAGAGTATCTATATGGCTCAACTAGGAGTTTATTGCACAGGGTCAAGAACAAAAAGGTTTGTAAGCTTCAAAAATCCATTTATGGGTTGAAACAAGCTTCTAGAACTTGGAATATAAGATTTGATACTGCGATCAAATCTTATGGCTTTGAACAGAATGTTGACGAGCCTTGTGTTTACAAGAAGATCGTCAATTCTACTATAGTGTTCTTAGTTTTATATGTTGACGATATTCTACTCATTGGGAATAAAGTAGGTTACCTAAATGACATCAAAAAAGGCTAGCAATGCAGTTCCAAATGAAAGATTTAGGAAATGCATAGTATGTTCTCGAGATTCAGATTATTCGAAACTGCAAGAACAGAACACTAGCCATGTCTCAAGCAACTTATATAGATAAAATGTTGTCTTGGTATAAGATAGAATTCCAAAAGAGGTCCGTTACCTTATAGATATGAAATCCATTCGTCAAAGGATCAATATCCTAATACACCTCAAGAGGTTGAGGATATGAGACACATTCCTTATGCATCCGCAGTAGGGAGCCTGATGTATGCAATGTTATGTACTAGACCTGACATATGCTACACAGTAGGGATAGTCAGTTGGTATCAGTCCAATCCTGGATATGATCATTGGACTACCATTAAAAATATCCTCAAGTATCTTAGGAGAACGAGGAACTACATGCTCGTGTATGGTACTAAGGATTTGATCCTTACTGGATACACTGACTCTGATTTTCAAACCGATAAAGATGCAAGAAAATCTACATCGAGATCAGTGTTCATTTTGAATAGAGGAGCAGTAGTATGGAGAAGTGTGAAGCAAAACTATATTGCGGACTCCACAATGGAATCTGAATATGTAGCTGCATGTGAAGCAGTATGGTTGAGGAAATTCTTGATAGATTTGGAAGTCGTTCCAAATATGCATCTGCCTATCACCCTATATTGTGATAATAGTGGTGCAGTTGCAAATTCAAGAGAACCAAGAAGCCATAAGCGTGGCAAGCATATTGAGCGCAAATACTATCTTATCCAGGAGATTGTACATCGTGGAGACAGTGTAGTGACCCAGATATCTTCTGAGCAAAACATTGCTGATCCTTTTACATAGGCCCTCACGGATAAAGTGTTTGAAGGTCACCTACAAAGTCCAGGTCTAGGAAGTTTGTAAACTAGGACAAGTGGGAGAACTTTGGGTATATGCCCTAGTTTATTGTATTCATATGTTTATTGTACTCATATATTTCTCACTTAAATTCAATATTGTGATAATCCATTAGGAGTTTTAGTCCAAGTGGGAGTTTTTTGGATTTTATGTCCTAAAACTCATAGTTTGTAATTTGATAAACATATTCTGTTTTATTTTTCAATAAAATTGTTATTAAAATTGTAATCTTGAATCCAATAAACTAAGGTCTTGAGGCTATTTATTGTAGACTTGAACTTTATGTGATGATATAAAACATGGATCAAGTTTGAGTATATAGCCTAAAATGGCCTATAGTAGAGGGATAAGGTTGGGTGCCTTGTTCTGGGGACAATATGGATGCGGCCCACTTTGTAGTTAGTACAAACAATGTGATCCTGAATCGTTCATATAGAGATATGTGAGTGGGGGCATCCTATGCAATGAATTTGTATAAGACTAGACCACGACTTAGTCACTTTTACTTTATAACACCGTTTACTATTTAAAACTGACTAATTCAAATTTGATGACCTAGGTAACTCGATCTCAATCCTAAGCTAACTATGAACTTCTGTTTATTTAGGATTATCCTTAGATCTGCATGGGTGAGAGCAACTCAACAGAGCTGGCTCAATAAACCTCCCATTTCAAGGGTAAGACCGGGTAAATAGCTGGAGACATAGGGTGCAAGAAGAACTTAATTCCTACCCATCTCTAAGTATAGTAGATAGGTTGTTCTGCTGACTTCGGAATAAGAACAAGGGGCCCCACCCTCTCATTAGGCTAAGAGAAACTGGATTTGTTGGTTGGACCACAAATCAATTGTTCTTTAGAGGTTCAGTGGTACTGAAGGAACAAAAAGTGTTCTCGGGAGTAAAACGGTATTTTGACCCAGCCAAGACCACGAACAACCTGTAAAAGATTGACTTACTGGTTATGGTTATATTAGATGGATAGAAATATATCTATAGTGAGAGGAGTGCGACTACGGGACTTTAGTGGAATGACCCGTTAGTTAACAAATGTTGATTAATTAGGTTAAAGAGGTTTATTGGTTAATCTCGAATTGTTGGAGCCCATGATCTGTAGATCCATTTGGTCTCCCTATTAGCTCATATGGATTAAACTTAGAACAGTATGTTGGATTAATTCGAATTAGGAAGAGGGATTAAAACCGACAAGTATATGCGATATCGCTTCGGTTTTTCTATGGCACTCTATAATCAAATGTGATTTGAATTTTGAAAATATGAATGCAGATTCATGTTCGGGAGGTCAAAATTAGTCAAGAGGGTCAAAACTGTAAAAAGTCAAAGGGTTGACTTTTTTTGTTAAAAGTCAAAGTTTGACTTTGACCAAATAGAAAAGGACCATTTTGCCTTGACTAAGAGTTAGTGGAATTATCCAACATTTTTGTTGGATAATCCCACTAACTTAAGTAGACTATGTGTAAACATTATAGAATGACACATAGCTTACTTTGGTTTAGTGCTTTGTGATGTGTTGATCTTTGGTGAGTTTTTTACATGCATTAGATGCATGTAATAGTTTTATAAAAAGAAGTTTTCTTTTGAAATAAACTTCTTCTTTCTTTTTCAGCAAGCTAATTTTCTATAATTTTTGGTTTTCAATTTCTCACCAAAAATTCCTTTTTTCTCACATTAACCTTGAACCTCCCTTTATTCTCTTTTCATTCCTTCAGTTTCCTTTTAATTAAAAGCATTTGTCCTAGTTTCCTTTTAATCAAAAGCAATTAGAGTGTAATTAGATCCTTATTCCGCTGCGTATGTCTCATGTTCCATCAAAAAAATACTTTCTTGTTAATGATGAAGTATACTCTAAAAAATAATTAATTAATAAATTAATTATTTAGTTGTAAATTATATATTAAATAAAATGCAATCTTCCCTTAAGACCGAATTTGAACATTTCAAATTCTCACTTCACCCAGTTCTTCAATTTTGTCTGTATTGAGCTAGCAAAGAGCCCCGATGGACCTACAAATCATGGACTCTAACGATCCGAGACTAACCAGTCAAACTCTTTAACCTAGTTAATTAACATTCGTTAACTAACAGGACTGTTCACTATAGCCTATAATTGCACTCCCCTCACTGTATATAAGTTATGTGTCCATTTGATATAACCATCATCAATAAGTTTATCCTTCAAAGGTTGTTCGTAACCTCAACTAGGACAAATGTCAAAATACCCCTGAGTTACATCTTTTCCCTTTAAGTACCACTATCCTTCTAATGAACAATTAATTTAGGATCATAATCTCTAAATCCATTCCATCTCAAGCCAACAACAGGATGGGGCCCCTTATTCAAGAGTCGAGATCAACGCTTAAGGGAACAACATTTCTACTATCCCTAAAATGGGTATAAGTAAATTCCATCTTGCCAATTCTATGTCCCCAGCCATCTACCCGGTCTTATCCCAGAAATGGGAGACATATTGAGCAGCAACGCTGGGCTTTCCATCACCTATGTAGATTAAGGGACAATCGCGAATAAACAAAAGTTCATAGACAACTCAGGATTCAGATCAAGTTATCTAGGTCATCAAAAAGTGAAATTAATGAGTGTTAACAGTAAACGGTGTTAATATGCAACAGTGATTATTTCGTGGTCTGTCTTACATAATCTCATTGTGTAGAACATCCTTGCTCACATGTCTCTACATGAACGAACTGATCACATCGTTTATGACACTTTACAACATTTGTAACAATCATAAAGCGAGCCGTATTCGATAGTATCTCTAGAAATAGGTACCCAACCTAATCCAAGTACTATAAACGGTTTAGGCTATTTTACTCGAACTTGATCTAGTTTATGTCTCCACATAAAGTCCAAGTATCCATAACAATAGCCAAGGGTTCGTAGTTTATTGGATTTAGAAATTAAACAATCAACAACACTTGTCTGAATAAACTTGATATATGTTTACTGCTTAAAAAACTACGAGTTTTAGGACGTATAACTCAACAAACTCCAAGTTGGACTAAAACTCCTAGTGGGTTAGAACCAAGTTGAGTGTTGTGAGAGAAAACTAAATATAATAAACTAGGGCATCTCGTACCCACATTTTCTCCTACTTACCCTATTTATTCTACACGTAGTCCTAAACTCTTTAGGTGACTTTGAGAAAACATAGCCGGAGGGCCTTTGTAAACGGATCAGCAATATTCTCCTCATTCTTACCAGCAATCCAATGTTCATAACCAAGATTGGACTTGAAGGAAATCAGACATGAGGATTTTCATGAGTAGAAGAAGGATCGTTCCAAATTCCATTCATATATGAACAACAACAATTATAATCAAGAAACGGAAACATACAAGCTATGCATAAAATGAAATTACAGAATGCTTTTAATAAGATCAAGGGAAAAATTAACATACACTCATCTTCAACACCCTTGATCATGAACACTCATACAAACAGGAAGATAACAATCCCGAATACTTGAATATTTCGACTGCAACACAGCATGATCACAGCGACCACGAACACAACGATCTCTAAGACCACGAACACAGCGAACGGCCTCCAAAAAACCTCAAACTATGTCAAGTTGAGTACGACACCACCATAATGGCTACCTTGGTATTCTCGTGGGAGAATCTAGAAGTGTGGGCTCTGTGTGGACTTGGTTAGAAAACGAGACCGGAGGAAGAACAATCGTGTAAACGATTGAGTAAGTGGGAGATAACAATGTGTATCGTACAGACGATACCCAATCATTTAGAAGAAGCTCCGCGGTCATTTAGCAAAAGCACCGCGATCGTTTAGCTATCGGCTAATTGAGTGAACATGTAGAGTCACTCCATAATCATCTAGTCTCTCTTCAGCTGTCGTTTAGTAAATCTCATTCACTTGACAGCCAATCGTGATCCGAGAATAGCAACTCTCAATCATCTACTAAATTTAGGAAAACATTTTTTTCTTTTATCTCACGGTTACCATGAAACTACCAATAACCTCCCACTCAATTGGTTATTAGAGAAAAAGAGATCATTATCCAATAATAATATTATTATAAATATATATGATAACCAACTTACCATATTATATTTATAACCTATAGTTTTAATATTTCATCTCATGAAACATATAAACCATATCTCTTTTTCTATTTCATGGTATTTAATGTAAATCTCATTTACATTAATCCTCCACTTGATGTATCTCATACATCACCCCAATCATATCCTATATAATCGAATTACCTTTTATCAATTTGAACATTTCAAATCAATACTAAAAACTGATCCTCAACTTGAATCCATTGAGCTATCAAGGGGACCTTATGGAGCTCGAAGCTCCAACGGTACGTGAATAACTTACTAAACTCTTTAATCACGGGATCCACGATCCGTTAACTACTAGGCACTCCATTAAAGACCAACAGCTGAACTTTTCTTACTACAGATATATTATGTGTCCATATCAACCAATCAATAGTGCGATAACCCTTCACAAATCGCTCATAAGTACAGCTAGGCCCCTTGTAGGTACATCTAACTCCTTAAGTACCACTAATCCCTCTAATTAACATAAGTCATAGTCCTACTACGACTGAGTCCTCTCTTCCAAAGAGAAGTTGTGGCCACTATGTTCAAGCCCCGAAATCAGCTCTTAAAGGAGCATTCTATCTAGTTACCCCTACTTCAGGGAAGGAGTGAATTTCGTCTTGTGTAACTGAATTTTCAGCTCCCAAATCAGACAAATCCCCAAAAAGGTAGGCATGTTGAGTTGGCAAACTGGCAACTTTCACCCATACTAATCAAAGGACCGCCCTCAAAGGAAGAAGTTCTCAAAACACTCAAGATTGAGATCATGTCACCTATGGTCATTTAGGTGAGATGTAAGTCTCTAGTATCAACGACGTTATATATAGAGAGAATCATCTCGAGGTCCAGTCTTATACAAACTCTTTGTATACGACACCTCCGCTCGCATATCTCCACATGAATGGTCAGAATCTACCATCTATAGTAGTTTACAACACTTGCAAAACTCTACAAAGCGGGCTATATCCATAGTGTCACAAGGATCAGGTATCCTCCTTAATCCTTATACTACATACCTATTTAGGTTATCATTTAAGGCATGATCCATTTATATATCTCATATACATGCTTAAGTTTACATACAATAACCATGGAGCCCTGTTTATTGGATATGAGTAAATGCCAAATAAAATAACCCTTATTTTATTCATAACAATGTATATATATTACAAACTACGAAACTCCGGGAGAATTAGGACACCAATCCCAACAGGATTGATACCTATTGATAATCCCTACTGCAAAGCATATGTCTAGACGAGTACAGAGCATTGTATACATCAGACTTCCGACTGCTGATGCATAGGGAACCCGCATATCCTCAACTTCTTAATGTATCTTCGGATAATGTTCCTTTGATAAATGTATTCCATTCCTAAAAGGTAAAAGACCTCTTTTAGAATCTTGCATCTTAAACCTAGATAACACCTTGTCTATATAAGATGTTTGAGACATAGCTAGTGTTTTGTTCTTTCGGTTTCTAACTATTTGAATCCCAAGAACATACTGCACCTCTCCTAGATCTATAATCTAAAATTGGGTTGCTAGCCAATTTTTAATGTTAGTTAGGTATCCTACATTATTCCCAATAAGTAAGATATTATCTACATACAAAACTAGAAATGCTATAGTGGAGTTGAAGATTTTTTTGTATACACACGGTTCATCAACGTTCTATTCAAAGCCATAAGATTTGATGCTAGCAACAGGTGAGAGGGTTTCTTCATAGTCCACCCCCTCAACCTAGGTATAACCCTTTGTACTAACTGGGCTTTATAGGTTTGTACCTTCCCCATGTGGTCTCTTTTATGCTTGTAGATCCACTTACAATTGATATGTCTTACCTCATCAGGTTTATCTACAAGTTTTCAGACTGAATTAAAGTACATAGACTCTATTTCAAGGTCCATGGCTTTGATCCACTAATCTCGATCAACATCATTCATTGTTTGTTTATAGGTTAATGGATCCTTTAAGCCATCATTAGGTATGTTGACTTTGGTTTCAGTTAAACCCATATAGCGGTTAGGCTATCTCACAATCCTCTCACTACGTCGAGGCTCTCTTAACTCTTGAGTAAGATGTGATGGACCGGACGTCCTTGATCTATCTACAACTCTTGGTGAGCAAGGAGATCAACAATTTTTGTTGATTCGTCTGTAGCATTATTTGAAATCTCTTTGAATACTAGTTTACTATGGGGTTTATGATCTCGAATGTGGTCTTCCTCTAGGAATGTGGCATTTTTTGATACAATTACCTTATCATCCTGAGGATCATAAAACTGACCACCTCTTGTTCCTTTAGGGTAACCTACAAACAGACATAATTTTGAACGATGTTCCCATTTCTTAGGATTTCGCACTAACACGTGTATCGAGCAACCCCAGATCCGAAAATGACGTAAACTAGCTTTATGTCTTTTTCATAACTCATAAGGTGTTTCTGAAACACTCTTAGAGGGAACATTATTCAAAATGTAAGCTGCAGTCTCTACTACATACCCCCAGAACGAGTTAGGCAACTAAGCATAACTCATCATAGACCTAACCATGTCCAACAAGATTCCGTTTCTCCGTTCAGATGCACCGTTCTACTGAGCCATTCTTGATGCAAAGAGTTGTGACTGAATCCCATGTTCTATCATATTGTCCTGGAATTTCAAGTCCAAATACTCCCTACCTCTATCTGATCGAAGTGTCTTAATAGATTTACCTAATTGGTTCTCAACCTCGGTCTTAAATTCCTTGAACTTTTCAAGAGCTTCAGACTTAAAATGAATTAGGTAAGTTTAACCGTACCTTGAATAATTATCTATAAAGCTAAAGAAATATTCATAACCTCCCCGTGCTTTAACACTCATCGATCCATAGAGGTCCGAATGCATGAGCTCTAAGGTTTCTTTGGCTCGAATACCTTTTCCAGAAAAAGATCTTTTTGTCATTTTTCCCTCGAGACATGACTCACATGGCAGTAAAGAGACATTTTCTAACTTGTTTAGAAGACCACTTTTAACTAGTCTCTCAATCCTATTGAGATTAATGTGGCCAAGTCTTAAGTGCCAAAGATAGGTACTCTGAGAAATGCGTTGCCTTTTCTTTGAATTTAAGTTCTTTTAAACATTTCTATGTTATATACAACTTCAACTTTAGATGGTTTTAACTTATATAAGTTACTTTCTAGGTTTGCATACTAGATTTGTATACCTCTTTTTGTAATGAACGCTTCATGAAGACAAAAATTTACTTTGTACAAATCTTCCAACAAACAGGAAATAGATATCAAAATTCTTTTACAAAAAGGTACATAAAGAACATTTTCTAAATACAGATATCTATTTCCAAAAGTTAAGTTAACAGCTCCTACTGCTTTTACTGAGATACGTTCCCCTGATCAAACCTGGAGAGTAATCTCTTCTTCTTCAAGCTGCCTCCAGAAACTAGTTTCCTGAGAAGAAAAATAAACATAATTAATGGCCCTTGAATCCAATATCCAGATAGAATCTTGATTCTCCACTATACATGTTTCAATAACAGTAAATCTAATTTACCTTGTCTTTCTTTTTCAGCTTTCTTCTCAGCAATATATTTAGGGAAATTTCTTTTCCAATGCCCATTTTCATTGCAATGGAAACATTTTCCTTTGACAACTTCCCTTTCACCTTTCTGTGTAGCTGAAGCCTTCCCTTTCCCAGTTTCCTTCTTTTTCTTTTGAATACCTCTATTCTTGGAGAAATAAGGGCCAGATTTTCTCCCAGAAGATGACTCTTTCCGAGGTTTCCTCTTTGAGGTGGAAGCAACATTTGCTTCTGTCTCTGAACCTTTATTTTTCAATAAAGATTCGTAAATCTGGAGTTCATTGAGAATATTCGTCAAGTTATACTCAATCTTATTCATCATTGCATTTGTATTGAATTGAAAAATTCTCTTCGGAAGAGGCTGTATGATGAATCCAACTTGACTCTTCTCATTCATGACAACTCCATTCACTTCTGTGACATTGAAGTGAACCATCATGTTCAAAACATGTTCCCTTACAGAGGTTCCTTCCTTCATTCTGCAGTTGTAAATGAATTTAATTGCGTCATGCATGGCATATGTGGACGATTGTCCAAACAGGCCCTGCAAAGAGTCCATGATCTCTCTTTGCAGTAGCTAACCTCTCGTGTTTCTTAGGCAGTACATCAGATATACTAGCTAAAATATAAACCCCAGCCTTCTCATTAGCTTTGACCCATTGATCATACGCATCCCAAACTGTTCGATTTGTGTTGGGACCGAGGATGGAGGACATTCCTCCGTTAAAACAAATTGGAGATAATCTATTACTAAATATTCGATTTCCATGTTCCGTAATTATCGCTGTTAAGTTTCTTAGAAGCTAGCAATTGTATAATGGATGTTGACATTACTAAAAAAGTAAAAAGATTTATTAGAGAATTGATTTAACTCTTTTTAATCCAATTTATTTACCAAAAATAATGTACACATTCTCATTACTATTTTGCTACGACACTTCAGTGAGTCAGTATAGCCCCCACCGAAGGGCAGTTGACTATTCCTTCATTGAATCAAGACATTCTTGACTAAGTACTAATACCAGAATAACTTTTATTCTTATAGTACTTAATTACCATTTATTTGGTCAAGATCTTAAATAACACTTAGAAAGTTTTGTAAGTGTATACTTGCCAGTTTAGAATTACATGTTGACACACACCCTTCACTCACTTACTATGAACTACTTCCCTATTCACCTTGTTATTGACCCATGCAAACACTTTTCGAAGGGAGGTTGTCGCTAATAGCAACTCGAAGCCAAGCATGGATCTCACGATGTGAACTATTAGGGACGTGAGAGCTAGAAATAAATACTCATATACTATCAATCTCATACTGAAGTGTTCTATTTTATAAAAGATTGGGTATGTTCTATTTTATAAAAGATTGGGTATGTTCTATTTTATAAAAGATTGGGTATGTTCTATTTTATAAAAGATTGGGTATTTACTTGGTTATTAACCAATTAATATTTAACAACCTAACTCTAGGTGATTTTTCCTAGTATAACTCTTATACCGGGATTAACCTATGATGTCTAGGTGATAAACCAATTTTATTACCTTACACCACTCATGCATGCTCATAAAACTAGGGTTATTGACTTAAATGCCAATTTGATCTCCAGGTAGGAGGTGTTCTGTAAACCATCAACTTAAGTATCCCCAACCTTAGCAAGATCTCCCCAGGTAAGTAAACAACTCTTGTTTTACAAGTAATCGACCTATTCTAACTGTTAAGAAGGTGATTGAATTGCACCAATTAATCCTAGGTAAGCATGCATCTTATCTTTGTTATAGATTTTAAAAGTCTAGGTTATTTTATAACAATTATAAAATAAATTATAACATTTATAACCCTAGAACATCCATCTATATTATGCTTCTTTAAACAAACTATATGGCATACTTTATGCACATTATACATTTATAACACTTATATTAAAACCTAACATGCATACTATATATTATAATACTTATAACATATAATAAATGCATGCCAAATGCTTATTCTATGGCGGGGTTTTTAAAAAAACTATATGGCATACATTATGCACACATAATCAAACAATATAATATATCACATGCATAATAAGTAAACAACACTAAAGTGGACCGGTTTTGGCATTAAAAGCAAACAAACAACTAAATTATTAGAGAAATGCATGTCATCTTAGGCCTTTTACTTAGAATTATGAAGGTTGTTAGGCAGAATATGCATCGATCATGATAGGAATTCACGAGAGTATGAGTTTGCGTCGATCAGTATAACGAATCTCAACTAACCCGTTATCTTGCGTTAATTGTGCGTTCAATGTTCTATTTTTGTAGCTAATGCAGGAAATGAACACAAACATGGAAACCGAACCACCGCATAGACCAACGCATGTGGAGAAACATTCCATTGCAAAGGAAAACGCATCAATCAATGCATGGATGTTGCGATAATCACCCGTATGCATCCATCGCATGGGAGTTGCGCTCGTCAAGCGATTGTGGTCATCATGTAGAATTGCGATATTTAGCGAATGCGGCCATTGAATGATTACGGCTACACGAAAATGCAAACTAATGGGATCAAATGCAAGGTAGGTTGGATGAACGCATCAACGCATCTACCTCGAGAAAATCCAAAAGATAATGTTGACATTTCACCTACCACGTTGTTGGTAGCAGAGGTTCAGAAAAGGACTAACGCGTTGAACATCAGACTCAGAGCAGTCCAATTAATGCTGCTAGCGACCCAAGCTCTATAAATAGGAGCCAACGAGCTAAAATTCAAGTTATTCAGGGAGGATCCTTGTGAACCGGGGACTTTCCCCGCGATCCAAACAAAATATGTGAGAAGACGCCTGAGAGTTCTTCACCTCCTTCATCCATTCCAAGTGATGATCGGAGCTAGATCTCGAAAGAGTCAGTTCCTCCACCCATCCTTGGAACCACTGACAGCCTTGACGCACATCTGCTGGGAGCAAATCTTTGCTTCCAGCCGGTCATTTCTTTTACTTTTCTTTTCCTATATTGTATTGTATGACATTTTGGAATTAAGGAATTAATACAATCTGTTTTCAATGCATTTCTCTATTCCTTCGACTCCATCTCCATCTTCTTTGCTTAGCATCTTTACTTTCATTGCAACACTTAGTGAGAATGCTTGGATATTGCATACTTAGTCATGTGGATTAGGAATATGAAGCATGTAGCAACCCACCGAGAGGTGTGCGTTGCGCGAGTGTGTGAGTAACCTTATTTGCTTAGTGTGAAGTTGCAACAACACCTGTCTATAGGCTAACACATTGCTTGTCTATGAGTAAAGTCAGCAACAACCAACTGCTCGAGAGGGTAAGTGGTTGGTCGCATTAAGCAATGCATGCATTGTTCACTAGAGATAGGAGTAATCTTGCATCAACCAAGTTCATGCGTTTGTCTTGTTTTATGTTGTGCCCAACACCCATTTAGAGCTACTCGAGAGAGAGTCTAAAGAAAGAACCTAATGACTCGAGAGTGCTAGGTTAGAATCTAGACTTGAGAGAGAAAGATTAGATCGGCATAAGAAAGATATAGGGACTTAAAGATAAGCTCTATTTGTCAACACTGCATCGCATGCACCATAGGAATAGGATGATATTATGTGGTCGCCTTATTTGTGTGTGTGTCACTCTATCATCGCATACATTCGTTAACACATTTTTCATTCCAATGGATGACCATCGACGCATGACTATCAATGCATATCTTAGGAACATGCCTCGCATAACGCGTCCACGGGATTTTGGTTGTCGAGAAAATTGACCTCTAATTTCCTGCCATCACAGACATCCAATTACAGGTAAGTGCCCTTCACAACTTAACTCTTATCAACGTGGGTTTCCCTATTGCGTTGACAGCAGAGTTGTTATTCTCAACATTTTCCTCTATTCTTCTTCTCTTTTTTTTCTTCTTTTTTTAAGAGAAGTAGTAATAAGTAAAATGCAGATAGAGAAATGATGATTAAAGTGTCAAAGAAATGAGAGTTCAAGAACCAAACAAAGGATACTCCAGAAGGCTTGTCCCCCAGATGATGTTGCTTGCCAGTGTAGGGGCCACTCCATTTTTCTCTATTTCGAGTTTTTCAGATCCAAAGAGGTTTTTTCTTGTTGAAAATCCCCCACGCAATATGCCTTAACTTATTGTTCATTAACCATAAATGTACTGCTTCTGTCCTCAGTGATCAGCTCCACCGCATCATGTTGGAATATTTCTTTAATGATGAAGGGTCCGGACCAGCACGATTTTTATTTTCCACGGAAAAGCCGTAGTCGTGAGTTGAATAGTAAGACCTTTTGCCCAACTTGGAGGTTCTTGCCGCATATGTGTTTTTCGTGCCAGCGCTTTCTATGCTCCTTGTAAATCTTTGCGTTCTCATATGTGTTGATCCTCCATTCCTTCAGCTCGACCAGTTGAAGTTTTCTCGCTTCTCTTGCTTTCTTCAAATCAAAGTTTAGTTTCTTTACCCGCCATAGTGCCTTGTATTCCAGCTCCAGAGGCAAATGACACGCCTTATCGAATACCAACACATACGGGGACATATCTATGGGTGTTTTAAATGCAGTCTAGTATGCCCACAACGCATCGTCAAGCTTTGTTGCCCAATCCTTCCGTGAAGGCCTTACTACCTTCTCAAGTATCAGCTTGATCTCCCGATTGGACACCTCGACCTAACCATTCGTCTACGGATGGTATGCGGTGGTCACTTTGTGGAGAATGTTATATTTATGCAGCAGCTCCTTGACAGTATGATTGATAAAGTTGGACCCTTCATCACTTATGATGGCACGTGGAGTGCTAAAACGAGTGAAAATATTTTTCTTTAGGAATTGAGAGACTACCGTCGCATCGCTTGCGGCGCATGCTACTGCCTCTACCCACTTGGATACATAGTCGATGGCTAATAAAATATAATTTTTACCATTCGAGGGAGGGAATGGTCCCATGAAGTCAATACCCCATACGTCGAACAACTCAAACTCCAAGATGATGTTCATCGGCATTGCATATTTCCATGAAATGTTACCTGTGCGTTGGCACCGATCACACTTCATCGCGTAGTCGCAGAATCTGGTCTGCCCCCTTTTTATACAGATTCTGCTCATCCCAATAATAATATCTGCATTCGTGCTTGTGCCTCCTCTTCTGGTGGTCAGTATATTCCTCTGGAAATTGCTCGCAGACCAGATAGTTGACTATGTCAGCATACCAGGGCAATTCTTTAATATGAAACAGCTGCTCATTTGAGAACACCGCATTCACCTCTGACTCGTTGCGGTCAACCTCAGGGTTTTCCAATCTGGACAAGTAATCCGCAACTTGGTTCTCCGTCCCATTTCGATCAATTATTTCTATATCAAATTATTGGAGGAGAAGAACCCATCTGATCAACCTCAGATTCACATCCTTCTTTGTCATTAAATACTTTATCGCCGAATGATCAGCAGATATGCTCTAAATTTTTCCAACGCAAAAATTACCGCAAGTAGCTCTTTCTCTGTGGTGGTATAATTGGTCTGACTAGGATTTAACGTCTTACTCGCATATGTGATGGGATGTAAGATTGTTTTTCTCTTTTGTGCCAAAGCTGCTCCCATCGCATACCCACTTGCATTGCACATTAATTCAAAAGAACGTGTCCAATCAGGTGCAATTAACACGGGTGCGGTAGTCAGTGCATTCTTCAAAATTCTGAATGTGTTGAGGTAATTGTTGTCAAAATAAAATTTTTTGTTAGCCTCCAACAACGCACTCAGTGGTCGTGCTATTTTTAAGAAATCCTTGGCAAAATGTTTGTAGAATCCGGCGTGCCCCAAGAAACTTCGTACAGCCTTCACGCTTGTTGGAGGTAGAAGTTTTTCAGTTGCTTCTATTTTTGCTCTATCCACTTCCAACCCGTCCCGAGAAATCTTGTGCCCCAAGATAATGGCCTCCTTTACCATAAAATGACATTTTTCCCAATTAAGAACGAAATTCGTCTCCCCACATCTTTTTAGTATCTTCTCCAGGTTGGCTAGGCAGACTTCATAGGTGTGCCCATAGACAGAGAAGTCGTCCATGAAGATTTCAACAGAGTCCTCAAGATAGTCTGAAAAGATGGCCATCATGCACCTTTGGAACGTGCTTGGCACATTGCAGAGGCCAAATGGCATGTGGCGAAAAGAAAAAGTCCCATATGGGTAGGTGAATGTGGTCTTGTCCTGATCTTCTAGAGCAATCATAATCTGGTTATACCCGGAATAGCCATCCAGAAAGCAGTACAAGTCATTTCTGGCTAGACGATCTAGCTTCTGGTCAATGAATGGTAGAAGGAAATGATATTTCTTTGTTGCCGCATTCAGCTTGCAGTAGTCCATGCAAATACGCCACCCGTTGACGGTTCTTTGCGGTATCAGCTCATTATTTTCGTTCGAGAATACTGTCATGCCACCCTTTTTTGGCATACACTACACGGGGTTGACCAACTTGTTATCTACTATCGAATAAATAATGCCCGCATCTAACCACTTAATGATCTAACCGCATCTGATACTGGGACTTGTAGCTATATGTATGTGGTAATGTGCATGCGGCGGTTTAAATAAAAGAATGGAAGGGAGGTTGCTAAGTTAACCCTACTCCTACTCCTATCTAACAGACAACGTAATGAAAATATGCATGAGAGGTAGAGATACGACAACTCTTGACATGAATAAATGAATGGGAAAATAGATAAAATGCGGAGATGATTTCATTGCAACCCTTAAGAGTGACTGCAAGGGCAACCTTAGTCAACGCAAGCCATGCAATCATGCTACACACACGTAAACCTAACTCTAAGAAGTTTGCGGTGTATTTGCGATATTGCCGAGAAGCCTATGCCTGCCTAGACCTCCATAACCAGCTCACTAGCTCCCGCCACATGAGCATGGCTGCCGCATAACCCCTTATTCTACTTCCTGGATGCATGCAATACCCAACCTGTAAGGTGCATATACTGTGTGAAAGCAAACAGAGCTTATCTCTAAGCCATTCTTGCCTATGCGTTCCAATCCGCTCTCCCAAGTCTTAGATTTTTGTTTTAGACTACTCTCCCAAGTATGCCTAAATGTTGAATGAAGCGCTCATAGGACAAGGTAACCTCATGAACTTTGCTGACCTAAGATTGTATCTATCCCTAGTGAACAATGCATTCATTGCTTAATGCGACCAACCACTTACCCTCCCGGGCAGTTGGTTGTTACTGACTTAACTCATAGACGAGAAATGCGTTAGCCTATAGACAGGCATTGCCACAGCTTCACACTAAGCAAATAAGGTTACTCACACACTCACGCAACGCACACTTCTCGGCGGGTTGCTACATGCTTCATATCCCTAATCCACATGACTAAGTATGCAATTCCCAGTTGTAATGAAAGTAAAGATGCTAAGAAAAGAAGATGGAGATGGAGTCGAAGAAGACAGAGAAATGCATTGAAAACAAATTGTATTAATTTCTTAATCACAAAATGTCATACAATACAATATGAGAAAAGAAAGGGAAATGAAATGACCAGCTGGAAGCAAAGACTTGCTTCCAGCGGATGTGCGTCAAGGCTACCGGTGGTACCATGGATGGGCGGAGGAGGTGACTCTCTCGAGATCTAGCTCCGATAGAAGGCTCTGATCGTCACTCGGAATGGATGAAGAAAGCGAAGAACTCTCGGCGTCTTCTCATGCATGTTGTATAGATCACGGTGAAAATCCTTGGATCACAAGGATCATCCCCAGATAACTTGAATTTCTGCTCATCGGCTCGTATTTATAGAGCTTGGGTCGCCGAGAGCATTAATTGGACAGCTCTGAGTCTAACATTTGGTGTGTTAGTCCTTTCTGAACCTCTGCCACTAACGGCGTGGTAGGTGAAATATCAACATCATCTTTTACTTTTTCTCGAGGTAGATGCGTTGATGCGTTCATTCCACCAATCTTGTTTACTCCTATTAGTATGCGTTGTCGTGTAGCCGTAATCATTCAATGACCTCATTCGCTTAATACCGTAACTCTACACAATGACCACAATCGCTAGGCGAGCGCAACTCCCATGTGATAGACGGATACGGTTGATTACTGAAACATCCATGCGTTAATCGACGTGTTCGACCTTGTGATGGAGTGTTTCTCTGCATGCGATCGTCTATGCATTGGTCAAGTTTTCGCGTTTGCGTCCATTTCCTATTTTAGCTACAAAAATAGAACGTTGAATGCATAATAACGCAAAATAATGGTTTAGCTGAGATTCAACATGCTGATCAACGCAAGCTCACTTTCTCGTGAATTCCTAGCATGATCACTGCATATTCTACTTAACAACCTTCATAATTCTAAGTAAAAGGCCAGCACACCCCCAAACTTAAAATCATGCTTGTCCTCAAGCATGCGTTATTCTCAAGAAATTCTAACTCATCTTCATGTTTTCCTTTGCGATGACCAGCTTCTCAGAATATAATTTCCTCATACCTCTGACTATCACCGCAATGCTTTCCTCCACTCTGGCAGCTTCTTCAAAAAGATCTTTTCTATGTTTAGATCCGGCAAGCCTTTGCTCAAAAACATGGGTTTCCCAACTCAACTCTTATCAACATGGGTTTCCCCATTGCGTTGACAGTGGAGTTGTTATTCTCAAAATCTCACTTCATTTTTTTTTTCAAATTATTGCAATGCAAAGAATGCAATTCTCCGAGACCGCTGCCACCCCCAAACTTAGAGGCTGGCAACATTATCACCGCAAAGCTAAAAACAAAATTAAAAGAATGTGATAATAAATGTTTGAACAAAGGTTTGCACAAAATAAAACTTAAGACTTTTAAAATTTGAAGAAGCTAATAAAAGTAAAGAATGCCTTCCATTGATTAGTTAGAAGATGCGGTGAACTACACCTACCATCATAGAAACATCGCAAAACAAAGCAATCGGGAAAGAAACAATTTCAAAAGGATAAGGCATACAAGATAACAAGAAAAGACCTTAGGCAGAACAACGCATGCGATCATGCGTTGGAATCCACGCAATCGAAGCCATGCATTGGAGGATGAAAGGAATTCTTCTGTTGTTCTGCGAACTAAGGAGACTTATTGTTGCACCTATAAGAGCAAACGTACCACACCCAAGGAAGCAGCCATATATCCAAAATAACAATGAAAATAAAAATAACCTATACTAAGAAAGCAAAGTAAAGATATAGTAGAAGACGTCCCTGGAAAGATAAAAGTGTTGTCACCGCAAGGAGTCTTCAATGCAGGAGATTGCTCTCAACTGCTTGGTTCAAGTTGCCTTGAACATTAGAACTTCCGGCAATTGTAGAGCGTATGTTGGCCACCATAAGCTTAGATCTGCCTTCAGCTCTTACGACTGATTGCCTATCTACCTTGGGGTCAATACCGGCTTTCGGCGTATCGTCTACACTTCAATATTGTTTGCAACCTGGTCGCACAAGCTGCAATACTCCCAAGATAAAAAGTTTGCTCGAAAAGACACAAAATTTAACAAAATTTAGCTGCCAAGTCCCAGGCAACGGCACCAAAAACTTGATGCTTGATTTTATAAAGTGAATTATGGATGATATGCGATGGTGAAATTGCGTTGTGCACTCAAGTTTTCTCAGCGAATCCATGTGTAAATTCCACTGAGTTTCCTGGTAAGTCTAGGGTCGAAATTAGGGACTTGTGAAAATAGGTTGCATTGGTAATGTTTATAGAAGCACAGTTTCATTTTTCTCTATATACTGCTTTAATAGGCTTTTCAGGGAGGAGGATTGCAGGGGTTGCAAGCTACTGGCTTGATTGCTTCTCTGACCGTTATTGCGTGGGAAGAATCCAGGTGGCCCTTCTTTCTACGCCACAGGTTGGAAATTTTGCTGTTGATTCTTCCATGCAAAATTGGGGTGGTTTCTCCACTCGGGGTTGTAGATATTAGCAAATGGATTATTTTTCACAAAGTAAATAGACTGTGGATTCTGTGGACATTCTTCCATTGCGTGCCCATCACCACAGGTCGCACACCTTGCGGTGTTTTGATTAATTGCGTTTACTTGCCCAATTTGCTGTGTTGGGCTGCTGATCACAATTCCCTGAATTAAGTTCATCATTGCAGTCATCTAATTCCGTAGTGAAGTAATAGCACCATTACTTGCGTCGTTATCCTTAATTCTCAGTCTCTGATCATTCTCTCTCCATTCCTCATGGTTTTTAGAGATGTGATCCAAGATGTTCTTAGCCTCATCATACGTTTTGCCAAGCAGATCACCAGCGGTTGCCGCATTGGCAGCGGTCTGTGAAGCGAGATTTAAACCATGATAAAAGATTTCCATCTGAAGGTAGTCTGGCAATCCATTGTGTGGAAGTCCCTGACCAACCTCTTAAACCTCACCAGGCGTCGCTGAGCGATTCGTCCATGTCTTATTCAAAATTGGTTATGAGTTTCTTTCGTTTAGCATTCTCAGTAGGTGGAAATGATTTCTTCATAAATTTCTCTACAACCTGTTCCCATGAAGTGATCTCTCCTAGCTCAAGGGAATACGCCCATTTTCTTGCCTGATCACAAAGAGAAAATGGGAACAAAGTTAGTCGAACTTCTTTGGCAGAGATGTTCGGAAACACAAAAGTATTGCAGATTTCTATAAAGCTACAGAGGTGGGCGTGTGGGTCCTCGCCACGTCGTCCTCCGAATTGTCTTGCAGTCTGGATCATCTGCAGCATCACCGGCTTCATTTCGAATCTGTTTCCATCGAGGACAGGCCTCATGATTTCTGGAGAGAAATCATAGAGGTTTGGCGATGCATAGTCCCTAATGGGGCTATTACGATCGTTTGCCATCAAGATTGGATTTGCCATGACGTTGTTTTTGTTTGGTGCTCCGTTTCCAGGCTACTCCACCATATCTTCTTTGTCTGACTGTTGTTGTTGGCGATCTCTTAATCTTTGTCTGAACGTCCTTTCAATCTCTGGGTTGTAATTCGCCAGAGATTGAGAGTCTACAAAGAAATCAGAAAAATTACCGTTAGCACACTATTTTGCCGAAGTCCCTAGCAATGATGCCAAAAACTTGATGCATTATTTTATGATGTGGACTTATGGATGAAATACGGTGATGGAATTGCGTTGAGCAATCAGGTTTTCTCGGTGGAATCCAAGTGTAAACCTCACTGAGTTTCCACGTAAGTCTATGGTCGAACTCAAGGACTTGAAAAACAATATGTGGTGGTAATTTCTCGGAAGATTTTGCGGTAACCAGTAAGTCAAATAGTTGTTTGGTTTTGTTGATTGCGTAATGAAAAATAAACAAATGTGGTGGATTTGAGGAAAGTTTGATTGTGTGATAGATGCACTGAGTATGCGGATGAACGGTTTGAGAAGGTCTTTAGCTAGAGTTACTTGGGAATGCATCAGACTATGCGATCATGCTACACCCATGCACCGCAAGCCATTTTCTAATGCAAATGCGGTGCTCCTAAGTCTAGGACGCATGTGTTGTATGCAAAAGTGTCCATAAAGCTTATTCCTAAGTCTCTACTTTTTTCCTATGCGATAATGTAAGATGCACAAAGGCAAGGTGACCACACACAATCATATCTTATCTCTAGGATGCATGCGATGCGTTAATAGCAAACAATGTTTATTCCTAAGCTCTTATCTCTTGATTATGCGTTCTAATCTGACTCTCCCGAGCCTAGATTCTAACCTGACTTTTCCAAGCCTAGATCATGTTCTTAGACTACCCTCCTGAGTATCTCTAATGGACGAATGAAGCATACATAATACAAGATAATCGCATAGAATGAAGATCCCCAGTTGTGCTAGCTAAGTGCTTCTCAACCTGAAATTAAGTAAGGGAAATAACTTCCCTCCCATATTCTCTCTCAACCCACGTATTGTATGGGTGGTTGGATGAGGGAGATTTTCTTCTTCTTCATTTTGGTAGAGGGAGTATTACAGAAAGGTTCTAAAATCTTAGTCTTCCTAATCTTCTCTCCTTTCATCTTTAATTCTCATTCCCTCTTCGAAATCACAGAGCCCACAAAATTCCTGGATTCTCATCCCAGAGATTACAGAGTAAACCAAGTAGTGGTGGCCATTTAGGGTCTTGAGCACGTTGCAGTTCGTGACAATTTTGGAGAAAAGGATTCATAGGAAGAAGATTTGATCTACAAGGGTTAGTTTTCCTTCTCCTTCTCCTTATTCTCTTTTCTTTTATTTTATAGCATGCTGTAACTTTTATTTTCAGATGCATAATGGTTTTGTATATTTTCTGTAAAATTGGAAATTTTGTAAAACTTGGGATTTGGGTCCGATCCCCGTTTCCGCTCAAGGACCTTCATCAATTCCTTCACCTACAGATTAGAAACTCCAATGAAATGAGACTAATTAATTAAACTTTCATTAACTGTGAATCACTTCACTAAAGACCCACAACTGCACTCTTTACTCGTCGATATATTTATTTGTCTATGGATATAACTAATCGATAGTAAGTCAACTCTTCACAAATTGCTTAT
The DNA here is from genome assembly GCF_027475165.1 of Benincasa hispida. Lineage (NCBI taxonomy): Eukaryota > Viridiplantae > Streptophyta > Magnoliopsida > Cucurbitales > Cucurbitaceae > Benincasa > Benincasa hispida. Next base: position 17,636,870 of record NC_143482.1, read on the forward strand.
AACTACAACTATGTCAAATTATCGTTTTACCCCTATAATTACATCTAACTCCTTAAGTACCATTGATCCCTCTAATGAACAAACAGTTTATAGCCCAACTATAAACTAACCTTTTTTTGAGCCAATGAGAGAGTGAGACCTTATTGTTCAAGACACGGAATCGACTATTAAGGGAGTAATTTATCTACTTTTCCTAAAGACGGAAAGAAGTGAGTTCCATCTTGTGTAAATACGTTCCCAGCCCTCTACTCGGACAAATCCCCAAAACGGTAGGCTTATTGAGTTGGAAAAACTGGCCACTCTCACTCATACAGATCAAAGGATTGCTCTCATAGGCTGGAGTTCACAACTCACTCAGGAATAAGACGAAATCACCTATAGTCATCTTAGTGAAATGTTAGTCTCTTCAAATAATGACGTTATAAAGAGAAATCAATCATTTCACAGTTCGGTCTTATACAAACTCTTTATAGGATACCCCCACTCACATGTCTCCACATGAATGATACGAATCAAATCGTTTGTAATGCTTATAAAGTGGGTCGTTACCACAGTATCACCAAGATAAGGTACCCAAACTTATCCATATACTGCAGACATTTTAAGTTATTACTTGAACACGATCCACTTGTATGTCTATTACATGTAGTTCAAGCTACTTTGAATAACCTTGCAATCTAAATGTCGAATAAAATACTTCTTATTTTATTAAATAGATAATTTATATTTACAAATTAAAACTACAAGATCCACGAGATTGAAGACACTAAATCAAATAGCTACACCCTAAAGTGATTGTTATATAAATATTTGCACCACAAAGTTGTGTCACCAACTCGATTTTTATATAAAGATTTTTAGCCTCTTAGGGTTAGAAAAAAATTTTTAGCCTCTTCGGGTTAGAAGTTCTGATTGCAACCGATTTTCTACATTTTTTAAAAAATTTTCACCATAAAGTCGTGTCACCAGCTTAATTTTTTTATAAAGATTTTTAGCTGCCTAAGGTTAGAAGTTCCGATTACAACCGATTTTCTACACTTCTCTCTTTTTTTCTTCTGCTGAGCATGAATGTATCTGTTGGGCTTGAGAAGGAAAAATGGGCTGAATATACACACTGCACATGATCTTTTTTGGGCTTAATAAAACTCAGGCCCTATTCTGAATACCGCTTACCACCTTTGATAATCACACAAACACAAAATAATGTACTAAAAGCACAATCCGTTTGATAATCTCCACCCTACACCTTGATGGCTGAGATTAGAGAAGGGCCTTGTTGTTGATTGTAGAACTCTAATGTCTATTCTTATCTTTTCTTTGTTGCAGAGAAAATAGAGAAAAAAGAAAAGAGAGAACCGGAGGGAAATGCTATCGGAAATTGCCTGGACGATGAGGCTGCAATCGTCTAGCCGATTGGAGGTAAAGCAGGAAGTCGTCTAGACGATAAGGGAAGAGTCGTCTAGACGATGAAGGCTTTACTGAAGATCGTCTAGACAATGGGGTTCAAGACGACGACGGTCTATATGATAGAAGTGCCGAGGTAAATGATCGATGGTTAAAAGCTTCACGATCGTTGGTTAAATGCTACACGATCGATAGGTCAAAGGAATATGATAGAACAAGACAATCGGAGAAGAACATGAACACGATGGTTTACGTGGTTTGGCCAAGGATAGCCTACGTCCACAGAGAAGCTAGCGGGAGTTTTTATTAGGGAATATTACAAGATCACTACAAGATAAATCTCAAGCATTCTTGCACACTCTGTACAATATTTCTCTCTTACTCTTACAATTAGTTACAAAGTGTATATAAAGGTAGCTTGAATGTAATAGATTTGTAACAACTTTGAAGTTTTTTTCACCTTTTTGTATTAACAATCTCCACCTTGAAATAAACTTCAAGTTTTCTTTAGATTCTCTGATCTGGCTGTCTTCTTCTTTAAATTTTGTCTCTCAGCTCAAACCCTATAATATCAAGGCACTTCTGAAGTTTGAGCTGAGTGACTGTCTTTGTCAACATGTCGGAGGCATTCTCTGAGGTATGTACTTTCAGAACTTCAATCTGTTTTGCTTCTATCTACTCTCGAATGAAATGTATTTAATATCAATATGTTTAGTTCTGTTATGGTATTGAGGATGCTTAGATAAATGTATGGTGATCTAATTGTCACAAAATATCTTCACTGTATTCTGTTTGATTCTAAAGTCACATAGAAGACCCTTTAGTCATAGGCCTTCCATTACTTCCTCTGAAAGGGCAATAAACTCTGCTTCAGTAGTAGAAAGGGCTACTACTGATTGTAAAGTAGCCTTCCAGCTTAGGACACACCTTCCATATAGGAAGATATACCCTGATAATGATCTTCTCTTGTCTAGATCTCCGGCATAATCTGAGTCAACATACCCAATCAGCTCCGGTTCACTGTCTGGAAGCTGTTGGTACATAAGTTTAGCATTAGAAGTACACTTAAGATACCTCATTATCCATTTTTTTGCCTCCTAGTGCCTCTTACCCGGATTAGTCATATATCAAATCACCAGGCTAGTAGCATAGGCAATGTCAGGTCTTCTAGACACCATTAGATAAATTAAGCTTCCCGCAACTTGGGAATAGGGGACTGTTGACATTATCTTCTGATGATCAATATTTGATTCTTTGGGTGAATTCTCTGTTGAGAGTTTGAAATAGTTAGCTATAAGAGTAGATACTTATTTGGCCTTTTTCATTTGATACTTCTTTAACAATTTATTGCAATATTGTAACTGATCAATGCTTAAAATACTAGTTTTTTTTTTTTTTCTAATAATGTCAATGCCTAGTATTCTTGTTGCATTACTCATGTCTTTCATTTCGAACTCTGACTTGAGTAAATCTTTTACTTTATTAACTCTTTCATAGTTTCTCCTGATAAAAGCATGTCATCCACATATAGTAACAAGTAGATAGGATGAGTGTAAGAATCTATGTTTATGTAAACACAACTATCATAGGATCTTTTATAAAAGCCATTATTTTGTACAAAATCACTAAACCTTTTGTTCCAGCATCTAGGGGACTGTTTGAGGCCGTAGATAGACCTTTTAAGTAGGCATACATAGTCTTCTTTCCTTTTAACCTCATACCCCTTAGGTTGGCTCATATAGATAACTTCCTCTAGGAAGCCAAGTAGAAAAGCTGTTTTAACATCTAGTTACTCCAACTTTAGGTTATTTTGAGCCACAATAGACAACAACAATCTGATAGAAGTTTGGTTGACCACTGGAGAAAAAATCTCATTGAAGTCAACACTCGGCCTCTGTGTAAAACCTTTAGCGACAAACCTAGCTTTATATCTAGGTCCTTGATTATTAGGGAAACCCTCCTTCAACTTGTACACCCATTTTGATGCAACTGGCTTGCATCATTTTGACAAAAGGGTCAACTCCCAAGTGTTGTTTCTCACTAGTGAATCAATCTTTTCATTCATTGCTTCTATCCACATCTTAGCTTTAGGACAACTCACTGCTTCTTCAAAAGGTTGAGGGTTCTAAATCATTAGATAAATAAAAAGCATTCAAAGCTAAGTAGTCTTCATACCTTGAAGGTGGCACAATGGTTCTTCTCTGCCAATCTCTAACTAGGTTGTACCCTCTCAAATCTGGTTCTTTTTGCTCGGGATCAGTAGTGACATCTTCTACTTCTTCTTCTAGATGAGGTAGTTGATCAAAAAATGATTCAGAGCTTGAAGGATCAGAAGTAGGGACTAGAACTTGCTCCACCTTAATTTTATCATTCTTCATTTGAGGTGCTGAAACATTAGGATTAGATCTTTGCATATATATTTCATCTTCTCTAAAAACAACATCTTTGCTGGTGATACATCTCTTCTCAATAGGGTGCCACATTCTAAACCCCTTAACATCTTATGTGAAGCCCAAAAACATACACTTCACAGCTCTGGCAGCCAATTTCCCTTTACTCTGATGAACAAAACAAGGGCAACCAAACACCCTTAGGTTATTCAGGTTAGAAGGTTGTTTGGTCCACCATTCTTCAGGGGTTAGAAGGTTAAGAGATGCGTGAGGGCATCTGTTCAGTGTATAGACAGTGTATGAGGTTGCTTCTGCCCAAAATTTTTCAGGAAGTATTGCATCAGACAATAGGCTTCTTACTCTCTCCATTATTGTTCTGTTCAATCTCTCTGCCACCCCATTTTGCCGAGGTGTATACCTAACTGTCTTGTGTCTAGGTATACCATGTTGTCTATAAAAAACATTAAACTCTTTTGCATAATACTCAAGCCCATTTTTAGTTCTTAGACACTTAATTTGACAATTAGACAATTTTTCAACCATGATCTTCCATTCTTTGAACTTTTCAAAAACTAAATCCTTATATTTAAGGAAATAGATCCAACTTTTTCTAGAATAGTCATCAACAAAGGTTAAGAAATACCTGGCTCCACTTAAGGACTGAAAAGGTGAAAGACCCCATTGGTCCGAATGCACATAGTCAAGGATGGCCTTGGTTGTGTGTTGAGTCTTCACAAAACTCTGCCTAGTAGCCTTCCCTTCACACAATGTTTACAAAAGGATAGGCTCTGATGAACTCCCTTAGGTAGAATTCCTTAGTTGGCAAGAGCTTGTAGACCTTTGGCACTAATGTGTGAGAGTCTTTTATGCCAAAGATCTCCTTCAGTAGGCTGTTTCTGAGTCACAATAAAAGCTAAGTGAACTTTATGAACTCCTTGAATAACATACACTCCATTAATCTTCACCCCTCTATGGATAGGCTTACTGTTCTTCAAGACCAATAGAATCAAGCATGCCTAGTGAAATTAGATTTCTTTTTCAGCTTAGCCACATGTCTGACATTCCTCAATAGCTTGATTATTCCATCTTCAAGTTTTAGTGAGAATGAGCCAATCTCAACCACTGGACATGAGTTATTGTTTCCCATTTAGACAGATCCTCCATCCAACTCTCTGCAGTTACTAAACCAGTCTTTATGAGGTGTCATGTGGAAAGAACACCCTGAATCTAGAACCCAATCTAGGTTCTTATTAGCTTCTTCTTCTGCCTTACAATTAGAGGTAGCCAAAGCATCTGCATAGAAGTAAAAGTCCTCACAAACTGAGGCTTCACCTGACTGATTACGTTAGACTTTCGGTTGTGTGTGTGATTGCTTGTTTTTCTGCTCATTCTTCCACTTCAAAGTTCTGCAATCCTTGATTAGATGTCCAAGTTTTTTACAATATTTACATTTAACATTGGACTTTTCTTTCCCTTCTTCAGTTGAGATTTGTTTTCCTTTTTCCTTATTGTTTTGTTTTGGCTTGTCCTTTACAAATAAGCCCTCTACACTAGGTTTGTCTTCCTTGCTAGTTATAAGCTCAATTTCTCTGATTTTGAGAGCAGAAATAATGATGTTAGTAGTTAGGGAATTTCTCCCATATTTTAGGGCAGTCTTCACATCTTTATAGGAATCCGACAATGAGTTGAGAAGCACAAAAGCTTCATTATCTACCCTAGTCTCTTCTCCTTGAGTCTTGAATTCAATTGTTATCCTCTTGAAATCATCTAGATTCTCTGTTAAGGATTTAGAAGCACTCATCTTGAAGGTAAAGAACCTTTCCCTTAGGAAAAATTTGTTGGGCAGATTTTTAGTCTTATATAGCTCATTCAATTTGCTCCACATCTTAAAAGTTCTCTTAATCGATCACTTGTCTTAGGACACTATCAGACAAGTTTAAAACCAGTGTTCCATGAGCAATTAGCTCCATGTTTTCTTTTTCTTCTTTTGTTGCAGTGCTTGGCAACTTGGCTAGATCCTCTAGGGCCTTATGTGCCCTTTGTTGTCCCAAGATAGCCTTGATTTTGGCTTTCCACAAACCAAAATCGCCTCTCCCATAAAATTTTTCAATGTCATACCTTGCAATTGCCATATCTGTTTCAAATTTTAACTAAAAAGCTCCAAGATTTTGCTTCTTTAGAATTTTGACTAATCTTGAAGCTTTTTTGCAAGCTCTGATTCCACTTGTTGGGCTTGAGAAGGAAAAATGGGTTGAATATACACACTACACTTTATCGTTTTTTGACATAATAAAACTCAGACCCTATTCTGAATACCGGATACCACCTTTGATAATCACACAAACACAAAACAATGTGCTAAAAGCACAATCCGTGTGATGAGAAATCTCCACCCTACATCTTGATGGCTGAGATTAGAGAAGAGCACTGCTGTTGATTGTAGAACTCTAATGTCTATTCTTTTCTTTTCTTTTTTGCAGAGAAAATAGAGAAAAAAGAAAAGAGAGAACCAGAGGGAAATGCTGTAGGAAATCGCCTAGACAATGAGGCTGCAATCTTCTAGCCGATTGAAGGTAAAGCAAGAAGTCGTCTAGACGATAAGGGAAGAGTCGTCTAGACGATGAAGGCTTTACTGAAGATCGTCTAGACGATGGGGTTCAAGACGACAACAGTCTACACGATAGGAGTGTCGAAGTAAATGATCGATGGCTAAAAACTACACGATCGTTGGCTAAATGCTACACGATCAATGGCTCAAAGGTACACAATAGAACAAGATGATCGGAGAAGAAGATGAACACGATGGTTTACGTGGTTCGGCCAAGGATAGCCTACCTCCACGGAAAAGCTGACGGGAGTTTTTATCAGGGAATATTACAAGATCACTACAAGATAAGTCTCAAGCTTTCTTGCACACTCTGTACAATATTTCTCTCTTATTCTTACAATTAGTTACGAAGTGTATATAAAAGTAGCTTTAATGTAACAGATTTATAACAACTTTGAAGTTCTTTTCATCTTTCTGTATTAACAATATCTATACCTTACCTCACTAGTCTCCATGAATGTCAATAAAAGTAGTTATTTATATTTGTTGATTTCAATTCTGATTTAACATAATTATCATGATTGTCAATTGTATGATTACCACATGTAATTATATGTCAATTTGCAAGACACAATAGATTAGATTAACCTGTAAATAACGATAAACATTGCTGATTAAATTTAACGAATATTTAACTAAACACTTGCAAATTGAATACTCAACTTAACATTGTCTTAGATCTTAATGTGATTTAGACGATTTAAATTCACATGCTTTTTATCAACTATTAAGTGCAAACAAATACAGTGGGAAAAAGTCGTTGAACGAATAAACTTAATAGAAAAATTCCAGAATAACCTAAGCTAGATCTTTTTCATTGATTATCACAACTTTCCAATCACTCTCTTCCTTTTATGCCTTTAAATTTACTTACAATTAATCTCAATTCCCAGTTACCACGGACTGTGTTTAATAGAGACATTCAACAGGTTCGAACTATAGAAACAATTAATCGAAATTAGGACAAAATTCCATCACTACAAGAAATAACATATACGATAGCTAACGAAAAAAGCTATAATAGACTTTTTATAGCCTTTTTCGAAAGTCCTGACAGTCCGTGTTATTAAAAGTCTGAGACTTTTTATAGCGTTTTTCTAAAGCTATAATGGATGTTATTATAAAATATGAAGATACAGCTTATATACGATGCTATAAAAATATATGATAGCACTTTTTATTAAAGCTATAATATGTTTATATAGCTAAAATAATGTGCTATCTTTAACAAATAATAGCCTTTTTCCAATGCTATAGTATAGTATTTATAGCTGTAATTGTATGCTATAGTAATGTTATTTAATCCTTTCCAATTATTATAATTATTATAATAACCTTTTAATAGCATTTCATTTTTTTAATATAAATCTTTCTATAGCTTTAACTCATGGCTATAAAAGAGGTAATTTGTTTTTTTCAAAAATAATTTTTTAATTAATTAGATTTTGATTAATTTTAGCTCAAGTACTCAATTTTAGTTAAAATTTACGCACATAATATACTTCTTAACATAATAAATACTAATAACTTCCATTCATAATCTCTTAACATTACAAAATAAAATATTCGATAATTTTCTAGAATAAAGTCGTGTCTAAATGATACAAGCTAGATAAAGTATTTAGTAACCACACAAACAACATAAGTTAGCTCTCAAAATAAGTTAGCTCTCAAAATGCAAAGTGTTCAAAATTCACCAAGTGTTCAAAATATGTAGTTGAGCTATCATTGTTGGTTCTCTTTTCCTCTGGTAAGGCATCATTTCATTCACCTACGTAAATTTATAAAATCTATATCAATGTACGATTTTGTATACACCAACAATAGTGAATATTAAATCAATATAAAAAATCTTTTAATAAATGTAGATAAATAAGCTTAGAAAATAACATACCAATAATCACTTTATCAGATGACCATGCAACTGTACTGCCCAAAGCTTCTTCAATACATGTCATCTCAAATGAAGGCCTCCATAAATATGGATCGAGTTTCTTTGATACATCAACTCATACTCTAACTGCATGTGGACCAATAGGAATGTGAGGAACAAGAGCAGCTAGATCATTAGAAAACCATCGTCCTTCTGCAATAATCTCTCCTGAGTCATACCAATCTAATAACTTGTACTTAATTTGACTATTTTTATTAATACTCTTATCAAAAAAAAAATATGTGATATTAGAATAAGATAAGTCAAGAAGTCGAAGTCGAGTGCAAAAAGTCGAAAAATCGATCAAGAAGAGTCTGAACGAGGAACTCTAAACGAGAACTCGATGGAGGTTGATCAAGGATAGTCTAAGCGAGGAGAACTCAATGTCGATTAAGAAGAGAAGAACTCGATGTCTGAATGAGAAGAACTCAATCGAAGAGAACCCGATATCTAAGCACGGAGAACTCAATGAAGGAGCAAGGAGAACTCGATAACTGAACGAAGAGAACTCGATTGAGGAGAGTCTGAGCAAGAGAAATGGAGCCGAGACAACAGAGGCAGAAAGCTTGGACCGTGAAGTGCTTCAGAATCAAAGAAGATTAATAAATATGTACATTTGGGAGAAAAACCAGAATAGTAGAGAAATGAAAAAAAAAAAAATTATATTTTAAACCCTAATGACACTTTCTAAAATTAAATTTGAAGCTCGCGTCTTGCACCTTTTTCCTTTTTAATGAATTTTGATCTTCTACCTTTTTCCTCCTTTTTTTTAATAGCTGTTTTCGTAGCGAAATTGTTATGCATCCCACTTGACCTCCCATTCCAATGAATGGGGTATGCATCCTAAGAAGAGGAGTTTGAGCCAAATGATGCCAAAACTAACCAGTTTGGCTGAGGCAGAGCATGTTAAAGTGTTTCCTAACTCATGAGTTAGGAGTCAAATTAATCTTAGAATGATCTAGAATGCTCTAAAAATGATGACTTTGAACCAAGTTAACGACTCATATCGGCTAAATTATTCAACTACGACAATTTAGCACCTGATTATCTAATTATAATTTACTATTTGATAGACTTTTTTACTTCTTCCTTTTACCTTTTTATTACAAAAACCAAAGACGTACCAAAAGTTACCACGAAAAAGCCATCTTCAAAACAAAGTACCGAATTAACATTTAAAAAAAAAAAAAAACAAAAGTAAAAAACAAAAAAAAACTTTTGTCTTTGTGGCTGTGTCGTAAGAACATGCTGAAATCTGTGTGCAACTGCTTTAATTCGCTGAATCCTGAAGTATCCGAACGTCTGGCTCCGTCCCAGCATGCTCCTGCTGGCGCCGTCTCCCTTCCCCAACTGATGAAGAATCCACAAAACCCTCAACACCTTTTCAAATTCCAACAAATAAAATAACACAAATTAAACCAAAACCTCCATAAATCAACAGTTATAACCCTTAATTGGACACTCAATTTACCTTGTGAAGTACCAAGGGATTGTTGCGACGGCGCTGATTGCTCTCCAGCTTTTCCCAGCCACGACCCCACCGTGTCTTTCACCATACCCACCACACTCCTCCCTGTCGCTGCCGTTGCACCCGCAACAGACGATTTCTCCGTCGCTTCCTTATCCTCTTTCCCAAGCCGTCGTGTCAGCTCCTCCGACTCCGTCACCTCCCCTTTGGACAACAGGGACTGATGTCGTCCAAAAGCACTTTCTCCAACTTTGACTAACTCGTATTTCCTTCTGCTCAAAGCCTCTGAAATTACTTCTGACAGTGCTTTGTCTTCTTCCCCTGGCTTTAACTTCTCTGTCACTGTTAATGCTATCCTCTTTCCGTACTCTAATGGCGAAGACGAATTGTTGATAGTTTCTTCTGTCGTTTCCACATACCCAAGTTTTGATGCCACAAAATCCTTCGCTGCCACTGCTTTTTCACTCACTGCCGAACCAACGGCTGAGACTTTCTGCGCATAATTGGTTTGATCTTCTCCTCCTCGGTCTATTCTACTAGCTAAACTGGGTCGATTCGGTTCGTATTCATCGTTGACTTTCATTTTTGCAAATGAATCGAAAACTTGAGACTTCCCTGCTTCTTCACTCCCTGTTGCAGGCGGAATAATGAGAAAAAACGCTCAAAACATTACAATATTTCGTAATGTGCCTCAACTTTTACCTTCTTTTTTAATATTGAAAAAATAGACAAATATTCATTTATACCCTTACCCTTAGTTGGATTGTTTCATAAATATATCTATTTAAATCCTAAATCCTAAATCCAAATGTATCTAAATAAAACATAATATCCTAAATCCAAATGTATCTAAATAAAACATAATATAAGATTTAAATTGATACGATTATGGAACTTCAAGATTTAACCAAGATTTAAATTAAATGTTCAAATTAAATGTTCAAAATTTAAATTAATAATTATCAATTTTTTATTTAAGTTAATTAAATGTCGAAGGTTTAAATTAATAATTGATACGATTATGAAACTTCAAGATTTAAATTAAATGTTCAAAGTTTAAATTAATAATTATTTAAGCGTCGAAAGTTTAAATTAATAATTATCAATTTGAATTGATGGTATAAATTGATATTGATTAAAAAAAATTTAAATTAATAATTATCAATTTGTTATTTAAGTTAAATCAAGTGTCCAAAGTTTAAATTAATAATTATCAATTTGAGTTGATAGTATAAATTGCTAAAAAAAATTTATTAATTTAATAAATCTTAAATTAAATCTTTCTCTAATAAAAGTTGCCTGTTTTTACCTTTTGTACTTTTAATAAATTTTAAATTAATATTATTTATCGAAAGAATAGATATTAAAATTAAATAAACTTCAAAATATAATGACATAAATAAACGTGACTCGAATTTTAGGTATTTTTAGGTTAAAGATGAATGTTTAAGTTAATCATAAAAGTCAAATTAATTTGTCCTATACATTCATCTTTTCTTTTTTAAGGATACATTCATCTAATTTTATACCAACCTCGATCTTCAAATTTTATTATGTTTTTAGAAAATTATTTATATTTATTTTTAAACTGATATATTTTGTAAGGTTATATGTATTATTTCTAAGATTAGTAGTAAATTTAATGGAAATTAAAAATAGGTCAAAATTCGCAACTGATGTTTATTTGATAAGCTGTAAAAGATAGGTTTCATTGGAAATTGAAAGACACTTGCTTTGAGAAGGCTTTAAAACATTAGAAAAATGTCTATATAATCTACACATAATTTCATGTTCTCTCTTTTTTTTTTTTTGGGTTAAAAAGTTGAAAATTATTACACATGACAATTTTTAATTAAGTAGTTGTGTGTTAAAAGTTTAAAATAATAATGTGAAGGAAGATTTAATCTATGAATTAAATTACCTGTGTTAGCAGGGTCGTGAACTTTGACCTGGGAATTATGAGGAGTGTGAGGGCCATGAGGATCCTCCTCCAATTTCCATGGAGACAGAGACATGGTCGTGTTTGGGGCAACAGCGGAGTCCTCTACTTTATCCGCTCCTTTATTTTTTGTTGGATTATCAACGGATGTAAAGCCAGTGTCAAAAGCAGAGGGACGACATGTCGTTTCTCTTGGACCTCGGGAAGGCTCATTGTGCATCCCTGTCGTCATTCCAATTCCGACATCTTGATGCTGCCCTTGTCCAGCTACCGCGCTCCTCATTGCAGCACCTTCATATACTGCCATTTCATTTGTATCAACTTTTTTTTTTTTTTTTTCTAATTTTTCATGTATTCAAACAGATGTATTTACATTTTTCAGATGGGTGTTACATATTTGATTAGAAAAGTAAGAATTCAGTCTCGAATTGAATGAATTTAGTCCATATGAACTAAATTTTAGTTTGGAAACAAACTGAGGATGTATTTGTATTTAAATACAAGTGTTCAATTTAAAAAATGAATTATTTCAGAATAAAACAGTCCTAGATATTATCTAGGAAGAATCTTCTAATTTAAGCGATTTTTGTTTTATAATTATGAAATAGGGAGTATATACATGGAGCTCCCTGGATTTCAGGGTCTTCTATGACTTCATCATCCTCATCTTCATCATCCTCATCTTCATTGTCATGATGATCATGATCATGGCCATGGCCATGCTTTGTAATAGTGTCTTTAATCTTCTTAGCTTTTGCCTTCACTTTCTTCAGCACTGATTTCTTCTCATGAAGCTGCCCATCTTCTTCTTCTTTTCCTTCAACACCTACAAAGCTAAGTCCCTTATTTTCTTGTGCACACAAACAAAATCTTTGAAGTTTCGTACATAATTTTTCTTAATCTAATAAATAAAGTAAATAAAAGGTGAGGCAAGCCTACACCAACCATACTCAAAAGACTTGTAGGGAAAAATGTATATATATATATATATATACTATAATGTTTTGAATAATTTAAAAAAAGTTATCCATTACCTTTTTCATATAATTTTTAAAAAACATATATTACACAGCAAAATTAAATTAGTTTTCCAAAATTTATTTTTGTTTTTGAGAAGAAAATAGATCTAATTTTAAAAATCGAAATAAGATACGAAAGGGTTATGAAAGATAGTCTAAATTGTTAATTATTTAGGAAAAAAAAAGGTAAAAAGGTAAAAATCTGAAGAGCTGAACCCTCGGTAAAGAGTTGATAAGATTTGATGGTTTTTGTCTTGGGACACATATCCTTTCATGATGTTCGATAATCATATCCTAATTAATAAAAATAACCAAAACTATTAAGACTAAATTTGAATTACAAATATCAAGATTAAATTCTAATTATAAACTATATCTAAAATGAATAATAAACTATAATCAGACTAAATGCTAAATTTCTCTAAAGTTATACTAAAATTTAAATTTAGGAGTACATAAATAAAAATAAAATGGAGTAAAAAAAGAGACATACTTTGATGAAGGGCAAGGGGGTGATGCAGATGGTGATGAGGGGCGATTTGTGAGTCCATGATGAAAGGAAAATGGACGAAATTGGTGAGAGAGAGAGAGAGACTTGGAATGTTATAAGATAAGTATGAGACAAAAAGAAGAGTTTAGGATTGAATGATAATTATAGGAAACGAAGAGGGTTATTGGGCAGCTTTGCATGGATATGTGGCCCTTCAAGAAGAATACACGAAAATAACTACTTAAGGATAATGCACACGTATAATACAACGTGGCATTTCAGGATTTTTACCAACCCAAATACCTTCTTTTATTTTGGTGACAATATTCTCCATTTCAGTATTTAAAGTACTTTTTTTTTTTTTTTTTTTTCTCACCCTTTTTTGTAATGAATTTTGAATATAAAAATCATTTTTTAATTGATCCAGGAAACCTATCATTGAACTGATCGTAAAAAGTACTAAGATATCTAATGATGCCATAAAACTTTAATAAACAACATCAATTTATACTTTTAGGTTATCAATTTATATCCTTTATTATATGTTCCATCTCAAAATACATTTGTGGGATTTTATAATTGGATCAATTAAGTTTACTATACTTTCATAGGTAATTCTTGCGTCATTTTTACACCAGGAAGATTTGCAAGTGAAATGTTAAGTTATGATATAGTGATTGAATTCGAGTTATTGTCTACCAGATTGAACCATTAATTTAATTAATTCTACTATTGTTAAGGGGAGGCAATAATTGGAGAATATTGAAAGAAAAAAAAAACAAAATTATTTAAGTGATGGAGCTTTTTATTGAAGAGAGAAAGAATAAAATATGGACACTAATACTCAATCTTCTATTGATTTCTTTTTCAACATTGTATTGGCAAAGATTACAATACCACTATATATAATGTGTCTCCCTAAATTTCTTCAATAAATCACTAATAAAAGCAAATGAAAGAGATTACAATAATTAAGACAGAATTTCAAAAGTTACAGTAATTCTTGACCCTTTATTACTTAAACTGTCATAACTTTTCATAGAAAACATCAGAAAGTACACATTCGGGGCATCAAAATTTATAGGTCACAAATTTAATTCGGACATCATTTGACCTTCCAAATGCCTGCTAAAAACTACCCAAAAACCCGACAATTTGAGTTGAATGTTCCACAAATATTTTAAAAATTTTAATGCAATGAAATACCAATTGACCAATTAAATAACTCAAATTTACCATGCAATCAAATCATAAGTACTCAAAAAGGTAAAAGTATTTAAAAGGCTCGCTCGAGCACAATTGATTCTTATACGTAGAGTTAGAACCCAGCTAACGACCTTTAAATAAAACTAGTAAAACTAGGAAAATTTTTATCCAAATCTCGAAATCGGCCTCAAAACTCTGATGGGTAAAATTTTTTGTTCCCCCCTCCTCCCATTTCAACGAAATTTTGAGAAATTTTTTTATTTTGTTTTCTCATTTCAACGAAATTTCAAGAAAATTTTCGATTTTTTTAAATTAGCTAAGTTAGCTCAGTTCAATTTTTTCAGCTTTATAGTTATGATTATACACACAATTGTATAGTTTCACTTGTCGAAGGACGAAGCTTTTTCAATGTGCTACTTTTTTTAATTTCCAACTTTTCTCATTTTTCAACTTTATTTACAATTTGAAACTTTTATTTTCAAAGAAATTGAATTTTAAAAAATCACAAAAAGTGATTATATTTATTTTTAAGCTCATTCGAACTTTTTCTATTAAATTTTTATATAATTTCACCTCAAAATTGAATTTATGTGAGTTTTTTCTTTTACCATCCAAAACTTTCATTTTCACACTATGTCACATCAATGATTTTTCCATTTCTCTTTTTCAAATTTTTTTCTCTCGTATTGATATTTACACAGATATTTACAATATATATCTTACTCTTGTTTTATTTTTTAGAAATGAAGATTAAAAATGATCACGTACAGCTAGTTAAACAGCAATCAAAGTTTCATTGATTAATTATAACAATTTCCATAAATCCCAAAATTTCTATTGATATCAATATATTGCCATAAAAACGGGACCTCAATATTTCCATGGGCATTGATATTTTGAACTTTGCATATAGTTGTTGTAGAAATAAAGGTTATCTAACACACAACGAAACTTGTTACACACGATGCTACATTAATTTCAAGAACATCAAAGATAAACACAGAATAATACAGCAAAAACAAAACACAAAGTTTTGTAACCTAGTTTGATGCAATACAAAGTTAATTGATTATAATATTGTATTTATCTGTAAATGAACGACAATTATAGTGATACATGAATAGCCTAACTTAGTGTATGATCACTTATGCTCCCCCTAAATGTGAGACTCCCTCTCAATGAATCTTAAATTCTCCCTAATTAAAGCGTGAGACTCCCTCTCACTGAGAAATTTTATCTTTCCGCCTTTCAAATGAAGACGACTCCACTTGATGAACTTATATTCCCCTTAAGTTCCCAAGTCGATTGATGTAAATTCAAAGGAAATAATTTGAATTGGATTACCTTTTGATCGAGAAGCAAGAGATAAGAAGAACTAGTTCCCTACTCCAAGTTTGAACACTCCACAAGAAAGATGATCAGATTTACTTGAATTTTCATGGCATGCAACCCTGTCTCAAGAATTGCAAAAGGATGATGACGAGACTTTGTCATTTACCAGAGAATTTTCATTTAAGAAAAACTCTAAAAACTCAAAACATATAAAAAAAAAAAAATGACGTACTTTTTCCCCTTCTGTAAGCCCTTGAACTCTTCCATTTAAGAAATATTGAAACTCAAGAAAAAAAATTCCTAAGTGTCGAGATCATGTCATTGAGATTAAACACAAAGTGTTGTGTACAAATAGTGAAGGAAAGTTGGGAGCATAGTAGGTTGAAGCTAAAATTTTGACTAAGTATGTAAACTATGCTAACTCATAGCATAGTAAAGAATGAAGAATTTTGACTAAGTGTTCAAACATTTCTATGAGAAACCATGTGTTGAGTGAATGTACCATGCATTGAGCTGAGGCTGTCTATGCGTTGAGTGAGGGTTGTCTATGCGTTGAACTGATGTACCATGCATTGAGTTGAGGTTGTCTATGTATTAAGTTGACGCTGTCTATGTGTTGGGAAGAAGTTGCCCTACGTCCACAACTGTTTTTGCTAATCCAAAGGTTTAATTTCAGTCTTTTAGGGTTGGTAAGCTAGGTTTAGGGTTAAGGAGATATTCTATGATTATTTTTAATCTTAAACATGGGATTTTAAATTGATTATTGGATTAATATAGGCTTGGGATTCATGAGGAAAAAAGAAACCAGGGAACTTGAAAAACCCTTACCGGTGTGAAGGATCTCTTATCAAAGAGAACCCATGAGCAGAAGCAAGATCATTCCAAATTCATTGTGACAGAATTACAAGCATTCACAAACATACAAAATAGTTATGCATATTTTAACAAATTATGACATGCTTTAGAAATTAAAAACAAAAGACACGAGAGACATACCTTTGAAGAACTTTTCTTCCACCGACCTCTCGCTCTCATGAAGACTTTGGACAGCAAAATCTCGCTCTCACCTTGATCGTCTACCCAGTCGTCCGGTAGTCACGAATAAATTTCTCCACGAACAAGTAACCTTTCGGACACCACCACTTAGTAACCTTGGTATTCTCAGAGTGAGAATCTAGGAGGTGTGGGCTCTGTTGGATTTTGTAGAGGGAAGGAGGAAACAACGATCACATTATATGACCAAGCAAGTGGGAGAAGGATGTTGTCTATCATATAGACTGTAGTGCTTGATCGTTTAGTAAAGGTACATGATTGTTTAGTAAAACAGGTTTGATCGTTTACACGATCATTTAAAGAAACTCGCTAGCCACGCGATCGTTTGTAAAATGCTACACGATCTTGGCATGTGTACATGATCGTTTAGATAATGGCACATGTACACGATCGTTTAGACAAATACTTGAAGCTATCGTCTAGTCTCTCATGAGCTAAACAATTGGTAGTATACTTAATGAAGCGATTCAACGATACCCTTCCAAATTGAAAACATTTTTCATTTTATCTTTCAATTATGAAAACTGAAATAAAACCTCCCACTTTCACACACGGTTAAAGGAAAAACCACCCACAATTATCTCATAATTGTTTTAAATATAAATAAATATAATAACTAACTTATCATATTATATTTATAACCTATAGTTTTAATATCACATCATATGTAACATTTAAACCATAGTCCTTTTCTCTTTTACTTAATATAAATCATATTTATATCATTTTTCTCCAATTAATGTATCTCATACATCATGTCAACTATATCATATATAATTGAACCAGTTTAATCATATCATATATAATCAAACTCCCTCTTGTCAATTTAAACATTTCAAACTGACCCAAAAACTGATTCTCAACTTGAATACATTGAGCTACCAAGGGGACCTTATGGACCTGTAGCTTGAAGCTCCAACTGTACGTGAATAGTTGACTAAACTCTTTAGTCAAGAGATCCACCATCCGTTAACTACTGGGCATTCTACTAAAGACCGACAACTGCACTCTTCTCACCATATATATATTTCTATGTCCATTGGATATAATCAGTCAATAGTACGATAACCCTTCACAAATCTCATAAGTACAGTTGGGCCAATTTACCATTTTCCCCCTGTAGTTACATCTAACTCTTTAAATACCATTGATCCCTCTAATGAACAATATATCATAGTCCTACTATGAGTGGACATCTCTCGGGCCATGAGAAGATGTATGGTGCCACATCGTTCAAGCCCCAGAATCAACCCTTAAGGGAGCAATCTATCTACTTACACCCATGCTTCGGGGAAGGAGTGAATTCCATCTTGTGTAGTTGAGTTCCCAACTCCCCAATAAAACGAATCCTCAAAGTGGTAGGTTTG
The DNA here is from genome assembly GCF_027475165.1 of Benincasa hispida. NCBI lineage: Eukaryota > Viridiplantae > Streptophyta > Magnoliopsida > Cucurbitales > Cucurbitaceae > Benincasa > Benincasa hispida. Next base: position 17,655,079 of record NC_143482.1, read on the forward strand.
AGTCGGCAATCTGGCAACTTGCACCCATGTAAATCAAAGAACCGCCCTCAAAGGCAAGAGTTCCCAACTCACTCAAGATTAAGGTCATGTTACCTATGGTCATCCTAGTGAAATGAAGTATCTTCATGAACAACGTTATATAACAAAACTATACCCTTCGTGGTTTGATCTTATACAAACTTCTTTGTATAGGACACCCCCGCTCGCATTTCTCCACATGAATGATCAGGATCAAACCATCTGTAGCACGTCACAACACTTGTAACTATCTACAAAGCGAGCCACATTCGTAGTGTCACCCGGATAAGGTTTCCCTCCTATATCCATATACTACAAATCATTTTGGTTATCACTTAAGGCATGATCCACTTTTATGTCTCCACATATATGCTTAAGTTACAACGACAACCAGGGATCTTAGTTTATTGGTTTGTGGTAAATGCAAATAAAACATCTCATATTTCATAAAGAACAGCGAATAAAATATCTCATATTATTACATCACAAACGTTTGTTCAATACAAGTGTTTACAAACTACAGGACGTAAAGAGAGTTTAGGGCATCAACCCCAACACGGTGAACTGTTAGTGGTTTGTTTTCAAATGTTTTGGTTAAATTTACATACAGATATGATAGTATATATATATGTATGGTTTGGAAATTTTGGCATGATCAGAAAATGTGATCTCTTGGAAATTAATTACTGGTTTTCTATTGTTTTAATTGAATGACTGTTTTGACCATAGATTTTCTTAGAAGCATGTATTATTTGATTTTTCTAGAAACTAGAATTGTAACATGAAAATGTTAGCAGATCTCGAGGACATTTGACTGAGATTGTCAATATGATTTGGCTGGAATTGTCAACGTACCTGAGTATATCTAGTAGGAATTGTCGACATGTGCACATTAGATAGGTTATTTTGGATACTAGGATTGTTTCCTTGGACCTATATCTGATTAAGAAGGATTTGAATTGCCTATGTAAAATTTTTGTTATTTTGAAAGTTATATTGTATTATGTTTGAATGATTGATTGCTACTAAATGCTTTCAAAATGAATTTCAAAAACCAAAAGTATGTTTTATAAAAGATCTCACTCATTGGAATTCCCAGCTCATGTTTTCCAAATGTTTTGCTCCCCCAGGTAGCAGAAAAAATCGTTCCAGGAACACCATCTATCATCAAGGTCTATCACATCAGTAGCATTAGCTTTAAGTCTCTTCTTGTAGATAGTTTCAAGTTGTAATTGTAATAAACCCAGAGGAGCATAAACGGAATTTTGTTAAACAATATTAAAAATAATTATTTTCCAGTTAATTGTTATATCTATATAAAATTGCTCAATATGAAATGTTGAACGGGCAGTAGGCATCACAAAAGAGTGATATTTGTTGTCTTCACGCTATCTTTCTGGGTGAATGAGGAAAAGCTCGGGAGGGGGTGTGACAAGTTTGTGTAAGAGCAAAGGTTCTAAAAACCCTAGAAAGTATGTTAGGAAAATTAATAGGCTCAGGAAGCTTAAAGATTTGGATTCAGGAAAACTTGAGGGTTGTACGATAAAAAGTCAAGTCTATAGAGTTAGGAAAAATCCTAAGAAGTCTGAAAGAGCAAAGGTTTACATAAAATCAGAAAAGGATAGGAATGATTGAGTTAAGGATTTGTGGAAACCTGAAAGAATTTAGTAAGGTTAGACTCAAAGGGGTTGTTGAAACATGAATGTGGAAAGTAGTACGAATTCTGGGTTCCTTGGAACTAAGATAAGTGATTGTCATAATCTCAAGCTGATTTTATTATAGGAAACATGTATCTCAGTGGCAGACTAGGGTGGCAACCTTAAACTGGAACAAGTAATGCTACCTTTGCCATGACAGCTAGAGAAACCAAAGAAAACACGGGAATCAACTGTTTCTATATAGATCATAATTTAAGGGATTAGTTCAGACGTTTAGTCTTGTAGCCTGAGTGTCCAGAATGTGTTGAAGATCATAGAGGTCCTTACTTAATGAAATCAGGAACCTATTACGAATGTGGTCAAGAAGGCCACCTTATGAAAAATTGTGGTTATTTCGAACGAAAAGCTAAAGCTAAATAGGTATCTAGAACCCGTCAGTTACAAAAGGATACATCTTTGAGTAGCAGTTACGACAAGTTCTAGATTGAGGAAATGCCTAGTGGAAGTATGGAAAGGATGCATACATCATAAAGCTCTAGTCGTTCGAAGGATACCGTTAAACTGTTAAATGTTGATGCTCTTTATAAAATAAATACCGAAGATAATAGGAAAATTTCACACGAAGAAGATACTAAAACTTTCGAAAAAATTTTGTTTCTTTTGTCTATAGCAAGGAATTACCTAGAAGAGTGTCCTTGGAAATCAGAGAAAGAATCTAACTAATCGTAAAAGAAAAAGAAAAGGATTGGAAGATGACAAGAAATGTGAATTTGTAAACAAAAAAAAAAAACTAAGAATAATCTCTAACGTAAATTACTCGAGAAACTTGCCTTATAAATAAATAACAAAGATTTGTAAAAGGTTGTTTGTTGAATGATGAAATTTATAGTGCTTGACATGTATCGTGATTACTTGTAGAATCATGTTCAAAAGTGGTAGATGAAGGAATCAGTCCAGCATATACAGGTCAGGTGAAGGAAGTGATGATGAACTAAATTATCCTCAAGAATAGATTATGATGGAAGACAATACTTAGACAGATTTTTCCAGCGGCTAACCGAGAGTCTAGAAACAACAGTTAAACCTTTAGAAGAAATTTGGAATCGAACGACTCAAGTCATTAGAAGCAATTACTTTTAAAGGAACTACAAATCTAGCCGATGTTGAAACTTGGATCAACCAAATCGAAAAATGCTTTAAAATAATTAGATGTCCGAAAGACTAGAAGGTAATTCTTGAGACTTTCATGTTGCAAAGAAAGGCAAAGGATTGGTGAAGAGTAGTAGAAAGTAAGAGAATGGAAGGAAATGAATTAACGTGGAAATAATTTTGAGAAACTTTTTATGAGAAATTCTATCCACGATCATTTCGTGATTCAAAACGGAATGTATTCCTGCAACTCGTACAAGGGAACATGACGGTAGCAGAATATGAACAAAAATATACCAAACTTTCAAGATACACCCTAAACATTATTGAGGACAAGATCAAGCGCTACAGGAGGTTTAAGGTTGGATTAAGGCAAGAGATCCGAATCCCCGTGACAACTAGTGCTGCGTGAGTGGGAGGAATTTTTGAAATTGGTAGAAGCAGTTATGGGAGTAGAAATGAGTCTGATAACTAAAGGACAAAGGAAGGAACGTAGTCCATCAACAGAACAAAAGAGTAAAGAAGGAAGTGGAAGGTTTGTTCCTAAAGTAAATAAAGGATCATTTAAGTATAAGAGTACCTCAAAAGCTAGGGGAGTAGGTCAACCAAAAAGATCTCATGGGAAACGCTACTCAGAATATCCAAGAGAATCGGTTGCTAGCTATAATAGTAGACCCTGGTGCCCAAGCTGTAACGGGTATCATTGGGGTAACAAATATTCTGAGAAGGTAAATACCTATTATAATGGTGAAAAAGTTGGAGATTTTAAAAGAGAATGCCCATAATTAACATCTAGAGATGGAAGAACCACTTCCCAAAAAATTAGTCATGGAATAGGACCATCAGCTATAGGTGGAGGACGACGAAGCGGGTTAAAACAAAAGAGGGTAGTAGAATAAGCTCGACATCTAGGGAGACTGTATGCCATGACTCAACTGGGGGAAGAACCAGGAAATGAGTATAACCATAGAAATGTATTACTTAAGCATGTGTATCAAATAATGCTAAGAAATTTGTATTTTTATCAATAAAATCGATTCGCTTGAGTTGTAAAAGTTTTGGTTATAGATGGAATTTTGAGGATGAAATTCTTTAAGGGGGTAGTAATTTGTAAACCCTCGAACTCTTCCATTCAAGAAATATGGAAACTCGAGGAAAAAAATCCTAAGTGTCGAGATCATGTGGTTGAGATTAGCGGGACAAAGTGTTGTGTACAAATAGTGAAGGAAAAGTTGGGAGCATAGTAGGTTGAAGCTAAAATTTTGACTAAGTATGTAAATTGTTGGGTAATGAATTGTTTTTTTAATTGTCATGTGTTGATGGTCATGCATTCATATGAAGAATATGCACTATGCACTTATGCTTGCATCCTGCAAGTTTTCTTATTCTCTCATCAAGTATAACGAGATCGCAAGTTTCTCAGGATGATCTCGAACACAGGGATATAACTAAATGATATTTGTGAAGTCATGTGTTTGAGGCGGTGAAAAAAAAATAAAAAGAAAGAAGTTGATTACTATGCGCTACTCCTACTCCTAACTAAACAAATTGAGCACTGGAGTTCGACAATGAGAATTGGTAGAGATGCGGAAACTGTTAACACGTAATAAGATGCATGGAGAAATAGAATCGTGGAGAGGATAAATTTAACCAAGTTATTAAGTTTGGTTGCAAGGGTAATCCCAGCTCGCCACACTAACACAATGCACACCTCTTAATGGTCAGCCACATGCTTATATCTCTATAACGCATGGATGCGTTGAGCATAAGATTATTCCTATCTCTAGGAACACTGCTTACTTTGCTTAGTGAATTCCACTACTTACCCTCTCGGGTAGTTGGTTATAGCCACTTAGCTCATAGACAAGCATTGCAATAGTCTCGCACTAAGCAAAGAAGATTGGTTCACTATACTCGCATAACACACATCTCTTGGTGGTTTGCTACATGCGTCATATCTCTATACTGCATGATCGAGTATGCGATAACTTTTGCAATCAACACTTAACTAATAGCGATGAAAACGAAAGATGATAAAGAAGAAGAAGATGATGAAAATGGTGTTGAAAGAGCTAATGAGATGTATTGATTACAAAATGTATTAATGTCTTAAACCAAAATGTAATACAATATAGAGTTGAGAAGAGAGGTGGAAAGATAGATGTAGGCAATCTCTTGCTTCCATCAGATGTGTGTCAAGGATGTCGGTGATGCCATGGATGGGTGGTGGAGTAGTCTCTCTTGAGTTCTATCTCCGACGAAGCTCTGATCATCACTCAAAAAGGGTTGTGAAAATGAAGAACTCTCAAAGACTGTCTGCTATGCTCTCATCTGTGATCACAAGAATCTGCCCAAGGCAGAGACTCGGATGCCTTGAATTTGGACTTCAAAGCTCTATTTATAGAGCTCAAACGCCGATAGCATTGGTAGTCCCGCTCTGATCAGCTACCATCACTGATGTGGTAGGTGAGAATGTCAGCATTGCATCATGGTCAACAATTAGGAAGCACATCAGAATATCTACTGTAAGATTTCAGAAATCTCGAGGCACGCGTTCATATTCGTTTCTCATGAAGGATCAATGCATTCTACCCACTATTTGAGATCATACTTCTATCATGATTATCACTCTGTAATTGCGGAATGTCATGCAACGAACTTATCTTCATGAAGATCAGTGCATGCTCTCGATTCCTGTGATAACTACAAAAATAGACATATGACGTAAAATAACGCATGATATAGGGTTAGCAGGAATTTTCAGTACTGATCGATGCAATCTCATTATTCCACATGAATCCTTAGTAATATTAACGCATACTTTGCTCATCAACCCTCATAATTCTAAGTAAAAGACTACAATAGGTTGTATTTCTACAAGCTATCATAAACTATGCTATGAACTCACAACATAGTAAAGAATGAAGAAATTTGACTAAGTGTTCAAATCATGCTATAAAAAACCATGCGTTAAGCTAGTGTACCATGCATTGAGCTGAGGCTATCTATGCTTGAGCTGAGGCTGTCTATGCATTGAGCCGGTGTACCATGCATTAAGTTTAGGCTATCTATACATTGAGAAGAAGCTGCTATGCATCCATAACTATTTTTGCTAATCTAAAGGTTTAGTTTAGATTTTTTATGGTTGGTAAGAAAGGTTTAGGGTTAAGGAGATATTCTAAGATTATTTTTAACTGTAAACATGGGATTCTAAATTGATTACTAGATTAATACAGGCTCGGGGTTCAGGAGGAAACAAAAAACCAAGGAACCTGGAAAACCCTTACGGGTAAACTGTTAGTGGTTTATTTTCAAATGTTTTGGTTAAATCTATATACTTATATAATATTATATATATGTATTGTCACACTCCTTCCAAGAATCCATTTCTATCCTAGGAGAAGATATGAAGATAGCAGATGTAAACCCTCTTATGACATCTACGGCCTATCTTAACTCTCATAACCTGTTCTTTATAGCCTTAAGCACCTGATGATAAATTATAAACATTCATTTTCTCAGACATTACACAACCAAAATAAATAAAATAGGTGCATAAGCTTATACATACATAACAAGATATTTACACAGATATAAAACAGTAGGTCCCATCTCTAAACTACCTTTAGTCCCTAATATGTACATGATGAACAACTTTTAAGCAAGACAAACTTAACAACCTAATTTTCTCTTCCTCTTGCTTTCACTTGAAACTCGCACTTTGAGTGGCAGACTAGCAGAACAACTATCCTTTGGGGAGTTGACCACTACCTGGGGGAAAAGGAAATATTGAAAAGAGTGAGCTACTAACCTAGTGAGTGACTTACCTTTAAAACATTCTTATTAAGCATTAAATAGAACATCAACTTCATAAATACATGCATCTCTAAAATTCAGGGTTTAGAAACAATTGAAATCATAAGTATGTAAAACATGTAAAATATTTCAAACTCTGAAAACTCAAACATCAACATTTTCCTTGAAAATCATCATCATCTAGCCTTAGTTGAGAGAGAGCTGCTTTTGTTGGATCCCTCAACATGGAATTCTTGGCTGATGTAGAGTAATCTCGATACAATCAGGATCAATAGTATAATACCTACGTGCACGTGGTAATGCCTTGGGTACCGTCATACCTTTGGTATCAGAGGACCTAGATACCTTCATAACTTCAGTATCGGGTTTCCTCATTACATCATCATAAAACTTCATTTGGATAAGAAACTCAACTCTGAAACATTAAGCATTCTAGTAAAAATAAGTCATAAGCATATTCATCATGAGAAAATAGCATAACTTAAGGAATGCTAGCTAACGCATGCTTGCAATCATCAAAACTCAAGTATGCTTCGTAAATCTCAATGCTTTGGAAAATATTGGACTATGCATCCACACATCAACCCTCAAACTAAAGCATGCGTTGGAGTAATACTTACAGAAATCATGCTTCACAATGGAAAACTCATCGCAAGGCTAATAGCTCATGCGTGGAACATTGTTAAGAAAGCATCATTAAAATTATGAATTCACTTGTAAATCATGTTGTGAAACCACTTAAAAGAAAACATTTATAAACTTTGTCATTCACTGTCTTAGGCTACTTCCTCAAAGGATGGTAGGTTATTTGCGTTTGTCCTGTGACATCAATAAACATTTATAAACTAGCTCCCTTTTGAGCTTAACTTTAACATTTAAGTTTAACATCAAACTTAAACATCCTTCACAACTCATCATCGCATAGCCTATCTCAACGCATCATCGCACTTAGTCAAAATTTTATCTTACACTCAACTGGTAAGTGACAGCACGTTCACAATGCTCAATTAGGCCTAAGACACACCCATCATATCTATGCGTCGAGCACTTGCCTACGCTTCCCTTAGCGCGCCTCAACCAATGGCCTCTTTCTCCCTACAACCTTGGACTCACCTCATGCGTACATCACAGCCAGCACTTGCGCTTATCCACACATGTCCTTGCGCATTCGTCCACGCACAGCCTCAACCGTGCTTGCTTGTCTCTTGGATACAGCTGCCTACTTATTCATTCATCAAATTTCAAGATTCAACTTCCAGCCTAAATAACTTAAATTCTAGGCATTATCTCATAATATTTCCTTCTAATAACTTGCTTCTAATCATCTTAACTCTTTTACCTTAAAATTTAAGCCTCTAATTCCACTTAACAAGCTCATATTTTTCAATCTTTGTAATCTGCCCGAGCAACCTGAGAGCTTGTAACACTTAGGAAAATCTTCAATTTCCAACTCAAAATTCATGGGAATTTCTTCTTGGCAGCCTAAGATCGTCCTTAGCACTGATCAACCTTAATTTTTGCAACAGCTCCTCCTAATTAGCATGAGTGAAAATGGCAAACCAAGTGCTTCTTCTTAAACTTCCTTTATACTAGTGTATGCATGATTAGATGGCTTATTAGGGTGACACCTAGGCCATTAATTATTGCTACATGGGCCACTAACCTAATAATTAAGCTGAGCACTTCTACCTCACACTAACGCATAGGTTAAATACCAATGCATAGGTTGGTACTCATTGCATAGACCCCACTCTCTCGGCCATTGCCTTACCAACCATCGTCTCCTGTGTCGTGCCTTGGGCACTTGCATTGAGACTTGCCACTCGTCAATGCCTCCAATAACCTCTATGGCACACTTCACTGCCCCTCAAGCCAATGCCTATTCCTTTGGTCATCTTCATCAACCTGACCTCCATGTCCTCATTCAGTGCATACCTTGTGCCCTGTGGCCCGCCTAGCCTTTACCTCAACGCCTCTCATGCGCTCATCTAGGCAAGTTTGGTTGTACACACGCCACTTGCCTTGGCCTTTACTAACCTCTGGTGAGGCCAACATATCCTTGACAGCCAATCCCTTAGTAGGCTTAGCTAACCTCTTTACAGCCCTCAATGCAAGCCTCACATTTAGCCATTTTTCCTTTTTGAAACCTTGGTCGCATGGCATAGAAAGACTATTCCAAAGTTCTTTTATTCCTTTTAAGTACCAATCATACATTCTTCACTCGAGAGCCTAAATTCCTATACTTAAGAAATTTACCTCACACTTAAATCTAGTTCATGCATAGGTTCCTTCTTGCTTCTTCTCCCAAAATCTCACTAAGTATGTTATTCACTCTTCCTACCCGAGATCACTCTTTCCCATACTTAGAGTAATTTTTCTTCAAAACTCTTAAGCCCTTTTTATCTACAAACAACATACATACAATTAAATTAGTCATACAAACATCATATTACCACCTAACCCAGAAAGAGGTGTGAAGATGCTAAACATCACCTTCTCCGATGACATTTAGCATCCAACTAACCAACTCAACCTGTACTTGAACCTGAACAGTTACACAATGATCATTACATTTAATCTTCATTTGACATAATCCATAACATGACATGTACAACCACATTGCATGGCTTTCCACCTCCTATTATATACAAACATCAACAAGTATATGTACAACATAACACTTTTTATGACTATACAATCAAACAACTACCTTTGTCCCACACTCCTAAAACTCAAATACATATGGTTCATTATGCAATCTATTTACAGGACTTTAAAAAATGTAAACCTACCATGTAGTAGGAGACCCTCGTCATGTGGTAGTAGACAACTCAGCTTGGATCCAGAACTTACTCGCTACCTGGGGGGAAACATAAAATATGGAAAACGTAAACTAAAGCCTAGTGAGTGGTAATTTAATATGAACATATTCTTTCTCTTTAGAAAATCATCAATGAAAATCAATAAAAAAATTTAAAACATTAATAGGTTTTCATGTCAACAGTCATTCAGTAATGTCATAAACATAGAACTCATTCATGAACCCATCATCAACACATAACACAGTAAACAACATTTTAATCATCATTGACCCTTGAAACATATAAACTTTTATAGTGGTACAATCTATACATCTCAACATAATAACTAGTCAACCAACACATGCCACTTACTAATAGTCACATCCAATCTATCCTTATATATTTTATCCTCTATTAAGTCATACGTGCACATAGAGTTTCTCACGATTTGTAGATTAAGCCATATTTTAGCCCTAGAACCCAACATATCAAACTGACTCCAAGTTAAGCCATCTTTCAGCCTCGGAGCAACATTACGACCTCTTGGTTAAGCCGTATTTCAGCTCTAGAGAAAGGTTGTGTCTTCTGGGTTAATCCATATTTCAACCTCAAAATGTAATAGACATCCGACTCCGAGTTAAGCCATATTTCAGCCCCAGAGCCCTATCATTCCCTCTCCCTCTCCGAGTTAAGCCATCTTTCAGGCTCGGATCAGAAGATATGTCTAACTTCGAGTTAAGCCATCTTTCAGCCTCAAAGTTAGACCTCTCTCCAAGATAAGTCACCTTTCAACCTTGGAGTTTCATCAATCAAATAAAGATGTTCTTAATTCTAGTAAGTCAGTGAAATGCATAGGAAACATTCATACACAACTCATCACCTCAAGCTTAGATTCCTTTCTAGCCACACTAGCTCATGAAGATCCCTTACTATCCAGGTCTAGGGTTTTTAACCTTTTTCCACAAACTTGTACAAATCAAGAAAACATTTCACACATTTCTCATTATTTTATCAAATTCAACGACAATAGGGTCATTTATAAACCATTACCCTCAATCACCACATCCTGTGGTGCAAAACCACATTTCCAGCAATCATTGCAACATCTTTCTCTCACAACACACATTTCATTCTATATTCTTTATCAAGTTCAATATTAAAACTATGTTTAAATTGATAAGCGCCCGTGATGCTTGTTGGATGCAAAGCTAGAGGTCCTTCTAGGATCCTTGCAAACACTCATGAAGAAAGCTACTTAGATGAACTTAGAATCTATGATGGTCATTTTTAGATCCTAAGACAAATTCACTCCAGAATTAGCTTGATTAAGACTAATCTAATGAATTGATTTAAATATCAAATCTAAAGCAAGATTTGAAAGAAAAAGACAACACCAAAGGGTTGAATAAGCACAAGCTTATTACATCAATAATCTGAGTTTTGAAGAAAATTAAAAGCCATTTTATAGGACAAATGGTCGTGGATAGACTAAGAAACTCAAAAGTCATTCAAATACAGTTAATTGCAAATTGTAGAAAATAACACCTAAAAACTTAAAACTTAATTGTATACTAAATTATAAGTCAAAATTCAAAACTAGGAAAGTTGAAAGTCTTCAAATTACCTTAAATATCTCCTCTAGAAGGCGGTAAAGTAGATATGCATGTTTGACAAGGTTTGACATTACATTTTCCCATGCAGTGCACACTTGACAGCATTTTCTTCACAAAATCTGCACACTTTTTTTTGGTCACCGTGTCATCTTCCAAACTATAGGACTTTTCCTGTGCCATCTTCATACCATTCTCTTCTTGACTCATTGAACTAACATTATATAAAACTTTGGTCTCAAAATTATTTGTCGGTTCTTGTGAATTTGCTAGTTTTTTAAGATGTAGTGTGAATGCCTCTTGAATCTTCTTTGCCTTGCTTCTTGTAATTGATCCTTTAGGTACATACAATGGTTCAATGGTTGAATTCACATCATCCCCCCTTTCTTTAAAAGGATTTTTCTGCAAATCAGAGCCAGCCATCCTTAGTAGAACCACCAATAAGGGAATTGAAGACCCTGTCGAATCACCTAAAGTACGCATTTTTAGGGCAGAATGAGAAGTTGTCAGTCATTATTTCCTCTGAACTTAATGAAGACCAGGAGAATGCACTGATGAGCATTCTGAGGAAACATGTGCGAGCAATTGGCTGGACGCTCGTAGACATTCGAGGAATTAGCCCAGCATACTGCATGCACCGAATTCGTCTCGAAGAAAACCACAAGGCAATGATCGAACATTAGTGCAGGCTCAACCCTGCGATGAAAGAGGTCGTTAAAAAGGAGATCATTAAGTGGTTAGATGCGGGCATTATTTATCCGATAGCAGATAGCACGTGGGTCGGCCCCGTGTAGTGCGTGCCAAAAAAGGGCAACATGACGGTAGTCCCCAATAAAAATAATGAGTTGATACCCCAAAGGACCGTCACGGGGTGGCGTATTTGCATGGACTAACACAAGCTGAATGCGGCAACGAAGAAAGATCATTTCTCTCTATCGTTCATCGACCAAAGGCTAGATCGTCTAGCCGGAAATGACTTTTACTACTTTCTGGATGGGTATGCCGGCTATAATCAAATTATGATTGCTCCAGAAGATCAGGACAAGACCACATTCACTTGCCCATATGGGACTTTTGCTTTTCGCGCTTGCCATTCAGCCTCTGCAATGCATCGAGCACATTCCAACGGTGCATGATGGCCATCATCTCAGAATATCTTGAGGACTCTGTTGAAATCTTCATGGACAACTTTTCTGTCTATGGGCATACCTATGAAGTCTGTCTGGCCAACCTGGAGAAGATACTGTAAAAAATGCGAGGAGACGAATCTCGTTCTTAACTGGGAAAAATGTCATTTTATGGTGAAGGAGGGCATTGTGTTGGGGCACAAGGTATCGTGGGATAGGTTGGAGATGGATAAAGAAAAAATAGAAGCAATCGAAAAACTCCAACCTCCAACAAGTGTAAAGGTTGTACGGAGTTTCTTGGGGCATGCTAGATTCTACATACACTTTGTCAAAGACTTTTCGAAAATAGCATGACCACTGAATGCGTTGATGGAGGCTGACAGAAAATTTGATATTGACGACAATTGCCTCACGCATTCAGGATTTTGAAGGATGCACTAACTACCACACCTGTGTTAATCGCACCTAATTGGACACTTCCTGTTGAATTAATGTGCGATGCAAGCGAGTATGCGATGGGAGCGACTCTGGCATAGAAGAGAAAAACAATATTGCATCCCATCGCATATGCGAGTAAGACGTTGAATCCTGCTCAGACTAACTACACCACCACAGAAAAAGAGCTTATTGCGGTAATTTTTGTGTTGGAAAAATTTAGAGCATATTTTCTAGGAACAAAAGTACTCATCCATATTGATCATTCGGCAATAAAGTATTTAATGACAAAGAAAGATGCGAAACTGAGGTTGATCAGATTGGTTCTCCTCCTCCAAGAATTTGACATAGAAATAATTGATTGCAAGGGGACAGAGAACCAAGTTGCGGATCACTTGTCCAGATTAGAAAATCCTGAGGTTGACCGCAACGAGTCAGAAGTGAGTGCGGTATTCCCAAACTAGCAGCTATTTCAAATTGAAGAATTTCCTTGGTATGCTGACATAGTCAATTATCTGGTTTGCAAGCAATTCCCAGAAAATTATACTGACCACCAGAAGAGGAGGCTCAAATACGGTTCTCCTCAGATCATAAGAATTTGGGATGAGAAATAATTGATTGCAAGGGGACAGAGAACCAAGTTGCGGATTACTTGTCCAGATTAGAAAATCTGCGAGGTTGACCTCAACGAGTCAGAAGTGAGTGCGGTATTCCCAAACTAGCAGCTGTTTCAAATTGAAGAATTGCCTTGGTATGCTGACATAGTCAATTATCTGGTTTGCAAGCAATTCCCAAAAAATTATACTGACCACCAGAAGAGGAGGCTCAAGTACGAATGCAGATCATATTTTTGGGATGAGCTGAATTTGTATAAAAGGGGGCAGACCAGGTTCTGCGACCAGGTTCTCAAACTCATTAATCAAATATGTTTGTACAAAAATAAACAAATAGGCAATCGTTGGTTTGATAGATTTATGAAAAAAAATCCGTCTCATAGCTCATAACATATAATAAAATGAACAATATTCACCTATCTAAATTATTTGACAATATAATCCTAGTATTCAACTACACTAATGGTGCCTTAGTGCCCTTCAAGACCAAAAAATAAAGCATATATACTACAACAAAGAGCATAACACTAGTGAATGGAAAAATTTTGTATCCAAACCTAAAGAGAAATATCTACATAAAAGACATGTTTCTAGGAAGAGTCACTAACAAAACTTTTAACCAACAACATGAAGAAGAAAAAAAAAAAAAAAAAAAAAAAAAAACCATTCATCATGTAATCTTATCACAAGAATTAGTACAAATCATCTTACAACTAATTGTTTTCCAAATATACAAATTACCAATCAAGGGATGATTAGATCACTTACTGACATAAATCTTCTTTCTAGTGGACAAAAATGAAAGCCACAAATTTTATCTAAACCAGAATGATATTTCACTGCATATGTATGTGCAATTTGAAAGATTGAAATCCATCAAACCTATCAAAAAATGCAAGAAACTGTGTGGCTAAACTTTCCAGCAACCAACTTTGACAGTACTTATTTCTTTTATTGCAACTCATTTTGTACCTTTCAATTCCATGTTTATTACACATCATTTCAAAAACCCAAACTCAATTTGAACCACCCCTTCAATAAAATCCAAAAAACTCCAAACAAAAAACATGTTTAAGTCCAAAAGCTACACAATTGCACTCATGTCCAAAAAAACGTGTTAATATTTAATTTTACACTTTTAAATACAATTTTCGTATCATCAAAATTAGCTTTGAATGATTAAAAGCATGTTTAAGAACAATTCTTAAGTGATTTTAAGTATTTTAGAATCTCTCTCAAATATGTCATTCCTAAAGCTCAATAAAAGAACAAAAGAATTGTTGTAAATTAAAGATCCTATGGGTGCAAACATCAATGTGAAAGAAAATGAATGTGCCACTTGGAAGCAACGTTGACAATGAGCAGGACTTTACCCTAAGGTAGATATCATATTTTCCTTTCAATATTTACAAATCTTCCCAAATGCTTGTCCTCATTGGTGATGCAAATTCATGAACGCCACAATTGAGGAACGTTTCTTTCATAAGCCTTACCTACAAAAGTGGTGTGGGAAAAAATGCCCAAAAACACCTCTAGACTCTCCAATCTCAAACTTTTTAAACGTATCCATCACCTCCATTGGGAATTAAAAAAAAAATTGTACACAAATATATGTCATTTACTTCTACATATGTTTTAAAACTAGATAGAGCATTAAACAACTATAGGGAATGAACAATCAAATTTAATATGTTTTTCCCATTAGTGTACTTTAGCAAAATCCTAACAAGAACCTTCACAAATGGAGCCCCTAATGCACTAATTACCAAACCATATCAAGAACAAACAACTTTAAGAATAATCTACAAAAACAGAGAACGAGAACATGTTCTAAAATCTAGATAATTGTTCTCAATTAATAAAAATAAGTGTAATGGTTAATAAAACCATCATAGATAACCTTCCTATGAAACTATTCAAGCCTACCAAGGAGTATGTCGCCTACATACATGGTCACTGCATCACACAGTACTTCATCCGCGTATCTCCCTATGGCAAAAGGAATCTTCACCTGCTTATTGACCATGAGTTTCCCACAATCATTAAGTCATTATAGTTTGTATGGTCATGGATAGGGTGTATCCAAGCTTAATCGTGAGATCAAACTAGAATTGACAACATTCGTATAACTCCCATTATCGATCACTACATTACATATTATAGTTTGTACAAAGCAACATGTATGAAAAATATTATCTCTCTGATGTTCCAAATCATCCTCCTTCATATGTGCACTTAAGGCCCTCCTAGTGACTATGATAACTGTGCAGTATCTTCCACTTCTTCCTCCTCCTCTTGGTCACTAATTAGCCTTTCAGTTTTTGGATAATCTCACTCACATCAATATTTGTCTCTCCTTCTCTAATGATCATTGTCCTTCTATTAAGGCATTCTCGACTTATGTGTCCTACTCCTTGACATTTTCAACATTTAAGGTCTCTATTTCTACTTGTAAGTGCCTTGACCTTTAGGTTTTCTTTTGATGAGAACTCCACCTTATCTTTAGGTTTAACACATTCTACCTTGGCTTTAAATTTAGATTCTACAGGTTTGTTACTCTGTCTCCAAAAGTTGAATTAGAAAAATTTTTAGAAGTGTACCTTGATTTGTGCCTCTAAAGTTGCTTCTTTCACTACCAGGTGCACGAGCTAACCTTCATATCCTCATACACTTGAAATTCAACACATTAAGTCACATCAATATTTAAGTCAGGAAGAAATCTCGCCAAAGCTTTATTTTCTTTGTGAACTTCTATTGGCAAGGAGAATATAAAGCCATGTTTGTGATGTGAATTCTCCAAAGAAAGTGTGGAACACACTTGAGAGGTTTTTCACTCAGAAGAACATAACGAGATTACAGTGTTTGGAGAATGAACTAGATGGAATTACTCAAGATAATTTTTTGGTTTCAGAATATTTTCTGCAAAATTAAGATTTTGTGTTCTGAAATTTCAGAATTAGACAAAGAGAATATTATTAGCAATGCTTGTTTACATTGTTATCTTATTCTTGGGCTATGGAAGGAGTTTATGCCATTTATTTCTTTGATACAAGATTGAGTAAATCAACCTTCTATCGTTGAGTTGGAAAATTTAATCTCAAAGCATTGATGAAACAAATGTTTGGAATCAACAAGCAATCTTATCTCAATGTGGAAGGTGTTCTTGATGCAAAAAACAAGGGAAGAGTAAATTATTCTTCAAATCATTATTCAAAATGAGAGCAATGATTCCAAGATTGAAGGACAGTCCAAGGACAAAATGAAAGGATGTTTTAGGTGCGACAAGTCGGGACACATCAAGCTTGATTATGGGTGAAAGTGGTGTGTCATCGTTGTAAAAAATTAGATCATATTTGACCTAATTCTTATATGGATCTCAAATACGCAAAAAGTAAATGTTTAAAGGTTCAAAGTAACAAATTTTAGCAGATTAAATCAGAACATTGCTTCAATTGAAGCTACTGATCAACCCATTAATTTGAATGCTAATGTTTTACAAATCTCAATACATATTGGATTATTGATTTCGGTTTTTCTCATCGTGCAACTAGAAATGTTTCTCTTCTCTTTGATGTATGTGCTCACCAAGGTGGAAGAGTAACTGTGACAGCTGACAATTATTTACATCTTTTTATTGAAGAAAGGCACGTTAATGTTGAAAATGGTAGTGTTTCTCTTATAGATGTTTATCATATTCCAGGTTTAAAAAAGAATTTGATTTCAATCTCTTAAATTGCTGACTCAGGGAGGTATGTTCCTTTTGGTCTAATTAATGTAAAAATTATTTCTGATATTAAGAAATTTGAAGGTGATGTTTTGTTCATTAGAAAGAGGAAAGATTCTCTCTATGTTTTGTCTACAAGTGATGTGTATGTCTAAAAGACAGATCAGAATGAATGTGTAACACTTTGGCATGCTCAGCTAGGTCATGTTGGTTACCAGTTATTGGAAAGAATTTTTACGAAGAAGCTTTTTTATGGTATTCCCCTCTTTAAAGAAATACACCATGATGTGGTTTGTCATGATTGTCAATTTGAGAATCTCGTCATTTTCCTTTCCTAAATTCAAATAACAGATCTACTGGTACATTGCAGTTAGTTCATTTAGATTTGATTGGACCAACTAAAACACCTAGCTATTTTGGTTATCGTTATGTTATGGTCATTGTGGACGATTTTTCTCATTCACTTGGATGTATTTTTTAGAAGCTAAAAGTGAGACTTTCTCCAAGTTTATCTAGTTCAAGGAGCAAGTGGAGAAGGAAGTTACGTTGCCAATAAAGTGTCTTTACACAAATAATGGGGGAGAATATATATGTCTGATCAGTTTTAGAATTACTACAAAGGGCATGAGATTTAGTGCCAAATAACGTGTCCTGTCACTCCACAACAGAATGGAGTTGCTAAATAATCTTCCAAGGGAACTATGATCATAAACTATTTAGTCAGCTTGTCATGTCATAAATCGCTTACCTCCATAGGTAGAGTTGAATCTATCTCCTTTTAAGGTACTATATCATCATAAATCCAATGTGAGTTATCTTCGAGTTTTTGGGTCAATTTTTTATGTTCATATTTCAAAGAGTAAATGTACTATTAGATACAAATGATAAACGTTGTCTTTTTGTTGGATATGATACTCACAAGAAAAGATGGAAATGTATGAATCTAAAGACAAGAGAAGTTTTTTGTTTCTCGAGATGTAGTGTTTGAAGAAGTTTTGTCATACTAAATGGATGCAAATTCAAAGAAAGAAGACATTGTTGATGTATCACTTTTCTTTACTAATGATATATCGAATGAAAAGGGGATTAACGTTAATCCTGGAGAAAATCTTGAGGTAGATGAAGATACTGGAATTGTTTTTCATGAAAGGGTTGAATACTGCAGCAAAAGCGAGTGATCGTTTTGCTTTCAATTTTATTTAGAATTTTCAATATAGCATAGAAAACACAACATGCATTCATAATGCAGTAAAGGTTAAGCATGAAATAAAAAGTTAATTTTTACAGAGAAGAAGAAAGAACTCACCTTTGAAGAACCTTTTCTTCAAAAAAAAATTTGCATATTAATGAACCAATCTTCCACAAACAAAATCACGATGCCACCATTGGGTCTTCCCTGCTATTCTCTTAGCAAGGATCAGTTTGTGGGAACCGACTTTTTTGAAAGAGATAAAAGGGAATTGAATTTTAGAGATCTTCTACAATAACCAAATCTCTAAGAAAAAAAGCTTTTCCATTCTCCCTTTATTTAAAATATGAAGCGAGATTAAAACGTAACTCTCACTTCCTATTATTTAATTTAAACTAAAATGAAATACAATTCATTAACCTAAATTAACCAATATTTTAATTAATGATCTCATATTTAATTAAATGTACATTTGAATCACATTCAAATGCACATCTCTCTCATAACATATAGTTTTAATATGAATCTCATTCATATTAAATTTTAACCTATAGTTTTAATATGAATCTAATTCATATTATTTTAATATTTGAATCATATTCAAATATATTAAATCTCTCTTTATTATAAGGTTTAATTTTGAATCTTTTCAAACTTAACTTTATATTATAATGTACCTATATACATTATATTAATTGTATCATATACAATTGATATTATTCCCTTTAATAATTTGAACAATTCAAATTCTTCTAAAACTATTAGTCCCTGTTTATCTATTGTGAGCTAGCAGGGGGACCATATAGACCTACAGATTAGAAGCTCCAATAATTCAAAATTAGCTAATTAAACTCTTTAATTATGATAATCAACATTCATTAACTATGGGTAATTTCACTAAAGACCCATAACTGCACTCTTCGCTTTGTAGAACATTTTGTGCCCATGGATTTAAACATTACAATTATATCGATCCTTCACGAGTTGTTTGTTATTACAATAGGGGTCAAATTATCGTGTTACCCTTGTAATTATCTTTTACTTCTTAAGTACCATTGATCTTCTAATGAACAATCTATTTATGATCCTACCATTAACCAAGTCCCTCACGGGCCATTGAGATGGCAGGTACCCTTTCTTCAAGACCCGTAATCAACACTTAAGGGAACAACTCATATACTTACACTAAAGGCGGGAAAAAGTGAATTCTATCTTGTGTAACTATGTTCCCAGCTCCTTACTTCGATATGTTCCCAAAATGGTAGATTTATTAAGTCAGTGGCCCAGACCACTTTCACCATACAAATCAAAGAACAACCCTCATACACAGGAGTCCATAACTCACTCAGGATTGAGATCGAGTTACATGGTTATCCTATAAAATATTAATTCCTTCAGTCAATGGTGTTACAAAGAGAGATTAAGTATTTCGTGGTCTGGTTTTATACAATCTCATTATATAGGATACCTCAACTCGCATGTCTCCACATGAATGATTTGAATCATATCGTTTGTAACACTTATAACATTTGTAAATACTTACAAAATGGGTCGTGTCCATATTGTTACAAGGATAAGAACCCAACCTTATCCATATACTATAGACCCTTTAAGTTATTACTTGAACATGATCCACCTATATGTTCACTACATACTGTTCAATTTCTCATGAAATAACCATGGATTTTTCCCATATGGATAACTCATTGTTGCATATTTAAAATAATCAACTATTATATATATAAAAAAATTAACTACGAGGCTTTAGGGCATTAATCCCAACAGCTCGTAGGTTTTCTAGACCGAGAACACGACCTAGTTATTCATCTGATTATGAGGTACAGCTAAATAACTGTTCATTTGTATCTTGTCTTTTAATTAGTCGTATTTTTTAAGATGAACCCCAGTCTTATAACGAAGTTAAAGGCGTTATTGAATGGGAAGAAGCAACGAAGGAGGAAATCTTGGCTCTAAACAAGAATGACACATGGGAACTTGTTCCAAAGCCAAAGAATGTCCAGTTAGTTACATGTAAATGGGTTTACAAGTTAAAGAAAAAGCTCGGTGGTACTATTGACAAGTATAAAGCTCATCTTGTAACTCGTGGTTTGTCACAGCAATATGGTTTAGACTATGAAAAGACATTCATAGTCTATTGCTAAAATGGTAACTATCAGGACAATTATTTCATTAGTTTTTTGCATATATTGGAAACTATGTCAGTTCGATGTGAAAGAATGCTTTCCTATATGGAGAGTTGGATCGAGACATTTTCATGGAACAACCTCATAGTTTTATTTCTAAGGAGTTTTCTAATTTTGTGTGTCGACTCAAGAAGGCTTTGTATGTCTTAAGCTAGCTCCTCGTACTTGGTATGGTAAGATTGCTCAGTATCTTGAATTTTGTGGGTTGATTCAAGTCTATTTATTAAAAAGACAACTTCATGATGTACAATGCTACTACTCTATGTTGATGACAAGATCATAACAGTGATGATAAAGTTGAAATTAATTGTCTTTGAGATGTTTTGTCTATTCGTTTTGAAATGAAAAGTTTGGGTGAAGCAAGATGTTTTCCTGGCTTGGAGGCTAAAAGTTTAGATGGATACTTTGGTATGCAGTGAGTTTATTAGATTGTTTTGACATGAGTCAGTCAAAACCAATGACTACTCCTAAGGAGCCATCCTTGAAGTTAATTAAGGAATAAGGAAAACAATTAGCTGATGCAACACTATTTCGACAACTTGTTGGCAGTTTAATTTATTTAACTATCAAGACCTGTCATTTCTTACTATTTTGGTATTGTTACTCAGTTTATGGATAAACCATGTGAAGCTAATTTAATTGCAGCAAAGAAGATTCTACAATATGTGTAGTGCACCCTATGTTTTGAATTGTTGTATAAATAAATTACATCTTTTGTTTTAAGTGGTTTTGTTGATACAGATTGGGCTGGTAATGTAAATGAAAAACGTTCCATAACAAGGTACTATTTCAATATAGGTTCAGGAGCTATTTCATGGTGCTATAAGAAACAATCTTTTGTTGCTCTTTCAAGTTGTGAAGCAGAATATGTAGCAGCTACTATGGCTACCAAGGAGTATATTTGGCTGAAAAGGCTTATGGGAGAAATCTTTCTAGTTTAAACTACATGGTTTCCTTTTTCTTTTTTTTTTTTTTTTTGTGATGATGAAATTGTAATCAAGCTTGCAGGAAATCTATTATTTCATGCTCATACAAAGTACATTGAAACACATTTTCACTTTATTCGAGAAAAAGTCTTGACGCAAAACATCCAATTGGAGAAGATACATCCAAAGGAGCAAATTTGTTGATGTATTTACCAAGGCTCTTGGTAAAATCAAGTTTCCATTTTCTCTTTCTTCGCACCTTAATTTCAATCCTCGCTTCTAATGTAAGTTAGAATTGAAGGTTATTGTCTTTTTGTAATTTGGCAGGTGCACATTATGAAGAATAATTTATAATTATTTTGGGTAATTATTTTAAATGACAAAACAACTTAAAATATTTTTAAATATAACAAATGTATCTGTCTATCAGTAATAGACAGTAATAAGCATTGACATACTGCTATATTTATAAATAAATTGACTCATTTTATTATATTTGAAAAAAAATCCCATTTTGTATTCAAATATTCTACGATGCAAATTAATTTTGTAATTATAAATATTTGATATTATTTTATAATTATTTTTCCATTTATTTTTTAAATTTCTGTTGCATTGACATTTATACAAACATTTACAATATACATCCAAATGTTATCTTATTTTATAGAAATGATGATTAAAAATGGTCATTTAGAGTCTAATTAAGCCACAATGAAGTTTTATTGACTAATTATACATTTTTCATCCATTTTCATTCATTTCTATAAAGTTTTCTGAAATTTATCATTACTATCAATATTTCCATAAAATCAAGACTTCGATATTTCGAACGTTATGTATAACTAACCAATCTATCAAATATAAAATACATAAGTGGTCTGATATATAGTATAAAATATATCAATTGATTCACCAAACCTAAAGTATTTTAGATATATTATTAAAATACATATAGATACACAAAAGAGGGTAAAATTGGAAAAATACAAAAAAAATAAAGTTATAATATATATGTATGTCTGTGTATATGTGTGTGTATGTATGTTGAAAAACCTATCACTAAATAATGTTTTTATTTTTGCTTTTTTTAAGGAGTTTAAATTTTTGAAAAATTATTTTAAATGACAAAACTATTGAAAATATTTATAAATAATGGAAAAATATCATCCTTTATCTACCTAACTATGTCTATCATAATAATCTATCGTACTTTATCGCAAACGGACAATAAAATTTTACTATATTTATAAATATTTTGATTTAGTTTTTTATATTTGAAACCAACACTTTATTTTTGCTATGACCCAATTTAAAATTGGGAATATATAACACCACCATTT
This sequence comes from Benincasa hispida, assembly GCF_027475165.1. Lineage (NCBI taxonomy): Eukaryota > Viridiplantae > Streptophyta > Magnoliopsida > Cucurbitales > Cucurbitaceae > Benincasa > Benincasa hispida. Next base: position 17,677,693 of record NC_143482.1, read on the forward strand.
GAAGCGCCAAATTCAGTTTATCGTCACTGTGACCGTTGTCTCTCTTTCTATCATCTCTCGTTCTCAGTCGCTGAAAATGCGAACTCGGTTTCTCGACATTGATTACTTCGCTCCAGAAAACGATTCCTTCCACCGTTTCCCTGTCCCTCACGTTGCTTCGAAGCCACTTTCCACCGTCGGCGACCTCCTACACTTCGATTTTGTCCCTCAAGTCTCTCTTGGAATCGATAGGTTAACAATCGACTCTGCTCTCACCAAGTTCTTTGACGACGTTATTCCTCGGAGAATCGACGATGATAATGATTATCGCGATGCTTGTGATTGGTCTTCGAGACTCCATGGTTCCAGGGACAGGATTTTCTCTTCGGGAAGTGTTGAAACTCGATTTCTGGAGGTAAAATTTTTTGCTCAATCAATGTTATTCGATTTCATTTCAGATCTCGAGTTAATGCAGTTTACTGTTTGCGGCTGTTAATTTTTTTCTGTTCATAGGAGTTTGTATGAAGTTTGTGTTTAATAACACTGCAAACTAAGCTTGATTAAGTCGAGGAGTACTCTTTAGCTCAATTTCTGCGATTTTTAAGGTTATCAAAGATAATATTCTTCAGAGGTCCTAATTTCTGCCTTAATTAATTATATAATTATTTTTACGTGAAGCCAGAGCGGTGATCGAACTCAAGAATCACATCATTGTTAGGGAAAATTTGTAATCTGGAGGTTTTTTAATTAAGAACATGAAACGATTTCCTATAAACACTTTTATTCATGTTTTTCATGTATATCCAATTCGAGAGTTTTTTGGATGAACCGTTTTTGATATATATATATATATATATTTCTGTCTTCCAGTCTAACTTTTTCATGGAAATGCATCTTCAAAGTGAAATATAATCTATAAAGTACAAAATAACTGCTAGAGAAGATTTCTCATAGGGAATCACAAAGCTTGGTGTCTAGGAGAATGACTTCTTCCTTCCTCCCATAGTTATTTGAAGTTGATTCGAATGCAAAATAGCACGCATGCTGACTAGGAAGTAATAATTAAAATTTCTGTTGTCTGCAGCTTCTCTATATTTAACGAACCTAACCTATCAATATTGTGACTAGTTGAACTGGGACCAAATAACTCTTATAGTAATAGTTGATTCTTAAAGTACATTTTGATTCTATTGTTTCTTTATTTAACAAATATGAAAATAATAATATACAAAGATGAAAATATATTAATCTTTATCATGATTATTAACATTTTCTTTTCTTCTTCTTCAATAATAATAATAATACAATTTATATTTATTATAGATTTCTCAGCAATGCTATTCAAATGCCTCATCTTTGGAAAACCTTTAAAATTACAATCTTACATCTGAAAACACCGCTACTATCCTAATACAATTTTTTAAAAATATATAATTAAGTTTGATTAGAATTGTAATTAACAAGCCCTTAAGACAATCTTTAAAATTAGTACAACATTGGTTTAGAAATAACAGCTCTTGAGGTTCTCATATTGATTTACCTATAATGGGTATTCAGATTATGGGAACTCTTCAGTGTATTCTTTTGATTCTCAAAGGTATATCTTGGAAGTTCTCGTAATTTATGCTTTGTTTGGTCATACAAATGTTTCTCCATCGAAGGAAAATGCAGTTAATGATTTAATAGTCGGGTATAGATTAGATTAAGCTAGATAGAGTAATGTCGCAGAACACCTGTCATTCTAACTAAGGAACTAACCTTAATGATTTATTTTGCAACCTGCAATAGGAGAACTAGCTAGAATGAATCATGACATATTATTTTAAACCATTTCTTTTTTTACCTTCTTTGGGCAAGTCTTCGTTTGTGTGTTTCCCCAAATAAAAGAATCGTGATTATGCTTTTCAATTCTTCTTGAACTTTTAGATACTTTCTTTAGTACATTCTAGGTTGAACTTCCATCACTTTTTCAGGATTTCCTCTTTCCTTTGAGTAATTCATCTCTATGGATTGCAGGAAGAAGCCAAGGGTAAATACGAAGAAAACATGGAGGGGGGCTGGAAGAATTTTGGTTCTGAAACTTCGGAGATTGAATTTGTAAAAGTGCAGTTCTGGCTATCTTGAGCTAAGTTACTTTGTTGCATTTGTTATGGTATGATGACGATTTGAATGTTAAAATATTTATGGCAGAAGGATATTGGGACTGATACAAGGAATAGAAACCTTGCATATGATATGATCCAATTTGAAACGCCTCAGCTTGATGCATCCGTGGTAGGGTGTATGCCTATTGGAAGTGAAGATTTTAAAGGAATTCTTGTTTATTCTACTTGACTGATTCTTATTTATTGTTTTTCTGATATCTGCAGGAAAATGCTTTCTTGTTTGAGAAGGAGGAGGTACAAATTCTTACGGTATTGTCAGAGGTCGAATTTGATCTTGTAAGTGGAATATCCTTGTAAACAATTTCCATAATTGATGGGAAGAGCCAGAGTTTCTTTCATCTTAATATGCATAAACATAACAGGAATAAGCAATGTTTCATCTTAATATGAAAATCCTCACTTCCGACATTTTGCCATATCTTACGATTCTGATGGACAATGGAATATGCAATGATGAAATCTGGTTTAGAAGAAATTGTTTAAGTACAAGGAAAATGATCAAGTTACTATAATTGTGGAGTAAGCAGTTACAGATGCTGGTTTAGGCGGCTTATTTTAGAACAAGGAAGATGATAAAGTGATTGTAATATAGATAATGGAATCAGAAGTAAGGAAATCTAGTTTGGAAGACATTATCTTAGAATAAAGAAGACAATAAAATTATTATAATTAGACAGGTGCAAAATTTTCTGCAAGTCTTTGCACCTTATCTGAAGTGAGGATTTTGCTTGGAAGAAGATAATGATTTCTCTCTCTCTCTCTGAGATTTTAGAGGATTGAAAACTTAAAACTTAGAAATAATGATTAATTCATTTAGCTATCTGTTACTAACATTATTGGAGGTACATTGAAAATCACACTAAGAGTATGAGTTACTCACTTTATTTTCAGTTTCCTATAACTCAATCTGCATAATGGATTAAATATTTGTGGGTTATGGAGAAAATATACGTTTGCAACAGAATAATAAAATTATGGTTTTTCCTTAAATTTGAATAATGTATTATGTCCTCTAGTCAGCTTTTTATATTCTGCACTCATTTTTCTGAAGTCATTTTCTTCAAATATCCTGTAAATCCTTCCAAAATTGTATATATGTTTACTAATGCTAGTGATGATACTTTAAACCTAACTGTCGTTAGGTTTTCTTGTAACCAACTCTTTCTATTCAAGATCTCACTGCTATTTCTTTCACATGCATGAATTTTATATTTTTCCAACTTCCGTTTCTTCTTGTAGAACTTTATTTTATTTTATTTTTATTGTGTTTTTTTTTTCAAGGTTTCTAGTTATGGATAAAATGATGATAATCTGAGTAGTTCTTGCAGAAGACACTGAATCAAGGCCTTCTTAAGTACTCTTCGGAGGTGAAGGAATCAGTTTATGCTGTTGAAGGCATTACCTCAGAATATCTCTTGGACCAAAGATCTTTCTCGTTTGAAGACGATTTTTCTCAGGACCGGAGCCTATCGAATCAATTGACTTTTCCCTTCTTAGAAGTAGACGAGATGGTTCTTGAAACTTTGGCATTCTTATCCTTGCAGGATGAACTTTTTTATATTCTTGATAATACTGAACCTCACAGGATACAAGATGATAATTTACTTGTCAGCAATGAAGAATATTTGTGCTCCATGAAGTGTGACATTGAAGAGTTTCTTTCGGATCATATTTTAAGGCCATGTGCAGTTTCTGAGATGGTATCTCTTGACATTTTGGGAGGATCAGAGTTAATGAGCTTGATAGAAACTTTGGAGATTCCAGCAAGCTCTGCAGTTCACACAAAATCAAGTTTTGATTTTCCTTTAGGACCTGCTAGTTTTGAAGAATTCCAGCTGTTGGACATATACTTGGATCAACCTTTTGGAATCTTCTTTGATTTGGAATTATCAGCCTTGTCAGAAATTGGCGACTGTATATCCATGGAAAGCACGAATTTCAAGAGTTTCAATGAATTGATTGTTTGTCATGAACTTGCTCTTGTAGATGACACGTTCAAGTCATTACCTGTACCTATCCTATCTAGTCAGGGATCTGAAAGACCACTGCTTGCCTTCATAGAGGATGTATTAGCAAACCTAAATGCACAATCATTATCTGCTTCTGATGACATATATTTGGATTGGTATCTATTGGAGGAAAATAGCTGCAGCTCTGGAATTTATTCGTCGTATCAGAATATTTTGGAAGAAATTAATTTGAAACCCATAGAATTTGATCAGGAACCTTGTGGAAATGATAGTACATTCTATACATATGTTTTCTCAGATGAAGCTTTAGTCAGAGAAACAACAGGAGACAAGGATGAATTAAAGGAGTCTTTTCCTGATGGTATTTCTATGCCTCCTAGTGAAACCGTTTTTGTTGCTTCAAGAAAATTGTTGAATGATAGATGTCATCAAAAAGGAAGGCAAGATCTTGCAGCTGATGGAAATACCAAGAAGGCTTTATCGTCATGGAAATCAAAATCAGAGTCCAACGATCCCAACTTGTTCTTGAATTCTCAGAAACCTGCTGGTGTGGGAAAAAATGAATCTGTATTTAGTGCAATTAACACCAATATTATGTTCCCCAAGGTTCCATGTGATGGAAAATTGAGTAATGAGCCTTCTGTGTCCAGTGTTGATTGTAGTCTGAAACAATTGTCCACTGCTGATGGTAGACTGAAACAACTGAATGTTGTATTACATCAAGTTTTTCTGTCTGATAACATTCTACATCTCATCAACAACTCTGAGAAAACATATCTAGCTATTTTGCAGAATGAGACAGAGCTGAGGAAGACATATCTTCCGTATGTAGCTGATGATTATTCTTTAATGCTCAGCCTTCAGAAACAGAAGTTGATAGACTGTGTTGAAAAAATATGCTTGCAAGGAACCAGTACCTACTGGGAAGAAAAAATAATGACATTAGCCACGTTATATGCCACTAAACAGATAGCTTGGTATTTGTGTTACTATGGTATCTACCCAGCTCATCTATATCTAAAGAAGTTATGTCAGAGCATGGATTGTTTAAAATCGAGGTTGGGTTTCTTGGTGTCCTTGATTGAGGAGGCAGGAAAAAAGGTTGACAGAGAAATTACCTTATCACATCCGGCACTTACTACTATCCAGGATATATTATGCTCAAAGACTTCTACTAGTACTCTCAAAGTTCTGGTTGTAGCAAACCGAATCTTTTGGTGGTCATTGAAAAAACTACTCGGGTCCTTGGGCTTATCTTTTGAAGAGCTAAATTATGGGAGTCCTACGGATGATCAAGTGTCTAATGCAACCATTATGGTGGATGGCCTTGTTTCCAATTGTTTATTGGTATCCCAAGAGTAAGTTCTAGCTTTACTATGTAAACATTTCACAAGCTAATTGCAGGTATATATTTTATATGTTTAACAAAACTGGTAACTTAACATGTAATGAACAATGAGGGATGTTGGCATGGATAATTAAACATTCACTTCTTCGTTATCAGTTGGTTGGCTTTCACTGCAGGTAATATGCAGCAACAGATGAATTCATTTTATGAGTTTCATGAGATTTTAACTTTATTTCTGCAATTCTGGTTTTTTTAGTGCATAATAGATTTATTTTCTCTAAACCTATAATTTAATTTGTTATTCAATGTTTATCTAATTTTATACCTTGGTTTTTAATTTATGAAAAGAATACCTTCCTCGTTGATCTTCATCTAACCAATTTGACTTGTAGATGCTTATTGCAGTACTTTTATTTTTATATTTTCTCCTTAAACTTAGTGTCCTAGCTGTCTTAGGATTTTTTTTTTTTTTTTTTTTTTTTGAATATTATGTTCGTAGTTTTCCTTTTAGTACTCAAAAGCAACTGGCCGATGCTCTGGAAATTGAAATTCAAGTGTTGAGGTAAATTTACTATTTTAACAATTGTGAACTGTGACATGGTGTTCCATGCTTCTTGTATCAGTAAAAACAATATTAAAATTGAAACGTATGGAATTAAAATGCAATTCTCCTGGTATGGAAACTTCCAAATTTTCAGTTTCATCTAATTTTTGGCCTTTTGATATTGCGTTGAATTCTCAATTATTAGTATGGCACATTCTAATTCAATAATGTGCTTTGAAGAACTAAAACTAGTTGTTCTTCTTTCAAGGTACGTATCCGGGAGTTTTCCATTCAACAGATTTAGCATTATCTTGGAATATGGAGGTCCGAATGGTTCTTCTCAGATCGCCACTTATTTTTCAAAATTAATCGACATGCCTCATATACACTTTGTAATATTGGGGCTGGATAAGGGTGGAAATTGCGAAGCATTTTGTGAAGGTGTTGATCTGCCTCAACATAATGAATTGACAATCGTAAGTTTGTTTCTCATGCAAGTTTGCTGATAATAAAATCTATTGATATTACGTAATGCCAATGATTATTATGGGATTAGATGCTTCTATTGAGTTGACAAAAATATTTTAACATATGTATCCATAACTTTACATTTGATTAATTCTATATGTTCTTAGGAAGAGAAGTCTTTGGTGGAGAATCAGACCAGGTTGTTAATAAAATTGTTGAACATTTTACCTGTTGAGGAAAAGTGTACATTGGCATCTTCAGAGGAAACAATTGAAGCAGGGGATCGCAGCATGCCTCTACGAATGCCAGCAGTACCAGTCTTAGATAAACCTCAACATATTGACCTCGTGTCATTTCCTGAAGCAATTATTATTGTTAACACTCAGAAATTCGAAAAGGAAATGATTGTATGTAGAAGAAGTTCGTATCAAAGGATTCTTACATTGGAGAAAGAAGGTGTGCAGGTTGTGGAACGAGATATGAGTTTGCCTGTGGATCTAATAATTACTTCTGGAATTTGCTTAATATGGTATGACTGCACAAATATTCTCAGGAAAGCCGGTACTTCAAATGAAGCTTCTTCATGCTTGAATTCATGCATAGACAATATTGCAACGGATGTTTTGACATCTCTAAGTCTAGCTTTTCGGGGTTGCGTTCTGGTAACTTTTCTACCCTGTGAAGGCTTCCTATTTATTCTTATTATTTATAAGAGACTACCTTCCATTACCTTCTTTTCTTTCCTTCTTGACTCTCTTCCTATGCATTTGACATCATTGTCACAATTTTATAACCGAACTGCTTGAGCATACCGTTGTGTTCTTCCTGAGGATGCTAGATTTATCCAATTTTAGGAGGTGCCAAAAAAAGGTGGTTTGCTAATAAATACCACAGGAGGTAGAACCAAACCAGTCAACTCAACAGCTTGTTTTCAAGTCTTAGGTAGAAGCATTTAATCAAAACCCAAGAAATTTGACTGGAGCAATATTTTAGATATAAAAATCTGCTTCTGTGAACTTGTCCCTTCCCCCAAAAACACATCCCCTGGTTCATGGTTCGTTCGTGGAAAGAGTCCTTAATTTCCTGGAGTTTGCAAACAGGCTTGCATAATACTGTTCTTCATTTTCTTTAAGCATTCAAAACTTGGTTCTATTAACTTATTTCTGATATTGCAATTATGAAAAGTGACGAACAAATTTGTGCATAAAAATTTGTGAAAATTTAACGTGATTTTAGTAAAGTGATTACAATGTATGCATGATAAATGTCATTGTCTCTAGGATCTTACATTCATTATTAGCTGTTCTACAATTCCTACATTTGCTAGATGGACATGGAAATTCTTCCATCATTGTGCAGGAATTAATTGGTAGACTGAAAATTGATTGTTATTGTCGGTATATTCTAACCAGCAATGGGTGCATAATCCCTGATATTGGTTATTTTATCTATTGATACAAATAGTAGATCTCTCTTCAGGTCTTTGAGGGAGAAATCGGTTCCCTTTCCATCGTAATGGAATCATCAGATGGACTTTATGCAGCAGCAGCAAGTTTAGAGATTGATTTTCAGCTCTTCTGCTCCTATTCATCTGAATTGACGGATGAAATTATCCTGGGCTGCATTGAGAACTTTTCTAAGTTCACGGCTAGGTGCCTATACCCCAAGATGTCTGAATCAGAAACTCTTGCAGAATCATTTCTTACGAGTTTCCCTTCAATTAATCCTTTGGCAGCTCACGGGATACTTTCTTCAGAAAGCATTCTTGCTGACTTTCTAGAGTGGCCACATGAGCACAGGCTCCAAGCAATTAGAAAATATCGTATTCCTGATGAAAGTGTCTCTCTATTTAGTGCTCTGTGCAAATATGGTGAGCGGGAGGATTCAAAATCCGTGATGACAGACTGCTCATCTTCTGTATCCTCTGGTCCTGATTCAGAAATGTGTCACTTTAGTGGTAATTCTGAGAGAAAGAAAAGAAACTTCAACGGTGTTACACAATGCATTGATAAAAATATGGAGTTTTTGAATTCCTATACGCTGAAACCGTTCACTACTGACACTGCAGAAACTTTAGCAGCATCCAAGTCATTTGGTTCTCAAATGTTTGAAGATCCCGAAATCTTTTGTGATCTCAAAGGGTTTTCTTCATCTGTAAATAATTTGTTTAATCAAAACCATAATCTAGAGTCTTTTGATGCATCTATATCGATGGATCCTACCGGGGTCTGTAAGCCACGTGATTCTTGGATCTCCACAGCTCCTGAAATATCCGATGAGATTAGAGGGCGTTGCTCATCATTTGTTCAAAATCAAGGATCAGACCGAAATAAAAAGAAAGTACAAAACTTTCATAATATGAATAAGTCTGAGAATCAGCATGAGGAGCTTATAGGTGAAGTAGTTAACCTGATTGATAACACCGTATTAAAAGATCACTTTGCACCTATGGCTCCTATGACTTTCTTGCCTTCGATGCTTGATAATGAAAAAGATTCATCAAGAAAGTCCAAAATTCAAAGACGATTGTCTTGTGGACAAAGCGATCACCCTTTCTGTGCAGTTGATATTGGGAACAACTCAAATTCAGATTTTTGGAGTTCTATCAATTTGCATGGGCAGAATTTGCGAGGATTGGACAATCAGTTTCCCGATCCTAGTTTCGAACCCAGTATTATGCCTCTTCGGTACAAGGATGATCACTCAGATGAGGGTTTAGTACAAAATCCTGTAAGAGATTCAAAACTATTATTTTCACTCTCACAAAAGGACACATCACATTCAGATGTAACCCCGTTGTCCTTTGCCCTCCGTTCGAAACATCTTCAAGAAAGTTCACCTTGGACTATTGAATTTCTTAACCGAATTAGGGAAAAAAGCAAAAACCGTCGGAATTCTGCTCCACGTGGCTCATCTTCACCTTTTCCTGAGAATTTGAGTAATGTTAAAAAAACTGTCAAAAGAAGAAGTCCCTCCATTCTTGAATTTTTCAAGTACCAAGGGGGCAGCACTCTGAAGAAACCGGATCAAAAGAGGCAGAAGAAATCATTGCAATCATCAAACTCGTCCAAGAATGTATTAGCTTCAAATAATAAATTTTCTTCATGGACGCCTATTGATAAAAGATCAAGACAGGTTTGTATGTGCTTATTTCTGATATCATATGTTAGACAGTATTCTACATTCTTTTTCAAATTTTTCTCTGAAATCAATTTCAGACTTTATCTTTTGCAACTGATGGCAATGGGAGCCAAACTAAGCTGGTCTGGAGCAATGACAATTATGGTTCAGGAAAAAGCTCACAGAAACTTGGTAATAAATGATGCAATAGAACACTGGATATACTGGCAAACTAACAGGTCATTCTTGAAGTCTTTCTTCTTTAATATCATATCTTTGAAGTTATAAATACCAGTAATTATGCTTAATACGCAGATTTTCAACAGTGGACTATTCTAGTACAACTCAAATGATTGATACTACAACTTACTCGCAAAAGTGATATCCTTGATATTTCACTAGTAAGGTTTATTGAAGCTACAGCTACATCTTCCTTTAGTAATAACTTAGAAGCATAGAATTCTCATATTGACATTATCCTATCAACTACACATGATTAGTGTCATAATCAATACCAGCCTGCTGATGAAACTCTTATTTCTAATTTGCGTAAAGATGTACACTTTTACTTTAAAAACCTTTCTCCAGAAAAATTAAACGAAGCAATTTCTTCAAGCGATACCAATCTATAAAGTTCCCAAAGCCGACTGTAACTAGAACGCAGTGTTAATTTCTAGGAATTGCTTTTATAAAAATTTTGAAAGTGGTGATTTGGTGATTTATGTTTTGTTATTTCAAAACCTGTAACTTGCAAGGAGCAGCACTCTGTGATTTCATGACTCGTGAGTCGTGACCATGGCAGAGAACCAAAGCACTGTAACATTCTCAGTTGTGTTTAAACATCTTATGGCGACAAGCGTAGAATTTATTTTCATACTCAAATGCCATTTTACATAATTTAACCATGGAAGAAAGATTGTGTCCCATGTTTGAGAGCTCATCATTCAAAATTCCAGTCAAATGCACTTCATTGAATTTTTTTCCCATGTGTCAATATGAATTGCTGACTTAAAAGTGACAGTTTTTCTCTTCATAGAACTGTATTCGAATCATGATTTTGATCAACTTAATAAAGCCCTTATCTAGAATGGATGGCTTAAGGACAAATGTGTCAACTATGATTATACCCTTCATCAAATTGTTACCAATAAATTTTTGAACCCTGCGTATTGCAAGCTAGTTGGGAGCAAACTCAAAAAAAATTCTGGAATATAAGCCCCCCCGAGTCCCAGTTTGGTGCTGAAGCTTGAGGGTTAAGGAGAAAAAAGGGCCTGTTCCCCAACAGAAATAAAAACAGAGGGAATAATTTTCTGACAGCACATATCTATACTTTTGTAATTTTCAATGAATTGGTTGTACCAAGTTTTCTGTATAATCAATCAATATTTTCCTGCTAGAGCCATGAATATTCTCAAATGACTTGATCAAGGACCTGATAAAATACTAAATTCTTTTACTATTTTTAAGGTTTCGCACAGTCATTACAAGTTGTTGTCTTTCACCTTCTACTTCTGCAAATTTGAGACTTATTTCTGAATATCTCTCCTCCATTTCTTTCAGCTCTCTTTCCATAGTTTGATTCCTCTCCTTTAGAGAAGACATTTCAGTAAGGAGGTCAATATAACGGTCCTCATTATTTTTACCAGAAGTTGACGATTTGAGTTCCTTATATGATGACTTAGAGTCCACTTTCCTGCAAATCAGAATTAACAATTATATATATAATAAAAGAGCTATTATAAGAACCAAAAAGTATTAAGTAAAAAAACGAAATGTACATGCTTCTGATTGTTGACTTTTCTGGGAGTATATATTCCCAATTACCCACGGTTGCTTGGATTTGATAACATTTTAATGCATGGAGATGTTTATTATTCTGACAAAAAAGATAGTGTTGAAAATTAATCGATTGACTGCTTGTACCTTCCGTGAAGTGCTTCATGAACATTGTTCTGGTCCACTTTCGCTTCTTTATTACTTGGCATGGTGTTACCAGAACGGTTGATGTCCTATATTTCAAAGACATCTACTGTGTTAGCACAGAGTAGAACATGGATAAAGTGATATAAATGAAACACAAAATAAAATATAACAATTATAGAAGTTTTGTACAAGGCCAATGAATAAACAAATTTCAACTTAAATGGTTGCATACCAAAGTATCATTACGATAGGAATGCTACTAGGAAATAATTAGGGTATTAAGACCATCGCTAGTAATTAGTTAGAGAAGTTGTTATGGTAGTTTATTATAAACAGGGGGAGTGGAGAAGGAGAAAGACAAGAAATATTGGAGAATGAATTAGGTTTTGAAGGTGAATCTCAATATTGGGAGGGTTCAAGCATTTTGAACACTTAGTTCATCTTGTAGTTTGGTTATATTCATATTTCAATATTTTCGGGTTATATCACAAAATATTAGTCTAGTAAGGGGAAAATTTAATTCATTTTCTATTATTGATATCTTCTTAATTTTTTCAGAAAACTATGATATCTAAACTAAGTGCTTGAAATTCTTTTCATATGCTTCATTCATGATCTGGAATTTATGTAGATGGAGACTGGAGTCACCTTGATGAAGTATCCTGAATGTCTATAATTACTGATAATACTTCACAGTAGAAAAACAATACATTAGGTTGCTAAGTTAATATAGTTTTGTACTTGCCGAAGAGCTTTGACCATTTAGACTAATTCTGAACATAAACTTGTTCTCATATTGTAGTGTTGAGAATTTTCTCTAGAATAAAGATATTTTTGAGTTTACTATAGTTATTATCAGCTTCTTACCTGTCATTTCATACAATGAAAGTAGATATTATCTTTCTTTCTTCTACCTCTTCATACAACAGGTGTTGTACTGTGAGATTAGTAGAGGTTTGCACAAGCTGACTCGGACCCTCACAGATATTAAATAAATAAATAAATAAAAGAAACTATCTTTCTAATTTTTGGCACTTTCGAACTAATATCAATGGTGGGGAGTAATTTGAAAACATCAAATTTTTCGGAGTTGTGTCTAATTTTGTATCTGGATATTTAGTTAAAGGGCTCGAGAAGTACCTGAAGCAACTGCATCCTCTCTTCTGAAGTTGAAAGCTCCTGTATGGTATGAGGAAGCATTTGAGATACATTATGAATTGATTCTGAGTTTAGATTTAAAGCTGAAATTTCTCGAGTTTCCAACTTCATGTTTGACATGCTGGAAGCTCTCTCCTTATTTTGTAGTTCACTCTTTAGATCGAATACCTGTTTTCTTAGGTTTTCTTTCTCAGATCTTTCTGTCTGTGATTCCTTCTTCAACTCATTAATTTGTGCTCTAAGGTTTTCCATTTCAGCTAGCAGATTGTCAATTAATGTATCTTGCTCGTGCTTGGAAGCTTTCATTCTAGTAAGCTCTTCCTGTGCCTTTTCTGCTTCTCTCTTCGAAAAAGCCATCTCTCTTTCTAAAATTTCCCTCTCTTTCCTTCTTTCTTCCAATGCTTGCATTTCAGAAATCGAACATTGAAGTTGTTCACTCTCTGTCTGCTTTGCAATGTGCCTTTCTGCATTTACTGTTTCTATATTTGATTTCAGCATTTGGATTTCCTCCTGTTGATAGTTTTCATGCTTTTTCGCATCTTCAAGTTGTCTGGACTTATTATCTAGCTCCATTGACATGTTATGCATTTCATTTGTTTTTAACTCTAGCTGGAAAGAAAGGTCATGCATTTTTTCTTCGCACTTTTCTCTATTTCGCCTTGACTCTTCATTAGATTTCTGGAGCATTTCTTTCAGTACTATTTTCTGCAAACGCAATTCATTGATTTCTTTGACAGCTTTAGTGATTCTCTTTTCATTATCATTTAACTTGGAAGCCATTTCCATTGAAAACCTTTTACTTCTCTTCTGAAGACAGACGGCTTTTATGGCATTTTTCCATCTTGTCTTACTCAATACTTCCTTTGCTTCTATAGCCATTTTTTCCAACTGAACATTGGCATGCTTGATGGCATTGAGTTCGTCATGATATTCGTGTGTCTGCTTTTCCAATTCTCTCTCCAAACGCTTGATCTGACCTTCAAGCTCATTGATTGAAATCAACGATTCTGAAAACTCCTCAGTTTGTATTTGGAGTTTTTCTTCTAGTCTTTCTATTTCAGATTCCAGTTCTTTTATAACAGCCAGAGAACCTGAGTATTCATTCTGTTTTCGGAGATATTCTGTTTTGTTTCTCTCGAACTTTGCAGAGATGTCTTTGTTTTCGTGCTTAAGAATTTCATTGTCTAACATGAGTTGTTCTAAATGCATCTCTAACTCTTCTATGTTCTTCAAGTGCATTTCTATTTCTCCATTCAAATCTTTGATCTCCCGTTTCAACATGTCCACTTCCTTGACATTGTCATACTCTTGAATCGATTCTTTACGTTTTGGGTTTTCATCATTATTCTCTTTACAATCATAAACAATTTTCGGTTCTCTATCACTCTCCGAGGATTCTAAACTTCTTGAAAGATCAGATATTACCTGGTTTTTTAGCTCAACCATTTCTTCAAGATCTCTCACAGCAAGAACTAAATCAGAGTTGGACTCTTGTGTTTTCTGCAGTTGTAGCTGAAGATCAGTACGTAACTCCTTTTCCTGCTTAAGCTCTTCCCCTATTGCTGCCAGCTGAATCCTTGCTTCCTTTATCTCAGACTTTAAAGTTTTTGAGTCTTCTACCTCATCATTACATTTCTTCAAGAACTTGAGTTGTTTACACTCTGTTTTGAGTGCATCTCTTTCCTCAGTAAGGCAAATGATTTGTCGTGATAGATTTTGCCCTTGTATAGTCTCCTTTGTGACCTGTTTACGAAGAGACTGCAACTCCAGTTCTGTTACTTCTAACTTTCTGATGAGCATAACATTCTCATTTTTTACTGTTTCAATCGAATTATTTGGCACGTGGTGCATCTTTTCTCTTGAAGTGTTTTCTTCAATACTATTTCCTGAGTCACCAAAACTTCCGTCTGAAACTGAACCCAACGACCATTCTGTATTTGATCGTTTATGTGCTTGGCTTTTCACTCTAGCACTGTCCACCGTTGCCTTCTTAGGCATGGAGTTCTGTCTAAGGGGTGATAAGAGGGTAGGACTTTGGATAGCATTCTTCATTGATCTGGAATCCCGTTGAGTATTTCTTTCAACGTTATTACCATCCCAGTATGATGCAAATTTAGCAGAATTGGAGCCAAGGGACACTCTAGAGTTGCCATTTTGTTCTGCATCCTCATGTAATGTATGTATATTACCATTCTGCAATCCAACCAATATAATTTGGATCAAGCGCATGGGTTAAGCTATCCTTAGTAATTATGAAGTTGTTTATTGGAAAAGAAAGAAAAATCTATCTTCAATCAAATTGGTTTCAAGGAAAAGTATTCTTCATTAAAATGTGTCTTGCAAAATTCTAAATGAATTGGAAAATTGGAATGACACCTTACTTCTGTGGGATAATGGTTTCCTTCTGTACTAGAAAAGCTAAGCTGGCTATTAAAGCTGTTCTCATGTTGAAGTGTTGCAACTCCATTCTCTTCATAATCTCTGTCAATTGGAAACTAAAATTTCATAAGGTGACGGCAGGTGGAAGACAAAAAAAGGAAAACAAGTCACACTGTCAATTAAAATGAATCTCAGATTCTTATTACCACCTTTGGTCATTATCCCCCTCCATCTTGTGAATAGTCACCTGTTAAACCAATAGCCATGAATTTCAGGAACATTCACATATATAAACTTCAAATTAGACGTCAAATTGCTAAGTAGAGCTCAAAGTGGATGAGAAATATAGAGAACCAACATGTAATATGGCGCCGGAGTTTGCAAACTTAAGAGGAAGGGAAACTGTCATGGGTTCAGTTTCGGCCTCAAAATCTGCAAAATCGATTGAAGCTTCGCCAACAAAGCCAGATTTTGATGAGCCCTGCATAGACGCACACATACAATGAGAATTTTACAAGTTGCTCCACCAGATGCCTAAGTTACAAAGTGGAGAAATTTTGGAAGTCTCTGTTGCTATGCCTTACAGTTGCAACAACAAAATGGTAAATTTTCTCATTGATTTTTCCTGTTTTTATCTCCCTAACAAGCTTGACTGTTTCATAAACAGGATTCTCCCAGTAACAAGTTCCATCTTGAATAGCAGCTTTCTCCAGCTTCACTGTCGGCTTTCCCACATCATCTGGCACCAAAGATATCATCAAAACCGGTTTCTTCAACTTCGGCACCTGAATGAAGATCAACAATACAGAGTAAGACCTTGTTCCTTACAAAATTGAGATAGAAAAGTTCAAACTCCAAATTACTGAAATTTTATAATTAATTAACATGAAAATTAAAATAAATAAACAAAAAAATCAGTAAAAATTTCCGACATTTTTTGGAGAGTACAAAAAAATGTAGCAAATTTCTCTGGCTTGAAAAATCATTACCTGTGTTGCCTGGAACTGCAATTTGAATACAGCTTTGATCTTCTGCTTCTTGCTCCATGATTTGAACATTCTCCCAGTTCTGCTTCAGATCTCCAGAAAAAGAATCTAGTTCTTGAGATGAAAACCCACCGACTTTTATCGAATATACAATGTTGTTTAGAACTTAAAGTCGGTTTGATGACTTATTCTGGTTAGAATCGGCATTAATTCTTTCCTCCCTGGTCGCTGCAATATAGGAAAATCCAGGAAGCAGAAATAAAAGCTGGGGACCTGTAAAAATTAAATTTTGTGGCCAAAGTTACATCAGCTTTGATGGAGGTTGAAACTTGAAAGAATGAGGAGAAACAAGTAAGGAAATAGTTATGGTGGGATGGGAAGGACAACTCTGAAGTTTCTCTCCCATGGCAATCAGACAAACAGTAATGCAGTATTGGAAGGAACAACGCACAAGTGCATTATGATTTACTTTTGGCTGCAAAAGGCAGTGGTGCAATGCTACAGTGCTTTTTTCAAAATGACAAATATGACCCTCTACTTTAATGATACCTCTCCATCAACTAAAAGAAAACTTTATTTCAACGTTGGGAACAATGAGGGTCATCATCTTTTGCCCATCCACGTTATTCCAAGGTTGGTAAATTTTATTCTTTCACAATTTAAGTGCCCCCATTATTCTTATTTTTTAAAAATTTTCTAATATTACCTTTAGTTTTCCATAAACACTCTTAATTTAATAATATATTAGAATTTATATAGAAATTCAGATTTGAAATAGGTGGAATGGGTTGGAATATCCATTCTTGTTGTAGAGTCTTCTATTTTTCTAGTTTTTAATGTTCTTCCAAAATTCTAATATATTTCTAGTTTTGAAGCATATATGACAGGTCAAGATAATGGCGTAACTTTTGAAAGATTAGGGTATTTATGAAATAAAAGCAAAGTCTAAGGATACATTTGTAATTTAGCCTTATTTATATCAACACTTATGTAGCCTTATTTATATTCTTGTTAACGCTTATGTAGGCTTATTGTCTTCATTAAGTTGCAATTTTGGTGCCTTGTTGACTTCAGCTTGTTTCATATTAATTTTATATAATTTTCAATGGCAGTTTAGAGTTCGCTTTTACAGGCACAGTGGTCCTTCACTGTTGAAGTGTAGTAACAACCATATTTTTATGTCAAGGTACGATTTCAAATGACATGCTATTCAACTATTGATTACTGATTCAGATCTATAGCATTTATGTCTCAACCAATTAAATTAAGTTATCATTCAATCGGCTATTTAAAATCTAATTCTTAATTTCATCTCATTTGAAAAAGAAAAAAAAAATTACCGTAAAGAACCTGCTTTGAATAGCCCTATTGTGAAAATTTATTTGCTAAGTGATTAATAAGTTAATAACCTCTTGTCTTTTTTCTCTATAATTATTTGGATTCAGTGTGACATACAAGTGTCTTTTCTGTTTTCTATTTTTGATTCTTTTAGGTTAAGATTTTCACTCTTTTGTTTTTCCTTTTATTTTCGGAGTCTATAATGTAGGTGCCTTTTATTCTACTTCTTTGTTTATTTATTTGTTTAAGATTATTTGATGTGGATCTCCACTATTATTAACATTAATACATTACTTTGTTTTAACTTATATTATCGTTGATGCGTATGTTCCATCGGTTCCTTCAAACCACTCTTATATAAATTATAAAAAATGTTTCTCAACTTTCAATTTCTCATCGACTTTTAAAAGTTTTTAAAATATCTTTAAATATAGAAAAAAAAATAAAAAATACTCATTTCATTAGTTTTGAATTTGTTAAAATTTTTGTTTTAAAAATACTTTTAAATTGTCTAAAATATTAAAAATATCCTTAAAATTTAAAAAGTAAAAAAATAAAAAATACTCTTAGGGTTAATATATGAACAAAAACCATTAATACCTCATTGCCAAAATGAGCTTAGTTTAACGGTAATTGTCATGACTTTCCTTCTTAGAAGTTAAAGGTTCGATCTCTCCTCCTACTATTATAGTACTAAAAAAAATAATAATAAAAAAAAGAGAAACTAATAATTATTTGTTGCAAAATATTAACGGTTTTTGTTCATATGCTAATATTTAGAGTATTTCTTCTTTTTTTTTTTTTAATGTAAGAGTATTTTTTAAACTTTCAAAAGTTTAAGGATATTTTTACACTAAATTTGATAGTTTTCATACAAAACTAATGGTAATAATATTTTTTAACTCTTGTTTTGAAGTTTTAAGGTATTTTTTTAAAATGTTGAAGGTTCAAGGGTACTTTTGACACAAAGTACAAAGTTTAGGGATATTTTGTATAATTTTTTCTCTTCGTTTTTTATTATTTATTATTATTATTATTATTATTATTTTGTGGTAGTTTTATGTAAAAGTCATAAAGTTTTAATTCTCAAGGTTGGCATTTTATAATTGATTCTTAAAATTAAAAATCTTCTATTTTAATTGTTCGGGTAGTAGTAGATTTCAAATTCGGCCATTATACTGAAATTTTCAATTAGAAATTAATTCTAAAAATGACATTTGATTTTATTGCTTATTATTGCTAATATTTGTATTTATGAATATAATTTAATTGGTCGCACATTAGTGATTTTGAAATTTTACACTTAAGTGTCTGTTTGAATTTTTTGAAAACTATTTTGTATTTAATTACTCATGACATAAAGGTTACATTATGAATATTATATTTATATCACTAAAGGGATTTGGATAGAGAAGAATAAAGTATGCTTTCATTTTTTTTTTCCACTCAGAATTGGGAAGATATTTTATTTATTTATTTAGTTTAAGAGGATATTTGGGTACATAGTTTAATATAAAGGTTATATAATCGTAATTCTTCAAAGCTTATCATGTTACATTTGATTCTTTAAATTCTGTTCTATTTTTGTTGTACAAGTTACAATCAATTTCAAATTCACACACTATAATTTATTTTTTATAAGAAAAAATAGCATTTAGGGGTGATAATCGATTCGTTTTTTTTGATTTTGGGATCAATCAAAATTCAAACATATATATTGGTTTTGTAAAATAGGGAACCAAGCCGATGCCTAATAAAAGACAAAACTAATGATTTAGATTTAGATTGGATTGGTTCCATGTTGGTTCGATCTTTGGTTTCGGATCTAATTGATTATTTTTCTTTTTTAAAACTTTATTTTGAATTTTGTTTTGAATCCGTCATTTTTTGTTTATCTCAAATTAAAATTTGAGCAATTTTTTTCTTTTTTTTTTTTTAGATTTGAAATTAGGGAATTTTTTTTTTCCTTTTAGATAATAATAATAAGTAGATCTATCAATAAGCATCTTACAATCAGAAAAGATTTGTAAGGCCGATCAGTCCCAGCAAGCACTGCAAAATTTAGACCTTCCAAAACTGCATATGCTTCTGCATAAATAGGGGAGTAACAGAACTTTTGAAACCCATACGTGGCTTTCAAAATCCTTCTTTATTATCAAGCAACAAACCCCTATATCCAATAATATTAGTTTCTTATTTCCATGAAAGCCAGAACACTCGCATCGAAAAACCATTGAAAGGTACCTTCCTGATTCACAACTTTATTGCGATTACTATAATTAAAAGTTAAGTTAGAAAAAATAACTTTCAAAATGATATAGTTGATTTTTTTTCCGTAGATTACCATTATGTGTAATTAATGTATATGAAGCATTTGGCTTTAATAAAACGTAGATAGAGATTAATGTTAAAAAAAGAAACCATCACTTGAAATTAATAATCGACATGACCAATTAAAAAAAATAACAAATAAAATAAAATAAAATAATCAACATGACCATTTTACAACACTCAAGATTTGGAGAAGAACAACTATTTTTTCTCAAAAAAGAAAAAAAAAAAAAGGGGGAAAAGCTTTTAAACATATATTACTTCTTTTTTTTCCCTCGAAACTATGCATATATTACTTTGAATTAAAACGATGGGAGTTTTTCTTTTCCCCCGTAAACAAACCCTAGTGACTGGAGTTAATTGAGGAGATAAAGTTGAGGTTGGCTCAATAGTCAACAGTCAAAAGGCAAAAGAATATTTTCGGTAAATTAAAGAAAATTTTCATAAAAAAAAAAAAAAAGAGACCATTTGATTTTGAATCAATGAACGACCGAACATTATGGTATTGAGACTATTTGTAGAATGATAACGGTGCATAATTTCTTGTCCACAAAATAAAATAAAATAAAAAAGTTGTATAATTAGTAAAAATGGATTTTAGAATATGACAAAAGTCAAAGAAATCGAACGTATATCACATTGATTAGATAGGAAGATGATTATGGATATAAAAGTGAGAATAACTATTTTTTTTAATATGAGAACTTTTAGATGAAATGAAAAATAAAGTAAATAATATCATATCTACAATAATATCCTCATTAATTAAGAGGTGGCATTATTGGTTTGTTAAGGAAAAATATATCTGTAAATGAGACGAAACACGTGGGGTCATGTGCCATTTCCACTACAAATATATATATATTAATGGATGGTGTTGTGTTGGACATTGAATATAGGTTCCAGCTGGTTTTCTCGTAGAGATTCCGTTCTTCTTCATTCTCCCATTTAAAGTCCCCACTCCAAGCAATTATTCAACCACGTAAGCTCCTCAAACTTTTTACTTCTTATCTAAAAAAATGATACATGGCAGAAAAAAAAAGCTTTGAATTATAATTGTTATAATAAAATAAATGCAATTACAACGTCCAACTCTTTTTTAAGTGTGTACATATGTTAATAAGTTGAGTTGTGAAAATGATGGAGTGAGAATATATCAATTTAGATTTTTAAACTTTTAATTTTATCGATAAATTTTTTAAGTGTTGCAAATTTTACCTTCGATTTAATTTTTGTTTATTCACTTATTAATTTTTATAAAATAAAATATTATAAAATTTGTAAACTTGTTAATTTGAGATGAAAGTACAAAAATAAGTTTATTTAAATGTTCAAATTAACCTTTGAGTAACCTTGTCAAAATTCAATAATAGCAACAAAAAATTGAGTTTGAATTTTAAAATACACAAGTTTTATCAATGTCATATCGTTCATATGTCTCATGAATATTTGAATGCATACAATAATTTTGTTTAATGATATTTGGAATAGGAACTTATTAAGGTATTAAAATTGAGATGAAATTTTAAGATGAAAATCGATACATTAAGAGTCAAAATTTGGTATTTTTTTCTCATATTAATCATAGTTGAAAGTTTTAATTGTAATATAGACATGAACCTAAACTCAACTAACTAATTAAAATCAGTTACATCTTTGAAGATGGAAGGTTTAAATATCTCCACCCTTGTAAAAATAATAAAAATTGAGTTGTAAATTGTAACTACTTCTATTATAATTTTTACAGTTGGAGAGAATACGTATTTAAGGTCCATTTTTGAGTATTGAGTTTTTGGTTATACCCTTTTATCACATTTTATTAATACTTCAAAAACTAAATTAAGTTTTGAGAATTAAAAAAAAAGTTGTACTTGTTTTTAAATTTTTATTAAGAATTTAGGTGTTTCATTAAGAACATTAAAAATCATAATTAAAATATAAAAGTAAATAAACAAAAATTAAAAATACATCAAACTAAAAATGAAATCATTATCCAATCCAACATCTATATTATGAATTTGAGAGAAATGGTAAAAAGGAAAGTCATGTCTCTTTTTATTTTTGCTTTCATCACAACTTTGGTATAGAATTATAAAGTGAATGCAGAAAAGATATGAATGAGTAGTTGCCTAGAAGTTTGTGGAGTCAACGTAGTGGTCTAGATTTTGATTTGAGAGGTAGATTTAGCCAAAGTAGATTTTATTAGATAATGAAACTTATAGAAGTATGCATAGAGTATAGACCAAGCTTTCTATGACGCCTTACATTTATTTATTAATACACAACGGTTGTTTTAAGATATTGCCTTGGTTTACACCCTTCTTTTACTATTATTAGTTTTGTTTAAAATGTAATGGGAGAAGTGGATAGGGTTGTTTTTCCTCTCTAATTATGCCTTATTCTATGTGAAAATGAGTGAGAATGATTGTGACCGAATAGTAGGAATGACCATTCAGATCGCAAAAATCGAACCCAAAATTTATGAAACCGAAAAATACGGTTGGGATCGGTTTGAAAATTTTTTGAAACCGAATTAATTCGGTTCCGTTCTATTTCAATTTCGAAAACCAATTTGAAATCGAAGTGAATCATTTTTAACTAATATATATATATATTTATTTATTTATTTATCTATATATTTATATATATATATAAAAAGAGTGAAACCTAATTTAAAACTAAACCGTTTTTAATGTAAAGAAAAAATCGAATTGAAAACTAGACTAAACCGAACCGTTTTTAATTAAAAATATATATAACATAGATTTTTCAAAAATACTAAAACCAAATTTGAAACCGAATCGAACTGCATATATGTGGTTCGGTTCGATTCCGTTTCACATATTAGAAAATTCAGTTTGACCACCAAATCGAATCAAACCAAACCGTTTCCACCTCTACCGAATAGAGTAAGATCATTGTTACAATAGATTGAGAAGAGGAAAAAGTAGTAGACAGTAAATTTACATGAAAAACTCTTAAACAAATTAAGGTGAAAATCATGGGAAATAGAAGAATTCCACTGCATAAAATAGAAGTTACAAACTTTCTTTCTAATAGAGGAAAAACAAGCTTTATAGTTAACTCTTTCTATTACCTCATATTTTTATCACTTGGTTTGTGTGTAATATGGAGTCCAAATAGAATTGATCATCAAACAAATCCAATGGCTGCAATTTGACGTTGAACAAAATGAACGATCTAGTGGTTACAAATTGACCTTGTACAATATGAATGAATTTCATGACAACAAATTAATATTGAACAAAGTGTAAAATCTAATAGTCACACAATTTTCATAGCCTCGAGAAACTTGTTGAACAAGCTTGCAAATTAAATAATATTATTTAACAAAAATTCCTAAGTTTACTAACTACTATTTTTTTTTTCTTACTATGAAATCAGGGGTATCAAATGTACGGCCTATTGACAACTATTTGATGGTTAATTTTTAGAGAAAAGTTTGGATAAAAATACATATTATTTGAATATTTTAATCTATATACTTTCAAAATACCCAGATTTAATTTATACGACCAACACATATCTTAAAATCGATCCTAAAATCAAGCCTTACGGTTTGAAGTTGATTTATTATGGTGCACAAAAGATTAATAATTTGAATTTTCGTCAAATAAAAGGCACATAAGCTCACACGGATAAATATTTTAGAAAAAATTTAACCTATTATAAATATTATAATAATAAATAGATGTTTATTGCTTAGTGTCAATCTTCATGTTTTCCACATGCATTATAGTTATTATGCTTAGTGTCTGTGTCCATATAGGAACTTGTCACTTTGTCTATAAATAGTGACATTTGGTAATCTTAAAATCATATACATTGGTTGGTTAATCCACTTCAAAATTTTACTTAAATTTCCATATTGCCCATTTTTTTTTTTTTTTTTTTATAATTTCAGTTTATTATTATATCATATTATATTTATTTATTTATTATATTTAAATATATATTATTATATTATATTTTCTCCATATATGTTGTGCTCCGTTGTGCTTCTCAATTTCACAATACGTTATCAGCACGAGCTCCTGTTGCTTCCATTGCTGAAAGTAGGTCCTAAAGGTAGGTTAGTTTTTTCCTCTTTATTATAATTACAAAATTAAATGTTATTTTGCATATTTAGTACATAGTAAATTTCTAATATAAATATAATATTTTGTGATAGTGTTTCCATGACAAACCTTACAAAATTAGAATTTGCAACCCTTGACATTAATGACAATAATTATTTGTCATGAGTGCTAGATGCCGAAATTCACCTGGATGCGATGAACTTGGGATAAACAATTAAAGAAGGAAATACGACATCTTAGGACAAAGAAAAAACTATGATTTTCCTTCGTCATCATCTCCACGAGGGATTAAAAATGGGGTATCTTACAATAAAAGATCCCTGTATCTTGTGGAAAAAATTGAAAGAAAGGTATTATCATAAAGAAAACAGTTATTCTTCCTAAAGCTTGTTATGAGTGGATGCATTTAAGGCTACAAAATTTTAAATCAGTAAGTGATTATAATTCCGCATTATTTAAAATCAATTCAAAATTGTTATTATGCGAGAGAAAATTACTTATGCTGATATGTTAGAGAAAACATTTTCTACATTTCATGTCTCGAATATGCTCTTGCAGCAGCAATATCGAGATAAAGGTTTTAAACAATATGCTGAACTAATTTCATATCTTCTCGTGGCCGAACAAAATAACGAGTTATTAATGAAACCACAAATATCGACCAACTGGAACAACACCATTCCCTGAAGTAAATGTTGTGAATGTTAATAATCGTGGTCATGGTCGGTCATGATCGTGGCAGAGGAAGAAATAATTATTATTTTCGTGGTGGTTGTTCTAATCATTCAAATTTCAAAAGAACCACATAAAATGATTATCATAAAGGAAAAGCTCCACAAGATAAGAGTTAAAAGTGTGATGAAAATAAAGGCTTCCGATGCAGAATGACTAGCCATTGGACATGTACCAGTCATACGTCAAAACACTTAGTTGACCTTTGACAACTTGTAGAAATACAAGTTATTACAGCTCAAATAAGTAAAACAATGAGAGTATGCGATGGTAAAATAGGCAATATCATGTCTGAAAGCGCTAAACTAAAAGGAATTGCGATCGCAAGCGCTCATCGTATAAAAGCAGTTAATTTACCTATTTTGTGCAGGCACAATGCGATGGCGCATATGAAATTGCGATCCAAAGGCACAATGCGTCAGCGCGCTTGAAGATTGCGATCGCAAGTCATACGATCGTGAGAAGTTTCTTAAAAAGATGGCCGCATAAAAACCTTTGATCAAGGCGACAACATAATAAATCATGATGGGACGGAAAGCTGATAACAGTCGAATCCGAATTTAGTTGACAAGCCGTTAAAAACCACACTGTAGCAAATATACTCAACTTTCGGTGACCATTAAACGGCGCAACATAGTAGGGGAATTAATGCCGCCCATCATTGCAATCATTAGCAAGAAAGGCTGCTTCACCTTGAAATCTATAAATACCCAAGGCCACCAGAGAGTTAGGGAGTTAGTAAATTAGTCAGTTAGTCTATTCATGCACATACTCATATATATACATAGAGGACGGAGAGAGCAAGGAGACGAGCAAAGCCAGGAGAAATCACTCCGGGCAGATCGAGAGACTTCCGGAAAGCAACACATAGGAGAGAGGGTCAACCCTTGCGAGAGCAAGAATCACATTGAGAACAGAGTTGAAGTGATAAAAGAGTAGTGTAAAAGGCCACGAGAAGCAAGACATTACTTGTCGAGCTTGTTATCTCTCAAATCCATTTGTTATTTTGTACTTAGCATTTTAATTGCAGAAAATAGAAATCTCATTTCAGTCTATGTTCAATCTCTCCATACCACGCATGAGTAGCTAAATTTCTGAATGGATTGAGAGGAACTTAGCTAGCATGACTTAGGATTTATATTTTATGCGATCATCTTGTCTTATGTATGCATTATTCATCATTTGGACATACTTGAGAGAGTAGTCTAAAGATAGAATCTAGGCTTGAGAGAGCCAGATTAGAATCTAGGTTTGAGAGATTCGGATTAGAATCGCATAAGCAAGAAATAGAAACTTAGACATAAGTTCTATTGCTATTTACACATCGCATGCGCCCTAGAAATAGGAATGATTGTATGCAGTCACCTTGTTTTATGTGTGCATCATTCATCATCGCATAGGCAAGAGTAGAGGCTTAGAAATAAATCCTATCAATTGTTTCTCATACACATCACATGGTCTTAGAAATAGGAATTATGACATTCTGCATTGAGAAATGAAGTGTTGTTATTTGTGTGTAGCATGATCGCATAACTTGTGCACAATCTTAGGAAATGTTAGCTAAACCCCTTCTCAACCCCTTCATTGCATACCTATTGTAACTCTACGCTCTCATCACTCTGTGTTCAACTTCGCCGCATAGGAAAAATCTCACTCAAAACACTATCCACTTCATTTATTTACCACTGCAATAGAATCGAAGAGTTTGTCACATATCTACTTAGTAGTCCCTGTGTTCAACCCTAGACTTACTAGGAAACCTAAGAAGGCTTATACTTGGGCCTTGTTAGGAAAAATTGCATGATCATCGCATAATACACATCACCGCAAACTCACACCATAACACATCACGCCTCCCTGAAGGAAAAAGAGAAAAATGTAGAAGCAAATTTTGCATATTATGATAATGACATATTTAACTCATCCTGTATGACAAATTTGGATGTGACAGATTTCTTCCAATCGCACGAAGAGAAGATTGGGACACTTGATGGAACATAAAGTATTTCTTTTGACTTTGAGAATTTCTAGACTTAATGTTGTTGTTTTTCTTTTATCTTCATGTTCTTTTTAGTAACTTTTGTATATTTTAAGTGTTGTTTTTCTTATTGCAATTATTTTCTTTTAATCATTTTCATATGTTGGGTGATTAAAAAATAAGCAAAAATATTTATGTCTAGCAAACAGTGCAACTACATACACACTACTTACAAAAAAAAAAAAAAATACTTTTCCAAATTGACAATGCTGAAAAACAAAAGTAAATACAATATCAGATTTTGCAAACTTGATCGAAAGTTTTTAAAAAGCAAGTAATATTTTGCCTAGAGGAACAAAATTTACAATTACATTGCATTGTTCTCTAGTCAATCAAAGAGAAATCTTCTAATTTTTAAAGGTATACGTTGCAATGGTTACCATATTGAGACTGATAGTAAAAATAATGTGGAATATCTATATATTATCTCTACTGTCTCAAATGAAAAACTTATGTTGGAAAAGTTGTCTGCTTTATTTGCTGGATTGTATTATATTCATATACGAGTAATTGAAACATATACAACAATAAACCTAAAGTTCATGAATCCATATATATTTGCTATTAGGCATGATAGATTGGGTCATCTAGGGTCTATAATGATGAGAAGAATTATTGAGGGTTCAAGTGGACACCCATTGAAGAGCTAAAAGATTCTTCAATCTAATGAATTATCATGTGATACTTGCTCTCAAGGAAAATTAATAATTAGACCATCACTAGCTAAAGTGGGAATTGAATCACTTGTATTTTTAGAACTAATTCATGTTGATATATGTTGACCTATTAACCAACCAAATAGACCATTTAGATATTTTATGGTATTAATAGATGCATCCAATAGATGGTCACACGTGTGCTTATTATCAAGTCAAAATCTTGGCAAGATTACTTGCTTAAATAATTAAGTTAAGAGCACAAATTTTTTATTATACAATTAAGACCATTCATCTTGATATTGTTAGTGAATTTACATCCCAAACTTTTGATAATTATTGTATGTCAATTGGGATAAGTGTTGAACATCCTGTAGCTCATGTTCATACATAAAATGGTTTGCATAATCATTTATAAAACGTTTGCAATTAATTGCAAGACCATTACTTATGAGAGCTAAGCTTCCTTCATTTGTATGGGGACATGCTATTTTGCATGTAGTGTCATTTATACGCACTAGGCCAATAACTTATCATAAATACTCGTCATTACAATTAGCTTATGGTCATGAGCTAAATAATTCCCATTTGAGAATTTTTGGATATGCAGTATATGTTCTAATTGCTCCACCACAATGCACTAAGATGGGTCCTCAAAGGAGGTTAGAAATATATGTTGGATATGATATCCCATCAATTATTAAATATCTTGAACCACTGACGGGTGATATATTTACTGATTTGTTGATAGTCATTTTAATGAGACAAAGTTTCCAACATTAGGGGGAGGAATTAAGAAATTGAAAAAAGAAATTACATGGAATGCATTGTTATTATCTCATTTAGATCTCCGTACAGATCAATGTGAACTTGAAGTTCAGAAAATAATTCATTTGTAAAATTTAGCAAATAAATTACCAAATGCATTTATAGATGCAAAGAAGGTAACTAAGTCACATATACCAGCTGCAAATGTTCGATCAAAATTTGATATCTCAACATAACAAGTTGTCACTAATGAGTCTGGAACATGCCAGAAGCGTGGTAGACCAGTGGATTCCAAAGATAAAAATCCTCAAAAACGAAAAATAATTAATAGTAAAAAAGGCTTAGTTGATGATGTAAATACCTATGAAGAAATCATCGACATGACTAGTGACAAAAGTGAAATACCTAAACATAATAATGATATTCCAATAAACTATGTTATGACAAGAAAAAGATGGAATTGAACTAATGTACTTATTGACATGATTACAATGTACATAAGTACATAACATGATTACGACGTCAAAGAATGGCATTCAAAAACCAAAGGTATATCTTGATAGCCTTTGATAAAAGAATGGCATTGCAACTATCATTGATAGCCACTGATAATTGAGAAAACCAGAAGAAAAAGCGCAAAACGTGAAAGGGAAAGTTTATGTTCAAGATCTGGAGAAGAATTTGAAGAACGGTCTTCGAAGGCAAGCCCCTTTTTTCTCTATAAATTTTAATCCCTTATAAAACTAACAAGAGAATCTTATGGACCTACAAATTGAAGCTTCAATAATAGGAGATTAATTAATTAAACTCTTTAATTAAATTAATCAACTTTCATTAAATGTCGATCATTCCATTAAAGACCGATAGTTGTACTCTTCACACTATAGATATATTTTTGTGTTCATTGGATATAACGAATCAACAACCTGTTGACCTTTCACAAATTGCTCGTAAGTCCAGCTAGTCAAAATTACCATTTTACCCCTATAGTTACATCTAATTTCTTAAGTACCACTGATTCCTCTAATGAACAATTAGTAATAGTTCAACTATAAGTGAACCCCTCTCAGGCTAAGAGAGAGTGTGGCATCACATTGTTCAAGATCCGGAATCAGCCCTTAAAGGAGCAATTTATTTACTTACCCTAACAACGGAAAGAAGTGAATTTCTTCTTGTGCACCTATGTTTCCAACTCCTCAATTAGATGAATCCTAAAATGGTAGACATATTGAGTCGACGATTCTGGACACTCTCACCCATGAAAATCAAAAGACTGTTCTCTGATAACGAGTAGAAATGCACGTTATCATAATGCTAAGTTTTTAAACAATGATGGATTGCATTGATGAAATATGTTAATTTTCGTTCATTAAGCATCAATTTTATAATATTGCGGTTGCATGCGTTCATCGCATTAGAACAGTTGATTTTTGTATTTTTGTGTAGAATATGCATTGATGCAATGCAAGAATTGCGATCATAGGAAATCTTTGGTCTAGCGAAACTTCACTGCAAGGCTTTGCGATGATTGTGTTCGCAAACATTCGACCGAGAAGGATCGCCGCAACTTGGTCAGCACAACATGGTGGGCACATCTAGGTGAAAGGCTAATTAATCGCGATGAGATAGAAAGCTGATGACAGTCGAATCCGAATTAAGTTAACAGCCAATAATGATCACAAGTACATTCAGTTTTTCGGTGACAAATATTCGACACATCAATCAGGAATTAAAGCCGTCCCATCTATACAATCATGAGAGAGAAGCCACCGTTCACCTTGGACGTCTATAAATACCAAGGGCAGCCTTCAGAAAAGTTGTTGATCAGTTCACCATTCTTTAGCTCGAAGTTCATATGCACGCCTTTGTTCATAGTTTTCTTGTATTTTAAGGCGGACGCAAGGGAGGAAGTTGTGCCAACAGATCGTTCCGGTAAGCTTGGGAGAGCGCCGAAAGCTTCAAGGACAGAGAGAGGGCCGACACCTGCGAAAGCGAGAACATCTTTAGAACTGAATAGAGATTTCAGTGTAAAAGCCTCAATCAACAAGGAATTGCTACCAGGCTCTCTACCTTTAACTTCCATTGTTATTTTGCACTCAAACTCATTTATAAAAATGAAATTTTCTTCTCTATATCTATTCACTCTCTGTTATTTACGCATGAGTAGCTAAACTAGTTGAATGGGTTGAGAAGCATTTAGCTAGCACAACTAGGGAATCTTCATTCTTTGCTATTATCTTGTATTATATATGCTTCATTCGTCCATTAGAGATACTCGGAAGGGTAGTCTAAGGGCAGGATCTAGACTTGGGAAGGTCAGGTTAGAATCTAGGCTCGGAAGAGGCACGTTAGAACTCATAATCAAGAGATAGGAGCTTAGGAATGAGCACTATTTGTTATTAACGCATCACATGCATAGGATATGATTGTATGCGGTCACCTTGCTTTTATGCATTTTGCATCATCGCATAGGACAAGAGTAGAGACTTAGGGATAAGCTATATAGACACTTTTGCATTCGACACATGCGTCCTAGACTTAGGAGCATCACATTTGCATTGGAAAATGACTTGTTGTGCATGGTTGTAACATGATCGCATAGTCTCACGCATTCCCAAGTAACGCTAGCTAAAGATATTTTCAACCCGTTCATTGCATCTCTCACATAACTGACTTTTCTCAAATCCGCCGCATTCGTTTATTTTCTCATGAACGCAATCAACAACAAACCAAAAAATTATTTACTCTGTTACCGCAAAGTTTTCATAGAAATTACCAACGCAATCTGTTTTCACAAGTACCTGTGTTCGACCCTCGACTTACCAAGAAACTTAGAGGAATTTACACTTGAATTCCGCTGGGGAAACTTGAGTGCACAACGCAATTTCTCAACGCATAGCATCCACATTTCCACTTCATAAAATCAAGTATCAAGTTTTTGGCGTCGTTGTCGGGGGCTTCTGCAAAATAGTTTACTAATGGTAATTTTTCTGATTTCTTTACAGACTCTCAATCTCTGGTGAATTACGACCCAGAGATTGAGAGAACGTTTAGACTAAGATTGAGAGACCGCCAACAGTAACCACAATCAGATAAAGAAGAGATGGCGGAGCAACCTAGAAATGGAACACCAAATGATAACAATGTCATGGCGAATCCAATTCTGTTGGCAAACGATCGCAATAGACCCATTAGGGACTATGCATCGCAAAATCTCTATGATTTCTCCCCAGGAATCATGAGGCCTGCCCTCGATGGAAGCCGATTCAAAATGAAGCTGGTGATGGTGCAGATGATCCAAACTACAGAAAAATTCGAAGGAAGGCGTGGCGAGGACCCGCACGCCCACCTCCGAAGCTTTATTGAAATCTGCAATACTTTTGTGCTCCCGAACATCTTTATCAAAGAAGTTCAACTAACGTTGTTCCCATTTTCTCTCTGTGATCAGGCTAGGAAATGGGCGTATTCTCTTGAACCGGAAGAGATCACTTCTTGGGAACAGGTCGTGGAAAAGTTTATGAAGAAGTATTTTCCACCGACTGAGAACGCTAGACGAAGGAAACTTATCACAAATTTTGAACAAGACATGGACAAATCGCTTAGCAATGCTTGGGCGAGATTTAAGAGGTTGGTCTGGGACTATCCACACAATGGGTAGCCAAACTGCCTTCAAATGGATATTTTCTATCATGGTTTGAATCCCGCTTCGTAGACCGTTGCCAATGCGGCAGCCGCTGGTGGTTTGCTTGATAAAACATATGACGAGGCGAAGAATATCTTGGATTGCATCTCTAAGAACCATGAAGATTGGAGAGAGAGTGACCAGTGATTGAGACTCAAAGACACTAACGCAAATAATGGTGCTATTGCTTCACTACAAAACCAGATGACCGCAATGATGAATTTAATCTAAGGAATTACGATCAGCAGTCCAACACCGCAAACTGGGCAAATCAACACAATCAGTCAAAACACCGCAAGGTGTGCGACTTACGGTGATGGGCATGCGATGGAAGATTGCCCGCAAAATCCACAATTTGTCTATTTTGTAAAGAACAACCCTTTTTCGAATACCTACAACCCCGGATGGAGAAACCACCCCAATTTTTTTTGGAAGAATTAGCAACAGAATTTCCAACTTGTGGCACAAAAAGAAGGGCCACCAGGATTCTTCCCACACAACAACGGTCAACCGAGCAACCAAGAAAGTAGCTTACAACCACCGCAATCCTCTTCTTTGGAGAGCCTGTTGAAGCAATACATAGAGAAAAACGAAACCGTGCTTCAAAGCCAGGCTACGTCTATCCACAATCTCAAATTACAGATGGGCTAGATTGTGAGTGAGCTGAAGAGTAGACCGCAAGGGGCTTTACCTAGTTCAACTGAACTTCCACGCAACTCGGGGGGATCAAGTAAAGAGTAATGTCAGGTTGTGACATTGCGAAGTGGGGAGACTGTGGAGGGAGAAAAGAAAGAGCTTAGTCGAACAACTTCCACGGTTGCTGAACCTGAGATTGCGGTGACGCAAGAAGAAGAAAAAGAAAAAGAAGTAGTAGAATCGGAGGTTGCATCGATCTCAAAGCCAACTGAAATGGGAACCGTGAAAGTTCAGTTACCCCTTTTCCCACAGAGACTAAGGAAGAAAAAGAACGAAGAGGTATAGTACCAATGCTTCTTATCTATGTTAAAGCAATTACATGTTAACATTCTTTTCAGTGAAGCGATTGAGAAAATGCCTGCTTATGCAAAGTTTCTGAAGGATATGGTAACTAAGAAGAAGGGAGCTGAAAAATTTGCCACGGTGGCATTAACGCAAAGTTCAAAATCAATAATTCCACCGAAGATGAGCGATCCTGGGAGCTTAACTATACCATGCTCCATAGGAGAACTATACATCGGGCAAGCCCTATGTGACCTGGGAGCCAACATAAATTTGATGTCTCTGTCAATCTTTAAACAGCTGAACGTGGGGCAACTTATGCCCACAACAGTGACTCTCCAACTGGCCGATAAATCTCTGGTTCATCTAGAGGGAAAGGTGAAGGATGTGCTGATCTCCGTCGACAAATTTATTCTACCAGCCGACTTCAACATTTTGGACTATAAGGCCGACAAAGATGTGCCCATCATTCTTGGGTGACCTTTTCTATCAACGGGTTGGGCCCAAATTGATGTGCATAAAGGGGAAATCACTTTGAGTATCAATGGATAGAAGCTCAAATTTAATATAATTCGTGCCATGAAGTTTCCAGATGAAGAAGACCTACATGACTCTGATGATGACCAGAATTCAATTGAAGAAGAAAAGTTTGATGAAGAGATTGAAGAAGAGGATGACAGCGCATCCGTTTCTGCCTGTAATGCGATCATAACAAAAACAAACAAGGAAGAAGAAATGACCGCAAAGTAAGAAGTGGAGCCAACAGAAAAAGAGGAAAGAAAAACAACGCAACCTTCCTTAGTAGAACCACCAACACTTGAATTAAAAACCCTACTAACCCATTTAAAGTATGCATTTTTGGGGTAGAATGAGAAGCTGCCAGTTATCATTTCCTCTGCGCTAAACGAAGACTAGGAGAATACGTTGATGAGCATTCTAAGGAAGCATGTGCGAGCAATTGGCTGGACGCACGCTAAAATTATAGGAATTAGCCCTGTGTACTACATGCACCGCATTTGTCTTGAAGATGACCACAAAGCAACAATTGAACATCAATGCAGACTCAACCCTGTGATGAAAGAGGTCGTCAAGAAGGAGATCATCAAATGGGTAGATGCGGGCATTATCTATCCTATAGCAGATAGCATGTGGGTCAACCCCGTTCAATGTGTGCCGAAGAAGGGAGGAATGACGGTAGTCCCAAATGAGAACAATGAATTAATACTGCAAAGGACCATCACTGGATGGCGCATATGCATGGACTATCGCAAGCTGAATGTGGCCACAAAGAAAGATCATTTCCCTCTGCCATTCATCGACCAAATGCTAGACTGTCTAGCTGGAAATGATTTTTACTACTTCCTGGATGGTTATGTCGGATACAACCAAATCATGATAGCTCTAGAAGATCAAGACAAGACCACATTCACCTGCCCATATGGGACATTTGCTTTCCGCTGCATGCCGTTTGGCCTCTGCAATGCGCCAAGCATGTTCCAAAGGTGCATGATGGCTATCTTCCCAGATTATCTCGAGGACTCCGTGGAAATCTTTATGGACGACTTCTCTATTTATGGGAACACATTGAAGTCTGTCTAGCCAATCTAGAGAAGATACTGAAGAGATGCGAAGAGACGAATCTGGTGCTCAATTGGGAAAAATGCCATTTCATGGTGAAGGAGGGCATAGTGTTGGGACATAAGATCTCCCGGGATGGGTTGGAGGTGGACAAAGAAAAGATCGAAGCAATTGAAAAACATCCACCTTCAACTAACGTGAAGGCTGTACGAAGCTTCTTGGGGCACGCTGGATTCTACAGACGATTTGTCAAAGTTTTCTAAAATAGAACGACCACTAAGTGCGTTGTTAGAGGCTGACAAAAAAATTTGAGTTTGACAACAATTTCCTCAACGCATTTCGAGTTTTAAAGAATGCGCTGACTACCGCACCCGTATTAATTGCGCTAGACTAGACACTTCCATTTGAAATAATGTGTAACGCAAGCAAGTATGCAATAGGGGCAGCTTTAGCGCAAAAGAGAAAAATAATCTTGCACCCCATCGCATACGTAAGTAAAACATTAAATCCTGCTCAGACAAATTATACCACCACAGAGAAAGAGCTCCTAGTGGTAATTTTTGTGTTGGAAAAATTTCGAGCATATCTGTTGGGAACAAAGGTATTCATCCACATCGATCACTTGACGATCAAATACTTAATGACAAAGAAGGATACAAAGCCGAGGTTGATCAGATGGGTTTTCCTCCTTCAAGAATTTGATATAAAAATAATTGACCGGAAGGGGACAGAGAATCAAGTTGCGGGTCACTTGTCTAGACTGGAAAATCCCGAGGTTGACCGTAATGAGTCTAAGGTGAGTGTCGTATTCCCGGATGAGCAGCTGTTCCATATAGAAGAATTTCCCTGGTATGCAGACATAGTCAATTATCTGGCCTATCACCAACAAAAGAATCTCAAGCATGAATGCAAACATTATTATTGGGATGAGCTGAATCTGTATAAAAGAGGTGTAAACTAGATTTTTCGATTATGCATACCAAATGCTGCTCAACAACGCATACTATTGCAATGTCCCGACTCATCATATGGTGGCCATTTTGGAGGGCAGCGCACCGCAGCCAAAGTTTTGTAGCGTGGATTCTTTTGGCCTACATTGTTCAAGGATGCGACTGACTATGCAATGAAATGTGATCAGTGCCAACGCACAGATAACATTTCATGGAAAAATGCAATGCCAATGAACACTATCTTACAGCTTGAATTGTTCGACGTATGGGGGATTGATTTCATGGGATCATTCCCTCCTTCAAATGATAAACATTGCATTTTATTAGCCATCGATTATGTCTCCAAGTGTGTAGAGGCAGTAGCATGTGCAGCAAGTGATGCGGCAGTAGTCTCCCAGTTCCTGAAGAAACATATTTTCACTCGTTTACCATCATAAGTGATGAAGGATCCCACTTTGTCAACCATAATATCAAGGAGTTGCTGCGCAAATACAACATTCTCCACAAAGTGGCCACCGCATACCATCCACAGACGAATGGTCAAGCCGAGGTGTCCAACCGAGAAATTAAGCTGGTACTTGAGAAGGTAGTGAGGCCTTCCCAAACAAATTGGGCAACAAAGCTTGATGATGCGTTATGGGCATACCAGACTGCATTTAAAACACCCATAGGTATGTCCCCATATGCGTTGGTATTTGGTAAGGCATGTCATTTGCCTTTGGAGCTGGAATATAAGGCACTGTGGGCGGTAAAGATGCTGAACGTTGATTTGAAGAAAGCAGGAGAAGCGCGAAAAATGTAATTGGTTGGGCTAGAAGAATGGAGGATTAACGCATATGAAAATGCGAAGATTTATAAGGAGCGCACCAAGCGCTGGCATGACAAACGCATATGTAGTAAAAACCTCCAAGTCGGGCAAAAGGTCTTACTCTTCAACTCACGATTGCGGCTCTTCCCGGGAAAATTAAAATCACGCTGGTTTGGACCCTTTATCATTAAAGAAATATTTCCACATGGTGCGGTGGAGCTGATTACTGAGGACGGCAACTAGACATTTAAGGTTAATGGACAGTGAGTTAAGGCATATTGCGGAGGTGATTTCCAACCAGAAAAGGCCTCTGTGAAGCTAAAAACCCTGGAATACCCCTTGTTTGATTCTTGAACTCTTATTCCTTCGTCACTTTTATTATCAATTAGTTATCTGCATCTTACTCATATTTCCTTCTAAAAAAAATTGTTGTTTTGTTTTAAATCATTTGACCCTTTCTTTGTTTGTTTACAACGATTGAGGCACAGGATTGCGGAGATGTTACATGAAGGAGCACTTATCTTACTCCATCACCGCAATCCAAAGAAGATAGGTCACCGTAAAGATGGATGTGTCAATACACAATGCGGGCGACAACACAAAATTTGAGGGTGTATTCTTCCTTATCTTTATTTCAAATTTTGCGCTATCACATTGCATTTTAGTTTTCAAAGTTTTATCACCGCATCCTCTTTGATCACCGTAATTATTTGACATAGATAAATTTAGTAGGTTACCGCATAATGTCTCCTTGCCAAGTATGATCTCAATGATGAAAAATATGCTTCTATTTCTTTCGTATATACTAGTGTAACTTAATCTTAAGATAGTCACCTCATAAAATATTTTTAGAAGTTAGGGGTCTACTAGCTTTCTTTCAAACACTCTTTACAAAGCTTTCTCAGAACATCACATGACTTATTTTAATCTTTTGGCAATGAGGACATTGCCTTATTATAAATTTGGGGGTGAGGTATTTATTTTCGACCTTGCTATTTTTATAAAAAAAAAATGGTGTTTTTTAGAATAACAACTCCACTATCAACACAATGGGAAACCCATGTTGATAAGAGTTAAGTTGTGAAAGGCACTTACCCGTAGTTGGATGTTCGCATGACACACGTGGGGGCAAACCAAAACGAAAGTAAATCACTAGGATCAAGGCATAAATAAATGACCGCAACTCCACTGCCAAAAAGGTGTGAGTTTAGTCTGAGGAAGAGTGCATTGCTCGTAGTTGGATGTATGCATGACACCCGTGGGGGTAAGCCAAAATGAAGGCCAGGCACTTGGATCAGCGCAAGGTCAGAAAAAATATCAATGAAAAAAAAAATTTATGCAAGGATAAAATCATTTGACACCCCGGTAGAAAATTTTCTTTTTGAAATAAATCATGCGACGTTCGGAATTTAGTAAAGTTCTTTTGAAGGATAAGCTTGTAGTCCCTAGGTCTTAGAAATATTTTAAGAAGAGACTTGGATAAGACTTAAGGAAATTTTGGTATATAGGATTTGAACGAAGTATCCTTGAGAAATCTAGGAAAAGAATATTGCGGTTGACTTGCTAAAAGAATCTTTAGCTTATGCTTGAGGACAAGCATTGTTTAAATTTGAGGGTGTGATAACGGGCAGAAATGCAGGTTATCATAGTGTTAAGTTCTTAAACAATGATGGATTGCGTTGATGAAATATGTTAATTTGCACCAATTAAGCATCAATTTTATAACATTGCGGTCGCATGCATTCATCACATTAGAACAGTTGATTTTTGTATTTTTGTGCAAAATATGCATTGACGCAATGCAAGAATTGCGATCATAGGAAATCTTTGGTCGAGCGCAACTTCACTACAAGGCTTTGCGATGATTGTGTTTGCAAACATTCGACTGAGAAGGATCGCCGCAACTTGGTCAGCACAACATGGTGGGCGCATCTGGGTGAAAGGCTAATTAATCACAATGGGACAAAAAGCTGATAACAGTCGAATCCAAATTAAGTTGATAACCGATAATGATCACAAGTACATTCAGCTTTTCGGTGACAAATATTCGACACATCAATCAGGAATTAAAGTCATCCCATCTGTACAATCATGAGAGAGAAGCCGCCATTCACCTTGGACTTCTATAAAGACCAAGGGCAGCCTTCAGAAAAGTTATTAATCAGTTCACCATTCTTTAGTTCGAAGTTCATACGCATGTCTTTGTTCATAGTTTTCTTTCATTTTAAGGCGGATGCGAGGGAGGAAGTTGTGCAAGCAGATCGTTCCGGTAAGCTTGGAAGAGCACTGGAAGCTTCAAGGATAGAGAGAGGGCCGACACCTGTGAAAGTGGGAACATCTTTAGAACCGAATAGAGATTTCAGTGTAAAATCCTCGGTCAGCAAAGAATTACTACCAGGCTCTCTACCTTTAACTTCCATTGTTATTTTGTACTCAAACTCATTTATAAAAATGGAATTTCCTTCTCTATATTTGTTCACTCTTTGTTATTTACGCATGAGTAGCTAAACCAGTTGAATGGGTTGAGAAGTATTTATCTAACACAACTAGGGAATCTTCATTCTTTGTGATTATCTTGTATTATGTATGCTTCATTCATCCATTAGAGATACTCGGAAGGGTAGTCTAAGGATAGGATCTAGAATTGGGAAGGTCAGGTTAGAATCTAGGCTCGGAAGAGACAGCTTAGAACGCATAATCAAGAGATAGGAGCTTAGGAATGAGCACTATTTGTTATTAACACATCACATGCATCCTAGAGATAGAATATGATTGTATGCGGTCACATTGCTTTTATGCATTTTGCATCATTGCATAGGACAAGAGTAGAGACTTAGGGTTAAGCTATAATGACACTTTTGCATTTAACACATGCGTCCTAGACTTAGGAGCATCACATTTTCATTGGAAAATGACTTGCTGTGCATGGTTGTAACATGATCGCATAGTCTGACGCATTCTCAAGTAATGTTAGCTAAAGATCTTCTCAACCCGTTCATCGCATACTCATTGCATCTCTCACACAACTAACTTTTCTCAAATCCACCAAATTCGTTTATTTTCTCATCAACACAATCAACAACAAACCAATAAATTATTTACTAGGTTACCGCAAAGTTTTCGTAGAAATTACCAACATAATCTGTTTTCATAAGTCCCTGTGTTCGACCCTGGACTTACCAGGAAACTTAGAGGAATTTACACTTGTATTCCGCTGGGGAAACTTGAGTACACAATGCAATTTCATCAACACATAGCATCCACATTTCCACTGCATAAAATCAAGTATCACTCTCATAGGTAGGAATTTACAACTCACTCAAGATTATGGTCAAGTCACCTATGGTCATTCTAGTGAAATATAAGTCTCTTCTAGCTGCGTTCTAAAGACAGATTAATCATTTCGTGGTCTTGTCTTATACAAACTCTGTTTATAGGTTTGAAATGCATTCCAAAAGTGTTTTTTCTAGTCTTAGAATTTAGCTAGTTTTACGTTTAATTTGTGATCTTTGATGCCTTTTTATGTTTAATTGTAGGAAATCATGAAATTGGACCAGAGAAAGCAATTTCAAGGATAAAATGACCAAAATACCCCCAAGTAAGGTTAGAACTATGATCTAGGGCAAGGAGAGAAGTGGAAGGAATTATAAAGTGTCAAAAATAGGACAGTGTAACGCGTAGTAAGCGATGCTGCCCCGTTTTGTTGCAAGGTAGTAGTTGAAGATTCATTGCAGGGTAGTTAAGCTGTCCATGGCATAGCTACGCTACGAACTCTGACAAAGAAAACATGCGCGATTAAATAAA
This sequence comes from Benincasa hispida, assembly GCF_027475165.1. Taxonomy (NCBI): domain Eukaryota; kingdom Viridiplantae; phylum Streptophyta; class Magnoliopsida; order Cucurbitales; family Cucurbitaceae; genus Benincasa; species Benincasa hispida. The sequence continues at coordinate 17,717,496 of NC_143482.1, forward strand.
AGCCAGTGTAACTACATTGATTTGAGGGTAACGACGTTCCAATGATTTTTTTTTAATATAAAAATCACATTTCTACTAACGAGAAAGGGAGTTCGACTGGGGATCATTTAAGGTTTTCCACAAAGGCTGAGAGGTTGTTGTTCAGAGTGATTTTCAGAGCCTAATCAAATAATTGAGTGAAGTTGGATCAAGAAGGAGACGTTGATGCTTTTACAGCAACAAATTGACCAACGATTAATTCCTTCCTTTGTACTTTCTTTCTTTTTTATCTCTATATAGCATGTTTAGGTTTTATATGTTGAACATGAGTAAGTGAATTATTTCATTGTTCTAGGATTAGATCGATTTCAACATTTTCTATGGATGGTTCTTAGTTATTTCGATTAATAAATTGCATTGACTTTTTATCATGTTTACGCTTAACCTATTGAATGTTTGATCACTATTTGATTGATTTAGGATTATTAATCCACTTGAGAAAGAGATTTTTAAATCGGAACTAGCATGATAAACTGACGTTGGAATATGCATGAGAATGATAGGAAGATGTTAGAGGTCATGAATGAAAAGACTTAATACTACGTTATTAGATTCAATTGTATGAAAATAAATTGGCTTTTAGACATAAGAAAGGGTGGAGCTTGGAAGACAAAACCCAGATTATAGATCTTCTAGGCCTAAATTAATGTAGTTATTTTATTGAAAGAAAATATTTAGATTCCATAACAATGTTGAATGAGATCAAAACCCTAAGACATCTTAGTCAAGTGATTCCCTAGTTGAAATTTTATTTGCTTATTTAATTTATTGTTTTCAACCCCATCTTGTTTCGGTTCCATAAATAAAGTAAAAACGATCGCCTGATAGCTAGTTAATTTAAATATTTAACTCTTTGATGACGATACCCAGTTCATTGGGATTTTATTACTTCGACGCGTACACTTGCGCGTGTCATATTTTTGGCATCGTTGCCAGGGAAATAGTCTTATTTTATTTGACTAATATTAAGGCGATAAAATTAATTTTAATTTAGGGTGTATCTTATTTTATTATAATTTTTTGTTGCTAATTTTTATTTTTGTTGTTTTTATAATGCATGCAAAATAGTCATCGGTCTAAACTTTTTCCTGTTGCTCCAGGGATAAAAAAAAGTTTCAAATGAAACTTAAGGAGAAATTTAAGACCCGTATTTGATTCCATGGTTGTGCCACCGGTACCCAAAACGATTCGAGACTACTTTCAACCAGTTGTTCCTACAGTTCAGCTTGGGATTACACATGCACCTCTTGATGTCAATAACTTTGAGTTGAAGCTAGGACTTACAAAGATGACGTGAGATTGTGCATTCCGAGGGAGCCCATCTAAGGATCCCTATTGCATATATGCTCCTTTTTGGAGATTTTTAGCATGATAAAAATAAACGGTGTTACTTCTGATGCTATTCGCTTATGTTTATTTGTGTTTTCTTTGCAGGATAAGGCCAAAGACTAGCTTGAGTCTCTTATGCTAGACAATATCACCACCTGGGATGAGTTGGCGCAAGCTTTACATGATTAAATATATTAAAGTGTCTAATAAACCATAATCATTGTTTGTTAAACTATTCAATATAAAAGTTATATTGGGCCAATTTAACAATGAACTTAGATAAATTATTAGCCTAATTTATCTAAGTAGTAAACCCTAAATTTAAAACACTTAGTGGGAGGAAAAAGATATATATGATATGTTTATTTATTTTCACATTCTCCCTAAAAGTTCACACTGTCAGATATATGCTTGACCTCATATCACCGTTTTGCTTGTGTCTCCCTACGGAAGGTGCTTCATGGGTAAATATCAAAGTGAATGGAGAAAGTGTTTACAGTAAGTGGGAGAGGGACATGTGTAAACACATATGACGGTCTCCTTCATTAGTTTGATAGTGAGATTTCATACTCGGCTTCGTGGCACCATTTGCTTGTGACCCCCTATGGAAGGTGTTTTCATGAAATTAAACTCAAACTCCAATAATGGATAAAGTCGCTTTTGTTTTTGTCCCAATCATTTTTTCCTTATGGTTGGCTCATTGGGGTAGAACTCTAGGATCTAAAATGAAGGATCACACTTACGAGAAAATTTTAAGCAAGTTAATAATTTCTTAACTGAATTAATGGTGACAAATTATTATAAGAATAAAAGTTATTCTGGTATAATAATTGGTTAAGAGTGTCTCAATTTAGTGAAGGGGCAACTGACCACCCGGCAAGATATGTTTGGACAACTGTCCTCATATATCAAGCACAATGCTTTGAAGTTCATTTTCAATGCTCGTATGAATGAGGGGACCTCAGAGTGAGAACATTTTCTCAATATGATGGTCCACTTTAACGGGTGAAAATGAACGGGGCCGTTATTGATGAGGCCAGTCAAGTTAGCTTTATTTTGGAATCTCTGCCAGAGAGTTTCCTACAGTTCTGTAGTAATGTTTTTATGAACAAGCTAGACTACACCTTCACCACCCTCCTGGATGTGCTATAGAATTTCGAGTCCCTAATGAAAATTAAGGAACAGAAATGAGAGGCAAACGTTGCCACTTCTTCTAAAAAGTTCCACAGAGGTTCGATCTCTAGAACAAAGTCTATGCATTCTTCCTCTGGTACCAAGAAATAAAAGAAGAAGAAGGGAGGTAAGGGAAATAAAGATAACCCTGCTGCAGCCTAAAAGGACAAAAAGGCAAGGTTACCAAAGGAAACTGTATCCATTACAACCAAGAGGGTCACTGAAAATGGAACTACCTCAAGTATTTGGCAGAGAAGAAGAACTGCCCCAAGTTTCTCATTCTCTTAAGATACCTGAGGATTGTCTTTAGTGTCATCCAGTTATCAAATCTTGGATTAGATTCATACATATTGACAATCCCAACTGCATAGCATATGTCAAGCCTTGTACACAATATGGCATACATAAGGCTACCCACAGTCAATGCATATAGAATTCGTCTCATTTCCTAAACTTCTTGAGGTATCTTAGGACACTGTTCCTTGGACAATGTAATTCCATGCCTAAAAGGTAAATTACCTTTCTTGGAATTTTGCATTGAATATCTTAAGAGCATTTTGTTAATATAAGATGCTTGAGACAAGGCTAACATTATGTTTTTGCGATTTTTAATTTTTGAATGCCAAGAACATATTATGCTTCTCCCAAATCTTTCATTTGGATTTGAGAAAATAGTCAATTTTTAATGTCAGTAAGAAATCTTATATCAATCTCAATGAGTAGGATATCATCTTCGTACAACACGAGAAAAGTAACAACATTCTTGAAGATTTTCTTGTAAACACAAGGTTCATAAACATTTTGTTCAAAGCCATAATATTTTATCGCATTGTCAAACCTTATGTTCCAAGGTCTGGATGTCTACTTCAATACATAAATTGATCGTTTTAGTTTACGAACCTTTTGCTCCCGATCTTGTCTTATGAATCCCTTTAGTTGATTCATATATATGTTTTTGTCAAGATTACCATTTAGAAAAGTAGTCTTGACATCATTTCATAGTCATAATATGTGGCAATGGATAAAAGAATGTGAATAGACTTTGACATGGCAACAGGAGAAAATATCTCTTCATAATCAACCCCTTTTAATTGGGTATAAACCTTTGCCACAAGCCTTGCTTTGAAGGTTTGAACATTTCCATCTATACCCCTTTTTCTCTTGTAAATCCATTTGTAACCTATAGGTTTTACCCCATTAGGTCGATCTAGAAAATATCAGACTGAATTGGAATATATAGATTTCATTTCAATCCATGGTTTTGACCCATTCATATTTGTCAACATCTTCTATTGCCTTTTCAAGAGATAATGAATCCTTAATGCCATCATCAGATATGATGACATGGGGTTTTATTAAACCCATATATCTTGTAGGACGAGATATAACTCTCCCACTACAACAAGGCTCTCTCGATTCTTGAGAGAATTTTAACCAGATTTGCTAGCACCATCTACAACTATTGTTGATGTACTAGCATTATCGATATATCTCGTTGAAGTACTGTTATTTTCTTTGATAATTTTACTTAAATTAATTTACGGCGTGGCTTATGATCACTTATATGATCTTTCTCTAAGAATGTGGCATTTGTCGATACAAACACCTTGTTCTCCTTAGGATCATAAAAGAGACCACCCCTAGTTTCTTTGGACTAGCCTACAAATAAGCATACCCTCGAACGAGGTTCCAATTTCTTTGGATTTGTTGTTAATACATGTGCTAGACATCCCCAAATTTTGAAATGTTATAAACTACTTTTACGACCTCTTCATAATTCAAAAGGTGTTTAAGAAACACTTTTGGATGGAATGTTGTTCAGGATACATACTATAGTCTCTACTGCATAACCCCAAAAGGAATATGGTAAATGAGCATAACTCATCATTAACCGGACTATGTTAAAAAAATGTTCTATTTCCCCTTTTTGATACATCATTCTATTGAGATGTACCAAATGCTAAAAGTTGGGATGTGATTCCATATTTTATCATATAGTCTTGAATCTCAAGTCCATATACTCTCTACCTTGATTAGATCGAGGTGTCTTAATTGTTTTACCTAATAAGTTTTCAACTTCAATCTTATACTCTTTGAACTTTTCAAGAGCTTCAAACTTGTGTTAAATTAGGTAAGGATACCAAAATCTCGAATAATTATCTATAAAAGAGATGAAATATTCAAATACTTCTTTTTCTTGAACATTCATCGGACCACAGAGGTCTAAATGTAGAAGTTCTAAAGGTTCTGTGGCTCTATAGCCTTTTCTAGTAAAATGTCTTTTAGTCATCTTGCCTTCAAGGCATGACTCACATACTGGTAATGAAATTTCCTCTAACTCACTTAGAAGTCCATTATTTACCAATTTCTCGATCCTATCGAGATTTATGTGACCTAGCCTTTAGGAGAAATTTTTTGTCTTTTTATTTTTAGTCGTTGTTATATTGAATAATTCAATATTGATGTGCATTTTCGATGCTAACGATCTTAGCACATATAAATTATCTTCTAAAGTTGTTGAACAAATTTCACACCATTCATGAAAACAAAGGATTTATACACAGAAAATGAAATTGAATATATATGTTCCGTAAGACATGCAACTGAAATCAAGTTCCTTTTGATATCAGGAACTATAATTACATTACTTAATAATAAAACAAGATTGTTTGAAAGATAATTTTATGCTCCCCATAGAAACGGCAGAGACGACTTCTCCTGTTCTGACTCTTATGGTCATCTCGCCAGCTTCTAGCTGCCTCTAGGAACTAATTCCCTGTAAAGAAGAACAAACATGATTAGTGACTCATGAATCAATTATCTAGGTAGAACAATCATTCTCCACCAAAAAAGTTTCTAAGACAAGCAAATCATATTTATCTTCTTTGGCTTTCTTCTTTTTGGCCAATTATTTTAGGCAGTTTCTCTTCCAGTGCCCGTCTACATTGCAATAGAAACAGTTTCCCTTTAAGACTTGGCCTTCTTACCCTTTCGGTAGTAGTAGGAGGAGCAATTTTATTCCCTTTTCCACCTTTTTCTTCTTCCACTTCTTTAAACCAGAAGAAGACCAAGTTTAGTTCCAAAGGTCGAAGTTGTGTGGAAGTTCTTAGAAGAGCTGACAATATTTGTTTCCCTATGTTGCCCATTGACTTTCATTAAAGACTCAAAGATTTGTAGCTCATTAAGAAGAGTGGTTAGGTTGTAGTTGTAGGGATGAAAACCCTAAGGCACAACAGAATCCATAACATACAGAACCCAAAACGTATCTCAAAATGTCGTTTAAAATCAAAACAAGTTTTTTGAAATAAAAACTACAGATCAAAATAGATTAAAAATGCAACTAGAAACAAAACATACAAAGAGAAGAAACCCTACCTTGCAAACCTTTTGGGAGTTCTATGGAATTCTTCTATACAAATTGGGAATTGGCACTACCACTTGGAGTCCTCCCTATTTTTGCAAGGAAATTGAGGGTTTGAGAATTGTGAGATCCTCTTTAGAAATTGGGAGGATTTTGGGCAAAGAGTTTTTTCTTTCTACCAAAAGAATAAAAAAATAATAAAAAAAATAGAGAGATAAAAAAATGCTCTTCTTTCTGCATTTTTTTTTTAAATACAGAAAGAATGAGAAAGAGAAGTGAGGAGACGTGAGATTCATCCCACGTCTCTAGTAACTTCCCTATGTGGGGAGTTACACTTTTATTTAATTTAACTAAATAAATAAAAACCAATAACTATTTAAATCATATTTAAATGATTCCCTCTCACATAACCTATAGTTTTAATGTGCATCTAATGTGCATTAATTTTAACCTATAGTTTTGATTTAATCAGTTTAATTAAATTTAAAATTTAATTAATTAATTAATTAATTAATTCTTCAATTAATTAATCATCCAATTAAATATCATATAGTTAATTTAATTTCTGATTTGAATCATATTAAAAACACTCCTCTCACTTAACCTACAGTTTTAATGCGCATTCAATGCACATTATTTTTAACCTATAGATTTCAATATGAATCTTATTCATATTAGATTAATATTTGAACTCCTTTCAAATATTTTGTTCTCTCATTTATTAATTCTGGATCATATCCAAAATTAATAATAAAATCTAAAATTAAAGTTTATATTAAAATGCATCAACATACATTAAAAAATCTAAATTCTAAATTTATGCATTTCAAATTTAATTTAGTGACAAATTATCTCAATACCCTTTACAAGCTAGGAAAGGAACCTAATGGACTTGCAGATCAAAAGCTCCAACAATGTGAGATTAATTGACTAAACTCATTAACCAAATTCATCAATATTTGTTAATTATGGGTACACTCCACTAAAGACCCACAGTTGCACTCTTTTCACTACATATATGTTTCCATGTCCACGAATATAGATCAATAACAACAAGTTAGTCCTTCAAGAGTGTTCGTAACACCAACTGGGTCAAATTATGGTTTACCCCTGGGTTACCTCTATATCCTTAAGTACCAGTGCTCCTCTAATGAACAACCTGTTTATGGTCCAACCATTAAACAGAAATCCTTCTCGAGCCAGTGAGAGGGTAGGACCCCTTTGTTCAAGTCCCAAAGACACCACTTAAGGGAACACTCATCTACTTACCCTGAAGTCATGAAAGAGTGAAACTCATCTTGTATGATTATGTTCCCAACTACTTACTCGATCTTATACCCAAAATGGTAGGCATATGAGTCGGCGAACTGGCCACTCTCGCCCATACAAATTAAAGAGCAATCCTTTGTGAACATGAGTTCATAATATACTTAAGAGTAAGACTAAGTTACCTAGGTCATCCTATTGAAATAGAAACCAAACTAGTCAACGAAGTTACATCTAATGGTTACTATTTCGCGATCTAGTCTTATACAAACTCATTTCCCAAGATACCCCCACTCGCATGTCTCTTACACAAATGCGTTGGATCACTGCGTTTGTATTAAATAAAAAGTAGGTCATATCCATAGTGTTACCAGGATAAGGTACTGATGCGTTATTTTATGAGATAAAAATGTGGAATGAAATGCGGTAATAAAAAATGCGTTGATCACTCAAGTTTTCTCAGTGGAATCCAAGTGTAAACCCTACTGAGTTTCTTGGTAAGTCCAGGGTCGAACTGAGGGACTTGGAAAACAATACGCAGTGGTAGTTTTTAGAAAACTTTGCAGTAACCGGTAACTCAAATAGTTGTTGGTTTTGTTGATTGCGGTAATGAGAAATAAACAAATGCAGCAGATTTGAGAAAAGTCTGATTGTGTGATAGATGCAAACTGAGTATGCGGATGAACGGGTTGAGAAGATCTTTAGCTAGCATTACTTGGGAATGCATCAGACTATGCGGTCATTCTACACCCATGCACAACAAGTCATTTCCTAATGCAAATGCAGTGCTCCTAAGTTTAGAATGCATGTGTTGAATGAAAAAGTGTCCATAGAGCTTATTCCTAAGTCTCTACTCTTTTCCTATGTGATGATGCAAGATGCACGAAGGCAAGGTGACCACACACAATCATATCCTATCTTTAGGATGCATGCAATGCGTTAATAGCAAACAATGCTTATTCCTAAGCTCCTAACTCTTGTTTATGCATTCTAATCTGACTCTCCTGAGCCTAGATTCTAACTGACTTTCCCAAGCCTAGATCCTGTCCTTAGACTACCCTCTCGAGTATCTCTAATGGACGAATGAAGCATATATAATACAAAATAATCGCATAGAATAAAGATCCCCAGTTGTGCTAGCTAAATGCTTCTCAACCCATTCAACAGATTTAGCTATTCATGCGTAAATAACAGAGAGTGAACAGATATAGAGAAGTAAATTCCATTTCTATAAATGAGTTTGAATACAAAATAACAATGGAAGATAAAGGTAGAGAGCCTGGTAGCAATCCCTTGCTGACTGAGGCTTTTACACTGACAATCTCTATTCGGTCAAAAAGATATTCTTGCTTCCGCAGGAGCTGGCCCTCTCTCGCATCTTGAAGCTTTTGGTGCTCTCCCAAGCTTACCATAGCGATCTATTGGCACAAATTCCTTCTTTGCGTCCATCTTAAAATAAAAGAAAATCTAAGAACAAGGCTAAACTATCTAAGGAAAAATTCTCTAACTCTCCGAACTTTGGAACTTTGGAACCCCTTTTCTGAAGGATGCCTTTGGTATTTATAGAGCTTCGGGGTGAAGGGCGCCTTCTTTCTTATGATTGCATCGATGGGATGGCTTTAATTCCCTAACTGATGTGCCGAATATTTGTCACTGAAAAGCTTAATGTACTTGTTATCGTCAGCGGTTGTCAACTTAATTTGGATTCGACTGTCATCAGCTTTCTGTCCCATTGTGATTAATTATGCCTTTACCTAGACGCGCCCACCAAGTTATGCTGGCTCTATGCAGCAGTTCTTCTCGAGCAAATGTATGTGAACAAAAATCACTGCAAAGCCTTGCGGTAATGCTGTGCTCGACCATTGTATTTTTGAGACCACGTTTTTCGCCCTGCATTAATGCATATTCTGCATAAAAATACCAAAGTTAACTATTCTAATGCGATGAACGCATGCGATTGCAATGTTATAAACTTAATGCTTTTTGGACGCAATCTAACATATTTTATCAACGCAATCCAGCATTGTTTAAGAACTTAACACTATAATAACGTGCATTTCTGCCCGTTATCACACCCCCAAATTTAAACAATGTTTGTCCTCAAGCATAAGCTAAAGATTTCTTTTAGCAAGTCGACCGCAAATCCCTTTTCCTAGATTTCTCAAGGATACTTCATTCCAATCCTATACACCAAAATTTCCTTAAGTCTTACTCAAGTCTCCTCTTAAAATATTTCTAAGACCTAGGGATCGCAAGCTTAACCTTCAAAAGGACTTTACTAAATTCCGGGACATCGCATTATTTGTTTCAAAAAGAAAACTTTTCCACCGGGGTGTTAAATGATTTTATCCTTGCATATTTCTTGACATTATTATTTTTTTCTGACCTTGTGTTGATCCAAATGTCTTGCCTTCGTTTTGGCTTGCCCCCACATGTGTCATCCGGGCATCCAACTAAGAGCAATGTGTTCTTTCTAAGACTAAACTCATACCTACTTGGCAGCGGAGTTGCGGTCATTTATTTATGCGTTGATTCTGGCGATTTACTTTTGTTTTGGCTTGCCCCCAAGTGTGTCATGTGGACATCCAACTACGGGTAAGTGCCTTTCACAACTTAACTCTTATCAACATGGGTTTCCCCATTGCATTGACAGTGGAGTTGTTATTCTCAATTTTTTTTTGTAATTTTTTTTTCAAAATAACAAGGTCGAAAATAAATACCTCACCCCCAAATTTAAAATGCGGCAATGTCCTCATTGCCAAAAGATTGAAAGAAGTCATACGATGTTCTTAGGAAGTTTGGTAAAGGGTCAATTTGAAAGAAAACTAACAGTTTGCTATCTTTTAGAAATATTTCATGAAGTGACTTTTCTAAGATTAAGTAGACTCTAGCATATACAAAAAAAAAATAGAAGCATGTGTTTCATCATTGAAATCATAATTGGCAAAGAGACAGCATGCAGTGACTTACTAAATTTATCAATGTTAAATGATTGCGGTGATCAAAGAGGATGCGGTGATAAAACTTTTAAAACTAAAATGCGATGCGATAGTGAAAAATTTGAAATAAAGTGAAGGAAGAATACAACCCCCAAATTTGCGATGTCGCCCGCATTGTGTATTGATGCATCCCTCTTTGCCGCAATCTATCTTCTTTGGATTGCGGTGATGGAGTAAGATAAGTTGCTTCTTCGTGTAACACCTACACAATCCAGTGCCCTGATCGTTGCAAGAAAAATAGTGAAAGAGTCAAATATTATATAAAGAAAACAAGGTTAACAAAATCGCTTCACCACAATCGTTTAACACGATTGTGTTGTTTTTTTTTTAGAGAATAAGAAAAGTGTAGATAGATAATCAATAACAACAAAGTAATTGCGATAATAGGTAATAACGAGTATGATGAAAGTTCATGAAGTAACAATGAAGGAAAAAGGATATTCAAAAGAGGTGCGTCCCTGATGAGGTTGAGTTATATAGTAACTCAGGGACTACTTATTCCAAGCTGGTCTTTTCATGTCCACGGTGTCTTTTCCCTCTTTTCTTTGTCCTCTGGGATCTTGACTTCCTTAATCCGGAGCTTTTCCCTATAAATGTTCATTACGATCTCTCCCTTGTGCACATCAATTTAAGCACGACCGGTTGAAAGGAATGGTCGTCTCAATATGATGGGTGCATCTTCGTCTGCTTTATAATCCAAAATGAGGAAGTCTGCCGGCAAGATGAATTTATCAATTGAGATTGCGGCATTTTTCAACTATTCTTGAAGGTGTATTCGAGATCTTTCCGCGAGCAGGAGAGTTTCCTTTGTGCGCGTGAGTGTGCCAGCATTCAATTGTTTGAAGATTGATAGCGGCATTATGTTTATACTTGCCCCAAGATCACATAGTGCTTGGCCACTGTAGACCCCTCCAATGGAGCATGAGATCGTGAAGATTCCTGGGTCGCACATCTTTGGTGGGATCATAGCATTTTGCATTGCGGCCACTATTGTGATCTTGTCTTCATCATTTTGTTTCTCTTTCAATCTTTGTGGAGTTGCTGGTGGTTGGACTTCTTTTGTCTCAAGATCTGGAGGCTTGAGGGTGGATGATAACGGGCAGAAATGCACATTATCATAGTGCTAAGTTCTTAAAAAATGTTAGATTGCATTGATGAAATATGTTAAATTGCGTCCATTAAGCATAAATTCTATAATATTGCGGTCGCATGTGTCCAACTCATTAGAACAGTCAATCTTTATATTTTTGTGCAAAATATGTGTTAACGCAATGTAAAGGTTGCGATCATAAGAATTCATTGGTCGAGCGCAAGTTCACCGCAAGGCTTTGCATTGATCGTGCTCGCACACATTCGCCTGAGAAGGATCGCCACAACTTGGTCAGCACAACATGGTGGGCGCATCTGGGTGAAAGGATAATTTAGAGCGATGGGACAAAAAGCTGATGACAGTCAGATCCAAATAAACCCAACACTTATTTATTTACTTGGTTACCACAACGTTTTCATAAAAATTACCAATGCAATCTATTTTCACAAGTCCTTGTGTTCGACCCTAGACTTACCAGGAAACTTAGAGGAATTGACACTTGAATTCTGCTGGGGAAACTTGAGTGCACAAGGAAATTCCATCAACGCATAGCATCCATATTTCCACCACACAATCACAAGCATCAAGTTTTTGGTGTCGTTGTCGGGGACTTCGGCAAAATAGTTTGTTAATGGTAAGGACATTGCTCCTTCCCTGTAGATCCCGGGGCTTCTGAATTGCTGGGCAGTGTTCCAGGTGTTCAAGTTCTTAGCTTAGAGGCCAACTGGCCCACTTGGATCTCCAGATTCCTTATAGAGGACGCTTATGCTTGCATTACTGCATCATTCTTATCCATATATTGCTTCAGCAGCGTCTCTAGCGAGCCTCCAAAGGTGTTAGATGATGATGATGGTTACTGGTTATGCGGTCTTGATTGCCCCTGATTGTGGTGAAATGGAGGATTTCTTCTACTGCCCTCTTGATGGTTCATTGGCCCCCCAGGTTGGGATTGCCACCCTAACCGAAGTTAGGATGGTTTCTCCAGCCCATATTATAGGTGATGCTGAAGGGGTTGCTCTGGATAGCACACACTTGCTGAAGATTCAATGGGCATCCATCAGCTCTGTGAGCCCCTCCACAGTTGACTCAACTGATTGCGGCCACTTGAATCGACACAGCGGGTTGGCTAATTGTGGAGTAATGGCTCCATGATTAATTGCCATTGATTGGAGGATCGAGGTCACCGTGGCCATCTGGGCAGCCAACGTGGTCATTGTCTCTACAGGGACAATGACTGTTTTAGTTTTTCTTCTATTGACACCTCGGCCTCCATATCCATCATCTATCTAGGCATCCATATTCCGCGAGATGCAGTCGAGGATGAATTTGGCCTCTGTGTATGTCTTGTACATAAAACCTCCTACCGCAGAGGCGTCAGCAACAGCCTGTGTTGCTCTGTTCAGGCCATTATAGAATGTTTCCATCAAGATGAAATCGGGAATCCCGATATGCGGGCAGTTTTTCACCAATCTTCTGAATCGCACCCAGGCAGTACTCAGGGTCTCATTTTCCTTCTTTTCAATGTTCAACACATCCTTTCCTCTTCTTGCGTTGACTGTAGGTGGGAAGAACTTCTTCATGTACTGCTCCACCAACTGCTCCCATGAAGTGATCTCGTTGGGCTCGAGTGAATAAGCCCACCTCTTAGCCTCGTCCCTCAAGGTGTAAGGGAACAGATAAAATCTTATATTTTCTGGGGTGATGCTAGGTAGGGAGAAATTGCCGCACATTTCGACAAAATTGGTCAGGTGGGCATGTAGGTCTTCACCTTGCAGACCCTCAAACTATTTGGTGTTTTGGATCATCTGCAACATGATCAACTTGATCTCAAAGCACGCATTCTCCTCCACAGTCGACCTCGAGATTCTAGGCAAAAAATCATACAGGTTGGGTTTCTGCATAATTACGCATTGGGATGTTGCGATCGGCCGCCAGGAAGACAGGATCCTGAGCCGGTCGAACAGCCCTTTGGTTTACCACTGGCACCGCGTTATCGTTATTGTCCGCCATGCTGGCTGCCTTCTTTCGCCGAATTTTGTTCTGACGTACCCTTGCGCGAAAAGTTCGCTCAATCTCAGGGTCAGCTATGAATTCCGGTTCGACACCAGGACTCATAAACCGTCAGGCTGCTCTTCATGTTGAACAGCTAGTACAATGAGATCTGTCCTAAAAATACCAAAAACACACTCAAACAATAAACCGTTAACCATAGTCCCTCGGCAACGGCACCATAAACTTGTAACGTGTTTGGATGGATGATATAAATTGCTCACAAAGATGCAATACTACGTCTAATTATGCGTTAATTATGGATGTTCATTTAGTATGCCATGCGTTGTCACAAGTTTCCTTACAATGGAACCAAGTTCAGTAAACATAATATAAATTCCATCATTGGTAATTTCACCGCAAGTTTCTCGATGTGATCCGAGGTTAAATGCGGGAACTGGTTCAGGTTATTGCGGTACGTTCATGATACATACGACCAGGTTTTCAATCTTTAAAAGTGTGTTTGTACAAGTATATAAATTGCAATAAAATAAAGGAAAGCAGTAAAGATGCAATAAAATACATAAAAAGACAGTAAACCTAAACTAGATGATACAAGATATAGATTACATGTACAAGATGTTGGGATTAATGCTGGCTGTGAAAGTTATGCAAAGACATGGGATGCGTCGACAAGTCTTATGAACGGAATAGAAAGAGAAAGACAAATAATATAAACAACGCAAGTTCTTAATTGGATTGAAGGTACAAATATTGTTCCGCTCTTCTCTTGGCATACACCTCTCAGTGATCGGCCGTGCTTCCACATATCTGTGGTTGCTTCCATGTTTGGATGTAGTACTCGCTTTAGTTAACGCATTCTTCTGACCTTCTCTCGATAAATCAGAATGACACCTTCACTTCTGCTCTCACAGGTGAAGATGCCGTCTAGCATGCTTTAGCTAAACGTATTTTATATCTTTAATACAGATTAAGTTCTTAGTGATTCATATTGCTCATCAGAGGATTAAGAAGATATCATAGAGAAAGTGATTGGTGGGTGAACGAAAATAGACAGAAAATGGTAAATGGAATTTATCGAAATATTTAATATTTTTACTAAGCGTTTGATACATGGTGTGTGAATGAAGAGATAAAGAAAACATGAATTACACAATGAAAGAAAGATAGAACAAATACAAATAGTGCCAATATCTTGACACAGATTCGATGGAGATCTGCTTGCCAGACAGGATGGATTTAATGGTTGGAAGAGCTTCCCTCTCAGGCTTACTCTACCGGTAGCAGGGATCTTTGCACAAAGATTCTGATCAGGTGTTTGGCAGGTTGGATCTGAGATTCACCTCTTGGCCTTATCTCATCTTCTTCCTGGATTTCTTCTCTTAAGCACTCAGCTTAGCCTTCTCTCTACAATCTAGCAGCACTTAGCCCCATATCAAGTAGCATATTTTTCTCTGAAATCAATGGGGTATTTATATGTGCAGATCTTTGACTCTGGCCTTCTGGTCCCCACTCATGGTTATGATAATTCTGAAGATGGAGGGATATTATTCCTTCTATTATGCAATCAGACCGTCAATTTTGTACAACCGTTAGTTGTACACGTGTCTCAATCCTCCGCTCTTGCGTTGCTCAGCTGCATCTTTTGATCATAGGTTCGCATGTAGTGTTTTTTTTTTTTTTTACCGCATGCGGTTGAAGCACAACTCTCGGATCGACTGTCACATTGTGCCGCCCTTGTAGTATTCGTCTCTTCATTGTTAATTGATGGGCACAATGTGACAGAGATGCGTTGATTAGTCTCTCGTGAGCCTTGAGCGCAAGCGGTGACTTGGTCTCTTGCAAAATAGAGTAAAGTTCGGCTTGTCTTCTATCTTTTTGGTGTTAATGGGTGTAATCGCAAACATTTATAATTATTGCAATACTAGGCTAATTTTCATACAATTGGCGCATAATTACTAACTTTTGGCCGCAATATCTAGATAAGGTGGTATAAATTACTTGTATTTTTACAAGTTATCAGCCATTCAATGATCAAATGTTGGATAGACTAGCAGGGAATGATTTTTATTGCTTCATGGATGGGTATGCCAGATACAATTAAATCATGATAGCTCTTAAAGACCAAGACAAGACCACATTCACCTGCCTATATGGGACATTTGCTTTTCGCCACATGTCATTTGGCCTCTGCAATGCGCCGAGCACGTTCCAGAGGTGCATGATGGCAATCTTTTCATAATATCTTGAGGACTCAGTGAAGATATTTATGGATGACTTCTTCGTTTATGGGAACATGTATGAACTCTGCCTAGCCAACTTAGAGAAAATTCTGAAGAGATGTGAGGAGACGAACATGGTGCTCAATTGGGAAAAATGCCACTTCATGGTGAAAGAGGGTATAGTGTTGGGACATAAAATCTCCCGAGAAGGGTTGAAGGTGTACAAAGAAAAGATTGAAGCAATTGAAAAACTCCCACCTCCAACCAGCGTGAAGGCTGTGCGAAGCTTCTTGGGGTACGCTGGATTTTACAGACGATTCGTCAAAGACTTTTCTAAGATAGCACGACCACTGAGTGCGTTGTTAGAGGCAGACAGGAAATTTGAGTTTGACAAATTTCCTCAACGCATTCAGAGTATTAAAAGATGCGCTGATTACCGCGCTCGTACTGATTGGGCCGGATTGGACAATGTCATTTGAAATCATGTGCGACGCAAGCAGGTATGCGATGGGGGCTGCATTAGCGCAAAAGGAGAATACTAAGGTATTCATTCACACTAATCACTCGATAATCAAATATTTAATGAAAAAAAAAGACGCAAAGCTGAGGTTGATCAGATGGGTTCTCCTCCTTCAAGAAATTGATATCGAGATAATTGATTGAAAGGGGACAGAGAATCAAGTTGCGGATCACTTGTCCAGATTGAAAAATCCCGATGTTGACCACAATGAATCTAAAGTGAGTGCCGTGTTTCCAGACGAGTAGCTATTCCACATAGAAGAATTGCCCTAGTATGCTGACATTGTTAACTATTTGGTTTGTGAACAATTTCCTGAAGACTACACCTACCATCAACAGAAGAAGCTCAAGCATGAATGCAAACACTATTATTGGGATGAGCCGAATCTGTATAAAAGAGGTGCAGACCAAATCATTCGATTATGCGTACCAAATGTTGCTCAACAATGCATATTGTCACAGTGCCATGATTCGCCATATGGAGGGCACTTTGGAGGGCAACGTACTGCAACCAAAGTTTTGCAGAGTGGATTTTTTTGGCCTTCATTGTTTAAGGATGCTGCCGACTATGCAATGAAATGTGATCGGTGTCAATGCATCGGCAACATTTCATGGAAGAACGCAATGCCAATGAACACTATCTTGGAGCTGGAATTATTCGACGTATGGGGGATTGATTTCATGGGGCCATTCCCTCATTCGCATGGTAAGCACTATATTTTATTGGCCGTAGATTATATCTCCAAGTGGGTAGAGGCAATAGCATGTGCCGCAAGTGATGCGGCAGTAGTCTCTCAGTTCCTCAAAAGAAATATTTTCACGCATTTTGGCACTCCCTATGCCATCATAAGTGATGAAGGAACACACTTTGTCAATCACAATATCAAGGAGCTGCTGCGCAAGTACAATATCCTCTACAAAGTGACCACCGCATACCATCCGCAAACGAATGGCCAGGCTGAAGTGTCCAATCGTGAAATTAAATTGATACTTGAGAAGGTAGTAAAACCTTCACGGAAGGATTGGGAAATGAAGCTTGATGATGCATTGTGGGCATACCAGATTGCATTTAAAACACCAATAGGTATGTCCCCCTATGCGTTGGTATTTGGCAAGGCATGTCATTTGTCTTTGGAGTTGGAGTATAAAGCATTATAGGTGGTCAAGAAGTTTAATTTCGATTTAAAGAAAGCAGAGGAAGCGCGAAAACTGTAGCTGGTTGAGCTAGAAGAATGGGGATCAACGCATATGAGAATGCGAAGATTTATAAAGAGCGCACCAAGCGCTGGCATGATAAACGCATATGTGCTAGAAACCTCCAAGTCGGGCAAAAGGTCCTACTCTTCAATTCAAGATTGCGGCTCTTCTCGAGAAAATTAAAATCACGCTGGTTTGGTCCCTTCATCATCAAAGAAATATTTCCACATGGTGCGGTGGAATTGATCACCAAGGATGGAAGTCGAACATTTAAAGTTAATGGACAATGGATCAAGGCATATTTCGGAGGAGATTTCCAACCAGAAACAGCCTCCACAAAGTTGAAAAACCCGGACTATCCCTTACTCGACTCTTGAACATTTAACTCTTTGTCACTTTACTATTATCTATATTTTACTTATTTTTCTTTCTCTCAAGAAAAAAAAAAACTTGTTGTTTTGTTTTGAAAACATTTGACCCTCTCTTTGTCTGTTTACAAGGATTAAAGCACAGGATTGCGAAGAAGCAAATGATCTCATTCTATCACTGCAATCCACGGAAACAAAGATCACCGCAAGGATGGATGCATCAATACACACTACGGGCGACAACACAAAATTTGGGGGTGTACTCTTCCTTATCCTTATTTCAAATTTTGCGCTATCACATTGCATTTCACTTTTCAAAGTTTTATCACCGCATCCTCCTTGATTACCACAATCATTTACCAAGTAGATAAATTTAGTAGTTTACCGCATTTTGTTTCTTTCCCAAGTATGATTTCAATGATGACAAATATGCTTCTATGTCTTTTGTATATATCAGAGTCAACTTAGTCTTAAAACAGTCACCTCATAAAATATTTCTCGAAGTTAGGGGTTTGCTAGCTTTCTTTCAAACTTTCTTTACAATGCATTCTATGACCATCGCATGACTTATTTTAATCTTTTGGCAATGAGGACATTGTCTCATTTTAAATTTGGGGGTGAGGTATTTATTTTCGACTTTGTTAAAAAAAATATTTTTTGAGAATAACAACTCTACTGTCAACGTAATGGGAAACCCATGTTGATAAGAGTTAAGTTGTGAAAGGCACTTACCCGTAGTTGGATGTCCGCATGACATACGTGGGGGCAAGCCAAAACGAAAGTAAGTCACCAGGACCAATGCATAAATCAATGACCACAACTCCAATGCAAAATCGGTATGAGTTTAGTCTGAGAAAGAGTGAATTGATCATAGTTGGATGTCTGCATGACACCCGTGGGGGCAAGCCAAAACAAAGGCAAGGCACTCGGATCAACCAAGGTCAGAAAAAAATTTAGCAATAAAGAAAATTTTTGTGCAAGGATAAATCATTTGACACCCCGGAGGAAAATTTTCTTTTTGAAATAAATCATGCGATGTTTTGGAATTTTGTCCGCATAATGGGTTACCAGACTGCCTTCAAATGGAGATTTTCTATCATGGTTTGAATCCCGCTTTGCAGACCGCTGCTAATGTGGCAGCCGCTGGTGGTCTGCTTGATAAGACTTACGATGAGGCGAAGAATATCTGATAACGGGCATAAATGCACGTTATCATAGTGCTAAGTTCTTAAACAATGTTGGATTGCATTAATGAAATATGTTAAATTGCGTCCATTAAGCATAAAATCAATAATATTGTGGTCGCATGCGTTCAATATATTTGAACAGTTGATCTTTATATTTTCGTGCAGAATATGCGTTAACGCAATGCAAAGATGGCGATCATAGGAATTCACTGGTCGAGCGCAACTTCACCACAAGACTTTGCATTGATCATGCTCGCAAACATTCGCCCAAGAAGAATCACCACAACTTGGTCAGCACAACATGGTGGGCGCATCCGGGTGAAAGGATAATTAAGAGCGATGGGACAGAAAGCTGATGACAATTGGATCCAAATTAAGTTGACAGCCGATAACGGTCACAAAGTACATTCAGCTTTATCCGGCGCATCAGTCAGGAATTAAAGCTATCCCATCTGTACAACCAGGAGAGCGAAGCCGCCTTTCACCATGGAAACTCTATAAATACCAAGTGCAGGGGTTAAACAGTTGATTACTTCATCACTTTACAAGTTCACGCCTCTGTCCATAGTTTTCTTTCATTTTAAGGCGGACGCGAGGAAGAAGGTGTGCCGGTAGATCGTTCTGGTAAGCATGAGAGAGCACGGGAAGCTCCAAGACGGAGAGAGGGCCAACACCTGCAGAAGCGGGAACATTTGTAGATCAGAATAGAGATACAGTGTAAAAATCGTCGGTCAGCAAGGAATTGCTACCAGGCTCTCTTCCTTTACTTTCCATTGTCATTTTGTACTCAACTCAGTTATAAGAATGGAATATCTTTCTCTATATTTGTTCACTCTCTCTTATTTATGCATGAGTAGCTAAATTAATTGAATGGGTTGAGAAGTAATTAGCTAGCATAACGAGGGAATCTTCATCTTGCGATTATCTTGTTTATGTATGCTTCATTCGTCTATTAGAGATACTCGGGAGGGTAGTCTAAAGACAGGATCTAAACTTAGGAAGGTCAGGTCAGAATCTAGGTTTGGAAGAACCAGATTAGAACGCATAAACGGGAGATAGGCGCTTAGGAATGAGAATTATTTCTTATTAACCCATCACATGCATCTTAGCAATAAGATATGATTGTATGCGATCACCTTGCTTTCATGCATTTTGCATCAAAGCATAGGACAAGAGTATAGACTTAAGGATAAGCTCTATGGACATTTTTCATTCAACACATGCGTTCTAGACTTAGGAGCATCACATTTACGTTGGGAAATGACTTGCTATGCATGGTTGTAACATGATCAAAAGGTTTGACGCATTCCCGAGTAACGCTAGCTAAAAGACCTTCTCAACCCGTTCATCGCATACTCATTGCATCTATCAATGCAACTATCTTTCTCAAAGCCATTACCTTATTTACTTCTTTTTCATCAACGCAACAATACACCCACACTTTATTTATTTACTCGGTTACCACAAAGTTTTCGTAACATTACCAAGACAACTATTTTCACAAGTCCCTGTGTTCGACCCTGGACTTACCAGGAAACTTGAGTGCACAACGCAATCCACCAACGCATATCATCCATAATTCCATTCATTAAAATAACGCATCAAGTTTTTGGCACTGTTGCCGGGGACTTCGGCAAAATAGTTGTTAACGGTAATTTTTTTGATTTCTTTGCAAACTACAACCTGTAGATTGAGAGAACATTTTTAAGGAGACTACGAGACCGCCAACAACAACCACAATTCAATAAAGAAGAGATGGCGGAGCAGCCTGGAGGTGGAGCACCAAATGATAATAATGTCATGGCGAATTCGATTCTGTTGGCAAACGATCGTAATAGGCCCATTAGGGACTATGCATCGCCAAACCTCTACGATTTCTCTCCAAGAATCATAAGGCCTACCCTCGATGGAAGCAGATTCGAGATGAAACCGGTGATGTGATAACTTGTAGAAATACAAGTTATTTATACTATTTTATTTAGATATTGCGGCTAAAAGAAAGAAAAGTTACGTTGATAGTATACAAATTGGCTAAGAAATGCAAAAATTATAAAATATCGTCAATACACCCACTAACACCATTACGATGGTAGAATAGAATGTTTCAGTTTCTATTTGTAGGAAATCAGTCACCGCATGCGTTCATGGCTCAAAGATAAAGTGAACAACACATCTACGTCGCATTGCGCCCATCAATCAAGAACGAAGAAATGATCAACGCAATGACGGCGCAACGCATGCGACAATCGATCAAGAGCCCTAGTGATCAACGCAATTTTAACCATAGGCGGTAATAAAAAATAACATTACATGTGGCGATCAATTGAAGATGTAAAGAGCAACGCATTTGCGGAGGATTCTGACAAGTGTACAACTTTCAATTATGCATTTCTGACGGGTTGATTGTGTAACAGAAGGAATTTCTCATTCCGCCATTTCAGGAACTACCATAACCATACAGTAGGGACCATACATTCAAAGAGCCAAGCCTCACCTATAAATAGCATCTACAAATTCACTGAAAGATATACATGAATACATAGAGACGTGCATATACTAATTCTAAGAGAGAGGTTGGTCTGAAGCGACTTACAAAGTAGATCCGGGAGAACCACGAGACAAGGCCGAGAGGTGAGTCTCCAAGCAGAGAATCCTTCCACTTCCTATAGCTGAAGCTCTGTGCGAAGGTCAATTCTACCAAGAAAGCAAGCCTGAGAGGGAAGCTTTCCTCTCCACTACTTCCACACGCCGGCAAGCACAACCTCCGTTTAGGATCTGTGTCAAGACGTTGACACTCTTTTTGTATTTGTTTCTAATCTCTATTTCATCATCTGTATTCATCTTCTTTACTCTTTCATTCACAACATGTATCAGACGCTTAATTTTAGTATTAAATGTTATGATAATTTCCATTGTCATCTCTCTGTCTCTTTCTGTACATCCATAATCCATTTTCTCCATGATGTGTTCTTAATCCCATGGGTAAATAGCAAGAATTAAGCAAGTAAGTTACTTTGTGTAAAGGAAATAATTAAGTTTAGCTAAAGCATGCTCGACGACATCTTCACCTATGAGAGCAGAAGTGAAGATGTTATTCTGCCTATCGAGAGAGGTTGGAAGAATGCGTTAACTAAAGCAAGAAGTATTTCCAGAGATGGAAACAACCTTGCATTCATCACGTTCATCCCTATTTCACCATAGAGATATGGGAACGCGGCCAATTACCGAGAGGTATATGCTAAGGAAAGTGGAACCTTAGTTGCATCTTTAACGCAATTGACAAACTTGCAATGTTTTTACTATTTACTCTCTCTTTCTGCTTCATTCGTAAATACTTGCCATCGCATACATCGAATCTTTGTACAACTTCACAGTCAGTTCTTGACCTCAATATCGTGTATCATATTAGTTTAGGATTTATTTTATTAACGCATTTTTACTTTCACCGCAATTTACATTTCTGTATAAACCTAAATTCTTTATTCATTATTAAAAACCGGTCGCATGTATCACAATAGTAACGCATTAACGAAAACAATCCTTGTGTTCGACCGTAGATTATTCTGAGAAACTTGCGTTGGAATTATACTTGGTTTCAGCGCAAGAAAACTTGTGACACGCACTACTCTATCGCATACTACAAACATATCATTAACAACGCATATACTTAGACGTAGTATCGCATAGAAATTCTCTTTATCGTAAAAGCACTTGAGCACATATACAACACATTATCTATCATCACAGTCCATGCATAATAAAGAGATTAAATTTTATGTCATCATGATACAGATGATCCAGACTGCAGGTCAATTCGGAGGAAGGTGTGGCGAGGATCCGCATGCCTACCTCTGAAGTTTTATTGAAATCTGCAATACTTTTGTGTTCCCAAACATCTTTGCTGAAGAAGTTCGACTAACATTGTTCCCATTTTCTCTCTATGATCAGGCTAGGAAATGGGCTTATTCGCTCGAACCAAGAGAGATTACTTCTTAGGAGTAGGTAGTGGAGAAATTCATGAAAAAGTATTTTCTACCTACCGAGAACGCAAGACGAAGAAAGCTTATTACTACTTTTGAGCAAGATATGGACGAATCGCTCAGCGATGTTTGGGCAAGGTTTAAAAGGTTGGTTCGAGATTGTCTGCATAATGGGCTACTAGACTGCCTTCAAATGAAAATTTTCTATCACGATTTGAATCCTGCTTCGCAGACCGCTGCCAATGCGGCAGCCGCTGGTGGTCTACTTGACAAAACTGATGAGGAGGCGAAGAATATTCTAGAACGCATCTCCAAGAACCATGAAGATTATAGGGAGAGTGACCAGAGATCGAGACTCAAATATTTCGACGCAAACAACGGTGCCATTGTTTCGTTACAAAATCAAATGACCGCAATGATGAATTTGATTGAAGGAATGGCAATCAGTAGCCCAACACCGCAAGGTTGGCAAATTAACGTAATAAGTCAAAACACCGCAAGGTGTGTGACTTGCGGTGATGGGCATGCGATGGAAGATTGCCCGCAAAATCCACAGTCTGTATATTTTGTAAAGAATAATCCCTTTTAAAACACTTACAATCTTGGGTGGAGAAACCACCCCAATTTTTCTTGGAAGAATCAACAACAAAATTTTCAATCTTGGCGCAAAAAGAAGGGCCACATGGATCTTCCAACGCAATAATGGTCAACAGAGCAACCAAGAAAATAGCTCACAAAAACCAACACAATCTTCTTCTCTAGAGAGCCTATTAAAGAAATATATAGAGAAAAACGAGACAGTGCTTCAAAGTAAGGCTACGTCCATCTGCAACCTCAAATTGCAAATGAGCCAGATTGCAGATGAGCTCAAAAGTAGACCGCAAGGGACGTTTCCAAGTTCAATCAAGCTTCCACACAACCCAGAGGGATCAGGAAAAGAACAATGTCAAGTTGTGACATTGCGTAGTGGAAAGACTGTGGAAGGAGAAAAGAAGGAGCAGAACAAATCAACTTCCATTGCAACTGAGCCTGAGATTGTGGCAACACAAGAAGAAGAAAAAAAAATGATGCAGTAGAACCTGAGGTTGCGTCAACCTCAAAGTCAAATGAAACAGGAACCGTGAAAGTTCAGTTACCACTCTTCTCTCAGAGGCTAAGGAAGAAGAAAAACGAAGAGGTACAGTACCAAGGCTTCTTGTTTATGTTAAAAAAATTACATGTTAATATTCCTTTCAGTAAAGTGATTGAGGAAATGCCTGCCTCTGCCAAGTTTCTAAAGGACATGGTAACTAAGAAAAGAGGCGCTAGAAAATTTGCCACGGTGGCATTAACGCAAAGTTCCAAATCTATTATCCCACCGAAGATGAGCGATCCTGGGAGCTTCACTCTTCCTTGCTCCATAGGAGGACTCTATATTGGGCAAGCCCTGTGTGACTTGGGGGCCAGAATAAATTTGATGTCGCTGTCAATCTTTCGAAAATTAAAGGTATGGCAACTTGTGCCCACCTCCGTGACTCTCCAATTGGCTGACAGATCTCTGGTTCATCTAGAAGGTAAGGTGGAGGATGTGCTGATCACGATTGATAAATTTATTTTGCCAGCTGACTTCATCATCCTAGATTATGAGGCCGACAAAGATGTGCCCATCATTTTGGGGCGACCTTTCCTATCAACGAGTCGTGCTCAAATATATGTGCACAAGGGAGAAATCACTTTCAGCGTAAACGGACAGAAGCTCAAATTTAATATAATTCGTGCCATGAAATTCTGGATGAGAAAGATCTACAAGATTCTAACGATGACCTGAATTTGATTGAAGAAGAAAAGTATGATGAAGAGTGAAGAAGAGGATGCCAACGCATCTATAGCTGCCTGCAATACAATCGTAGCAAAAACAAACAAAGAAGAAGGAACGATCGCAACGCAAGAATAAGAACCAAAAGAAGAAAGAAAAACAATGCAACCTTCCTGCGTGGAACTACCAACACTTGAACTGAAGACCCTACCAACACATTTGAAGTACGCATTTCTGGGGCAGAATGAGAAGCTGCTAGTGATAATTTCCTCTGCGCTCAACGCAGATCAAGAGATACATTGATGAGCATTCTCAAGAAACATGATCGGGAAATTGGCTGGACAATCGCCGACATCAGAGGAATTAGCCCCGTGTACTGCATGCACCACATTCGTCTTGAGGACAAACATAAAGCAACTATTGAAAATCAACGCAGACTTAACCCTGCGATGAAGAAGGTCGTCAAAAAGGAGATTATCAAGTGGCTGAATGCAAGCATTATCTATCCCATTGCAGATAGCACGTGGGTTAGCCCCGTGCAATGTGTGCCTAAGAAGGGCGGAATGACGGTAGTCCCCAATGAGAACAATGAATTAATACCGCAAAGAACCGTCACTGGATGGCGCATATGTTTGGACTACCGCAAATTGAATGCAGCCACAAAGAAAGATCACTTCCCTCTGCCATTCATTGATCAGATGCTAGATAGACTAGCAGGGAATGATTTTTACTGTTTCTTGGATGGATATGTCGGGTACAATCAAATCATGATAGCTTCTGAAGACCAAGACAATACCACATTGACCTACCCATATGGGACATTCGCTTTTCGCTGCATGCCGTTTGGTCTCTACAATGCGTCGAGCACGTTCCAGAGGTGCATGACGGTGATCTTTTCAGATTTTCTCGAAGACTCAGTGGAAATATTTATGGATGACTTCTCCATTTTTGGGAACACTTATGAAGTCTACCTGGCCAATTTGGAGAAAATTATGAAAAGATGTGAAGAGATGAACCTGGTGCTCAACTAGGAAAAATGTCACTTCATGGTGAAAGAGGGTATAGTGTTGGGATACAAGGTCTCCCGAGAAGGGTTGGGAGTGGACAAAGCAATGATCGACGCAATTGAAAAGCTTCCACCTCTAACTAGCGTGAAGGCTGTGCAAAGCTTCTTGGGGCATGCTGGATTCTATAGATGATTTGTTAAAGACTTTTCTAAGATTTCACGACCATTGAGTTCGTTGTTAGAGGCGGACAGAAAGTTTGAATTTGACAACAATTGCCTCAACGCATTCCGAGTTTTAAAAGATGCACTGATTACCGCGCCCGTCTTGATTACGCCAGATTGGACACTACCGTTCGCGATCATGTGCGACGCAAGCGGGTATGCGATGGGAGTCGCATTAGCGCGAAAGAAGAAAACTATTTTGCATCCTATCACATATGCGAGTAAAACTCACTGAAAAAGAACTCCTGGCTGTGATTTTTGCGTTGGAAAAATTCCGGGCATATCTATTGGGAATCAAGGTACTTATTCACACTGATCACTCGGCAGTCAAATATTTGATGAAAAAGAAGGACGCAAAGCCGAGGATGATCGGATGGGTTCTCCTCCTTCAAGAATTTGATATCGAGATAATTGATCGGAAGGGGACAGAGAATCAAGTTGCGGATCACTTATCCAGACTGGAAAATCCCAAGGTTGACCGCAATGAATCTAAAGTGAGTGTCGTGTTTCTAGACGAGCAGCTGTTCCTCATAGAAGAATTATCTTGGTATGCGGATATCTTAATTATTCAGTTTGTGAAAAATTTCCTCATACCATCAACAGAAGAAGCTCAAGCATGAATGCAAGCATTATTATTAGGATGAGCCAAATCTGTATAAAAGTGGTGCAGACCAAATCATTCGATTATGTATACCAAACGCTGCTCAACAACACATATTGTCACAGTGCCACGATTCGCCATATGGAGAGAACTTTGGAGGACAACGTACTGCAGCTAAAGCTTTGCAAAGTGGATTCTTTTGGCCTTCATTATTTAAGGATACTGCTGACTACGCAATGAAATGTGATTGGTGTCAACGAACCGGTAGCATTTTATGGAAGAACGCAATGCCAATGAACACTATCTTGGAGCTGGTTTTATTTGACGTCTGGGGAATTGATTTCATGGGACCATTCCCTCCTTCGCATGTCAAGCATTATATCTTATTGGCTGTTGATTACGTTTCAAAATGGGTAGAGGCAATTGCATGTGCTGCAAATGATGTGGCGGTAGTCTCCTAGTTCCTCAAGAAAAATATTTTCACTCGTTTTGGCACTCCTCGTGCCATCATAAGTGATGAAGGATCAAAATTTATCAACCATAATATAAAGGAGCTACTGCGCAAGTACAATATCCTCCACAAGGTGGCCACCGCATACCATCTATAAACAAATGGCTAGGCTGAAGTGTCCAATCGTGAAATTAAATTGATACTTGAGAAGGTAGTAAAACCTTCGCGGAAGGATAGGGCAATGAAACTTGATGATGCGTTGTGGGCATACCGAACCGCATTTAAAACACCCATAGGTATGTCCCCCTATGGTGTGTCATTTGCCTTTGGAACTGGAGTATAAAGCATTGTGGGTGGTCAAGAAACTAAATTTTTATTTGAAGAAAGTAAGGGAAGCACGAAAACTACAGCTAGTCGAGCTAGAAGAATGGTGAGTCAACGCATATGAGAATGCGAAGATTTACAAAGAGCGCACCAAATGCTGGCATGATAAACGCATATGCGCTAGAAACCTCCAAATCGGGCAAAAGGTCTTACTCTTCAATTTGAGATTGCGGCTCTTCTCGGAAAATTAAAATCGCGTTGGTCCGGTCCCTTCATCATCAAAGCAATATTTCCACATAGTGTGGTGGAACTGGTCACTGAGGATGGCAGTCGAACATTTAAAGTTAATGGACAACGGATAAAGGCATATTGCGAGGAGATTTCTAGCCAGAAATAGTCTCCGCAAAGTTGAAAAACCCGGACTATTCCTTACTCAACTCTTGAACATTTAACTCTCTGTCATTTTACTATTATCAGTATTTCACTTATTTCTCGAAAAAAAAAAAAAAGAAAAAATTTGTTGTTTTGTTTTAAAATCATTTGATCCTCCCTTTGTCTATTTACAAGGATTAAGGCACAGGATTGCGAAGAAGCAAATGATCTAATTCCATCACCGCAATCCACAGGAGCAAAGATTACCGCAAGGATGGATGCATCATTACTCAATGCGGGTGACAACGCTAAATTTGGGGGTGTACTCTTCCTTATCTTTATTTCAAATTTTGCGCTATCATATTGCATTTTATTTTTCAAAGTTTTATCACCGCATCCTCCTTGATTACCACAATCATTTACCATGTAGATAACTTTAGTAGTTTACCGCATGTTGTTCTTTGCCAAGTATGATTTCCATGATGAAAAATATGCTTCTATCTCTTTCGTATATACTAGAGTCAACTTCAATCTTAAGATAGTCACCTCATGAAATATTTCTAGAAGTTAGAGGTTTGCTAACTTTCTTTCAAACTTCCTTTACAACGCATTCTATGACCATCGCATACACTTTAATTTCTTTGGCAATGAGGACATTGCCGTATTTTAAATTTGGGGGTGAGGTAAAAATAATAATAATAATAATAATAATAATAATAATAATAATAATAATAAATATTTCTAAGACTTAGGAAATTCTGGCATATAGGATTTGAATGAAGTATCCTTGAGAAATCTAGGGAAAGAAAACTTTTCGGTTAACTTGCTAAAGGAATCTTTAGCTTATGCTTGAGGACAATCATTGTTTAAATTTGGGGGAGTGATAACGGGCAGAAATGCACGTTATCATAGTACTAAGTTCTGAAATAATGTTAGATGGCGTTGATGAAATATGTTAAATTGCGTCCATTAAGCATAAATTCTATAATATTGCGGTCGCATACGTCCAACGCATTAGAGCAATTGATCTTTACATTTTTGTGCAGAATATGTGTTAATGCAATGTAGAGATTGCAATCATAGGAGTACATTGGTCGAGTGCAACTTCACCGTAAGATTTTGCGTTGATCGTGCTCGCAAACATTCGCCCAAGAAGAATCACCGCAACATGGTCAGCGCAACATGGTGGGCGCATCCAGGTGAAAGGATAATTAAGAGCAATGGGACAAAAAGCTGATGACAGTCGGATCCAAATTAAGTTGACAGCCGATAATGGTCACAAAGTACATTAAGCTTTATCAGTAACAATCATTTGGCGTGTCAATCAGGAATTAAAGCGGTCCTATCTATACAACTGGGAGAGAGAAGCCGCCTTTACCATGGAAACTCTATAAATACCAAGTGCGTTCTTTAGAGAAGGGGTTAAGCAGTCGATTACTTCATCACTTTACAAGTTCACGTCTCTGTCCATAGTCTTCTTTCATTTTAAGGCGAACGCGAGGAAGAAGGTGTGCCGGTAGATCGTTCTGGTAAGCTTGGGAGAGTACCGAAAGCTCCAAGACGGAGAGAGGGCCGATGCCTGCGGAAACGGGAACATTTGTAGATCAGAATAGAGATACAGTGTAAAAAGCCTCGGTCAGCAAGGAATTGATACCAGGCTCTCTACCTTTATTTTCCATTATCATTTTGTATTCAACTCAGTTATAAGAATGGAATGTCTTTCTCTATATCTGTTCACTCTCTATTTATGCATGAGTAGCTAAATTAGTTGAATGGGTTGAGAAGTAATTAGCTAGCATAACGAGGGAATCTTCATCTTTGCGATTATCTTGTTTATGTATGCTTCATTCGTCTATTAGAGATACTCGAGAGGGTAGTCTAAAGACAGGATCTAGATTTGGAAGGTCAGGTCAGAATCTAGGTTTGGAAAAACAAGATTAGAATGCATAAACAAGAGATAGGCGCTTAGGAATGAGCATTATTTCTTATCAACGCATCGCATGCATCTTAGCAATAAGGTATGATTGTATGCGGTCACCTTGCTTTCATGCATTT
Organism: Benincasa hispida; assembly: GCF_027475165.1. Classification (NCBI taxonomy): domain Eukaryota; kingdom Viridiplantae; phylum Streptophyta; class Magnoliopsida; order Cucurbitales; family Cucurbitaceae; genus Benincasa; species Benincasa hispida. Next base: position 17,747,062 of record NC_143482.1, read on the forward strand.
TGCATCAACGCATAGGACAAGAGTAGAGACTTAGGGATAAGCTCTATGGACATTTTGCATTCAACACATGCGTCTTAGACTTAGGAGCATCGCATTTACATTGGGAAATGACTTGCTGTGCATGGTTGTAACATGATCAAAATATTTGATGCATTCCCGAGTAACGCTAGCTAAAAGACCTTCTCAACCCGTTCATCGCATACTCATTGCATCTATCAACGCAACTATCTTTTTCAAATCCGCCGCCTTATTTACTTCTTTTTCATCAATGCAGCAACACACCCACACTTTATTTATTTACTCGATTACCACAAAGTTTTCATAACATTACCAACGCAACTATTTTCACAAGTCCTTGTGTTTAACCCTGGATTTACCAGGAAACTCAGAGGAATTTACACTTGAATTCTGCTGGGGAAACTTGAGTGCACAACGCAATCCACCAACGCATATCATCCATAATTCCATTCAATAAAATAACGCATTAGTGCTCCTAAGTTTAGGACGTATGTGTTGAATGCAAAAGTGTCTATAGAGCTTATCCCTAAGTCTCTACTCTTTTCCTATGCAATGATGCAAGATGCACAAAGGCAAGGTGACCGCACACAATCATATCCTATCTCTAGAATCCATGCGATGTGTTAATAGCAAACAATGCTTATTCCTAAGCTCCTATCTCTTGATTATGCGTTCTAATCTTACTCTCCTGAGCCTAGATTCAAACCTGACTTTCCCAAGCCTAGAACCTGTCCTTAGACTACCATCTCGAGTATCTCTAATGGATAAATGAAGCATATATAATAAAAGATAATCACATAGAATGAAGATCCCCAGTTGTGCTAGCTAAATGCTTCTCAACCCATTCAACAGATTTAACTACTCATGCGTAAATAACAGAGAGTGAACAGATATCGAGAAGTAAATTCCATTTCTATAAATGAGTTTGAATACAAAATAACAATGGAAGATAAAGGTAGAGAGCCTGGTAGCAATCCCTTACTAACCGAGGCTTTTACACTGACAATCTCTATTCGGTCCAAAAGATATTCCTGCTTCCGCAGAAGCTGACCCTCTCTCTAATCTTGAAGCTTTCGGCGCTCTCCCAAGTTTATCGAAATGATCTATTGGCACAAATTCCTTCTCTTGCATCCGCCTTAAAATGAAAGAAAATCTATGAACAAGGCTAAACTATCTAAGGAAAAATTTTCCAACTCTCCAAACTTCGAAACTTTGGAACCCCTTTTCTGAAGGATGCCTTTGGTATTTATAGAGCTTCGGGGTGAAGGGCGGCTTCTCTCTTATGATTGCATGATGGGATGGCTTTAATTCCCTGACTGATGCACCAAATATTTGTCACCGAAAAGCTGAATGTACTTGTTATCGTTAGCAGCTGTCAACTTAATTCGGATTCGATCATCATCAACTTTCTGTCCCATCGTGATTAATTATGCCTTTCACCCAGATGTGCCCTGATAACGGGCAGAAATGCACGTTATCATAGTACTAAGTTCTTAAATAATGTTGGATTGCGTTAATGAAATATGTTAAATTGCGTCCATTAAGCATAAATTCTATAATATTGCGGTCGCATGCATCCAACGTATTAGAGCAGTTGATCTTTACATTTTTGTGCCGAATATGCGTTAACGCAATGCAGAGATTGCGATCATAGGAATACATTGGTCGAGTGCAACTTCACCGCAAGACTTTGTGTTGATCGTGCTCGCAAATATTCGCCCAAGAAGAATCATCGTAACTTGGTCAGCACAACATGGTGGGCGCATCCAGGTGAAAGGAGAATTAAGAGCGATGGGACAAAAAGCTAATGGCAGTCGGATCCAAATTAAGTTGACAGTCGATAACGGTCACGAAGTACATTCAGTTGTATCGATGACAATTATCCGGCGCATCAGTCAAGAATTAAAGCTATCCCATCTGTACAACCGAGAGAGAGAAGCCGCCTTTCACCATGGAAACTCTATAAATACCACGTGCATTCTTCAGAGAAGGGGTTAAGTAGTCGATTACTTCATCACTTTACAAGTTCACATCTTTGTCCATAGTTTTCTTTCATTTTAAGGCGGACGCGAGGAAGAAGGTTTGCCGGTAGATCGTTCTGGTAAGCTTGGGAGAGCACCGAAAGCTCCAAGACGGAGAGAGGGCCGATGCCTGCAGAAACGGGAACATTTGTAGATCAGAATAGAGATACAGTGTAAAAAGCCTCGGTCATTAAGGAATTGCTACCAGGCTCCTTTCCTTTACTTTCCATTATCATTTTGTACTCAACTTAGTTATAAGAATGAAATGTCTTTCTCTATATCTGTTCACTCTCTATTATTTATGCATGAGTAGCTAAATTAGTTGAATGGATTGAGAAGTAGTTAGCTAGCATAACGAGGGAATCTTCATCTTGCGATTATCTTATTTATGTATGCTTCATTCGTCTATTAGAGATACTCGGGAGGGTTGTCTAAAGACCGGATCTAGACTTGGGTAGGTAAGATCAGAATCTAGGTTTGGAAGAACCAGATTAGAATGCATAAACAGGAGATAGGCGCTTAGGAATGAGTACTATTTCTTATTAATGCATCGCATGCATCTTAGCAATAAGATATGATTGTATGCTGTCACCTTGTTTTCATGCATTTTGCATAAACGCATAGGACAAGAGTAGAGACTTAGGGATAAGCTCTATGGACATTTTGCATTCAACACATGTGTCCTAGACTTAGGCGCATCGCATTTACATTGGGAAATGACTTGCTGTGCATGGTTGTAACATGATCGCAAAGTTTGACGCATTCCCGAGTAACACTAGCTAAAAGACCTTCTCAACCCGTTCATTGCATACTCATTGCATCTATCAAGGCAACTATCTTTCTTAAATCCGCCGCCTTGTTTACTTCTTTTTCATCAATGCAGCAACACACCCACACTTTATTTATTTTCTCGGTTACCACAAAGTTTTCATAAACATTACCAACGCAACTATTTTCACAAGTCTCTATGTTCGATCCTGGACTTACCAAGAAACTCAGAGGAATTTACACTTGAATTCCATTGGGGAAACTTGAGTGCACAACGCAATCCATCAACGCATATCACCCATATTTCCATTCATAAAATAATGCATCATGCCCACCAAGTTGCATCAGCTCTATGCGGCAGTCCATCTTGAGCAGATGTATGCAAACAAAAGTCACCACAAAGCCGTGCGGTAATGCTGCGCTCGACCATTGAATTTTTTAGATTGCACATTTCGCCCTGCGTTAATGCATATTCTGCACAAAAATACCAAAGTTAACTGTTCTAATGCGATGAACGCATGCGTCCGCAATGTTATAACTTAATGCTTTTTGGACGCAATCTAACATATTTTATCAACGCAATCCAGCATTGTTTAAGAACTTAGCACTGTAATAACGTGCATTTCTGCCCATTATCAGGTACCTAACCTTACCACTATACTATAGACTCTTATGTTGTATCTTGAACATTGATCCCTACATGTCTCTACATACAGTTTAAGACTCATAAAACAACCTAGGATGTTGAAGGAAATCATCCATGAGGATTTTTATGAGCAGCGGAACGATCCGAAATTACAGCATGCTTAACAAAGATCAAGGGAAAGAATAAACATACCTTTGAAGACTCATCTTCAATCTCCCTTGATCCCGAACGCTCGTTCAATCAGCAAGATAGAAATCCATAACGCTCGAACACTACGACCATAAAAGAGCATGATCATAGCGACCACCACACGAACACAATGAACGACCTCCAAAAAACCTCGAACTATGTCGAGTTGAGTACGACACCACCACCATGGCTTCCTTGGTATTCTCGGTGTAAGAATCCAGAAGTGTGAGCTCTGTGTGGACTTGGTTAGAGGAAGAGACCGGAGGAAGAACAATTGTGTAAACGATTGAGCAAGTGGGAGATGGCAAAGGTCTATCGTATAGACGATGCCCAATCGTTTAACAAATGCTATGAGATCGTTTAGCAAAAGCTCCGCGATCGTTTAGCTAATGGCCAGCTGAGTGAACTAACGTGTAGTGTCACTCCACGATCATTAAGTCTCTCTTCAGCTATCGTTTAGTGAATCTAATCCACTTGACAACGATTCCATGAGTAATTCCGAGAATGGAAAATCTCAATTCAACAACTACTAAAATTAGGAAAACATTTTTCCTTTTTATCTCACAGTTACTATGAAACCACCAATAACCTCCCACTCAATTGGTTATTAGAGAAAAAGAGATAATTATCCAATAATTAATATTATTTTAAATATACATGATAACCAACTTACCATACTATATTTATAACCTATAGTTTTAATATTTCATCTCATGAAACATATAAACCATAGTTCTTTTTCTATTTCATGGTCCTTAATGTAAATCTCATTTACATTAATCCTCTACTACATGTATTTCATACATCACACCGATCATATCATATATAATCAAATTTCCTCTTCTCAATCTGAACATTTCAAATTAACACCAAGAACTGATTCTCAACTTGAATCCATTGAGTTACCAAGGGGACCTTATGGACTTGTAACTCGAAGCTTCAACAGTACGTGAATAACTAACTAAACTCGTTAGTCATGGGATCCACCATCCGTTAACTGTCGACACTCCATTAAAGACCGACAAATGAACTCTCTTACCACAGATATATTATGTGTCCATATCAACCAATCAATGATAACCCTTCACAAATCCCTCATAAATACAGCTGGGCCAATAACCGTTATGCTCCACCGTAGTTACATCTAACTTCTTAAGTACCATTGATACCTCTAATGAACATAAGTCATAGTCCTACAATGACCGAGTCTTCTCTTCCAAAGAGAAGCTATGGCCACTATGTTCAAGCCCCAGAATTAGCCCTTAAAGGAGCAATTTATCTAGTTACCCCTGCATCGGGGAAGAAGTGAATTCCATCTTGTGTAACTGAGTTCCCAACTCCCTAATCAGATAAGTCCCCAAAAAGGTCATGTTGAGTTGGCAATCTGGCCACTCTCACCCATACTAATCAAAAGACCGCTCTCAAAGGCAAGAGTTCTCAAAACACTCAGGATTGAGGTCGTGTCACCTATGATCGTTTAGGTGAGATGTAAGTCTCTAGTATCAATGGCGTTATATACAGAGTCTAGTCATCTCGTGGTCCAGGTCTTATACAAACTCTTTGTATAGGACACCCCCACTCACATGTCTCCACATGAATGGTTAGGATCTACCATCTATAGTAGTTTACAACACTTGCAAACCTCTCAAAGGGAGTTGTTGTATATGTATGGTTCACCAGGATCAGGTATCCCTCCTTAATCCTTATATTACAGACCTATTTAGGTTATCACTTAAGGCATGATCCACTTGTATATCTCATATACATGCTTAAGTTTACATACAATAACCATGGAGCTTTGTTTATTGGATATGAGTAAATGTTAGATAAAATAACTCTTATTTTATTCATAACAATGTGTATATATTACAAACTACGAGAATCTGGGAGAATTAGGACACCAATCCCAACAGATGTTAGTTTATTGGATTTTAGGGTTAATAAGACAAAATTAAATAAAACATTAATAACAGTTATTGAGAAAATCAGTAATAACTATTTATTAATGACGGTCATTTAATTGCATTCACTAACAGTAGTCTAGCTTGTTCATAATAGTGTTACTATGGAATTGGAGAGAACTCTTTGGAAGAGTCTCTAGAATAAAGACTTGATGACTAAAAATTAATTATTAGCCATCAAAGACTTGATAACTAAAATTAAGTGAACGCAATATGTGATGCATGTTCTTGATGTATGCGTTGATTATCATGTGTAGGTGGTCATGCGTTAGACTTACAATATGCGTTAACAAATGTATGCAATGACCATGTGTTCCCGTCACAAGTTTTCTTGCGCTCATGCCAAGTATAACGCGAACGCAAGTTTCTCGGGTGATCTAAGGTCGAACTCAGGGACTTGTAACTAAATGCTATGCGGTTATGTGTATGTGGTGGATAAATAAAAGAATGATGGGGGGTTTTAAGCTACAACCTACTCCTACTCCTAACTAACAGAAAATGCAATGAGAAGTATGAATGAGAGGTAGAGACACGACAACTGTTGACGCGTAGTAAATGGATGGAAAATAGATAAAACGTGAGGATGTCTTCATTACAACCCTTAAGATTGACCGCAAGGGCAACCTCAGCTAACACAAGCCATGTGATCATGCTACACACACTAAAGCCTAAATCTAGGACGTATGCGATGTGTATGCAAAAGGGTCGAAATGACCGCATACCGCCACCGTATCCTACTTCTAGGATGCAGGCATTGTCCTCTCCATAGGGTGCATACGTTGTGTAATAGCAAACAGAGCTTATTCCTAAGTTCCCCATTCTTGCTTATGCAGATCTAATCTCGCTCTCTCGAGCATTGATTCTAACTTAGCTCTCTCAAGCCTTAGGTTCTTTCTTTAGACTCTCTCTCGAGTAGCTCTAAAGGTGTGATGGACGCATACATAAGACAAGGTAACTGCAAAAACCTGGTTGACATAAGATTATTCTCTAGTGAATACTTGCTTACATTGCTTAATGCGACCAACCACTTACCCTCCCGGGTAGTTGGTTGTTGCTGATTTTACTCATAGACAAGTGTTGCGTCTGCCTATAGACAGGTGTTGCTACAGTTCACACTAAGCAAATAAGGTTTTCTCACACACTCACGCAATGCACACCTCCCGGTGGTTTGCTACATGCTTCATATCTCTAATCAGCATGACTAAGTATGCGATACTCTAGCAATTTCACTAAGTGATGCAATGAAAGTTAAGGGAGCTAAGCAAAGAAAGATGGAGATGAAATCGAAGGAAACATAGAAATGCATTGAACACACAATGTTAATTTCTTAATCCAAAATGTAATACAATACAATGTAAGAAAAGAAGAGAAAATGAAATAACCAGTTGGAAGCAATGTCTTGCTTCCAACAGATGTGTGATGCCATGGATGGGCCGTGGAGCTGACTCTCTCAAGATCTAGCTCCGGTGAAGGCTCTGGTCGTCACTCGGAATGGAGGAAGGAGATGAAGAACTCTCAAGCTTTCTTCTAACGCGTTTGTCTGGATCACAAGGATCCGCCCGAAGGCCGAAACTTGGATGATTTGAACTTCTGCTCATCGACTTCTATTTATAGAGCTTGATCGCCGATAGCATTATGGACTACTCTGCTTCTGGCATTCACGACACGTTAGTCCTTTTTTGAATCTCTACTGCTAACGATGTGGTAGGTGAAATGTCAACATCATCTTTTTATTTTCCCGAGAGATGCGTTGATGCTTCCGTTCCACCAACCTTGCATTGATCCCTCTATTATGCATTATCGTGTAGCCACAATCGTGCAGTGACCGCATTCGCAACTCTACACGAGGACTGCAATCGTTTGACGATCGCAATCCCTATGCGATGGATGCATATGGTCGATCACTGCAACACCTATACGTTGATCGTATGCATTCGCCTTTGCAATGGATAGTTTCTCTGTATGTGGTCGTCTATGCGATAGTCCGGTTCTCGCGTTTGTGCCCATTTCCTGCGTTAACTACAATAATAGACAATTGAATGCATAATAACGCATAATAATGGGTTAGCCGAGATTCTTCATGCTGAACAACGCAATTGCCACATATTCTGCTTAACAACCCTCATAATTCTAAATAAAAGGCCTAAGATGACGTGCATTTATGCATGTCATCACACCCCCAAACTTAGAATCATGCTTATCCTCAAGCATGCGTTATACTCAAGAAATTCTAACTCACCTTCCGGCTTTCCTTTATGGTGACCAGCTTCTCATAATATAATTTACTCATGCCTCTAACCATCGCCACAATGCTCTCCTCCACTTTGGCTGCTTCTTCAAAAAAATCTTTTCTAAGTTTAGATCTGACAAGCCTTCGCTCAAAAACTTTTATTCATTCACCGCAACTTTGCGTTTAACTTTTGAGAATGCGTTCATTCAAAACACTTCAAAAAATTGCGATGACATATTCGAATGTGGCATTGAACCTGGTTACACTCTTCGTTTTGGCTTACCCCCACATGTGTCATGCGGGCATCCAACTTCGGTTGCGTTCCATATTCAACTCAACTCTTGTCTTGCTTGATTTGGCTTGCACCCGACAGAGGAGTTGCACTTATGCATTGATCCTAGCGACTTACCTTCATTTTGGCTTGCCCCTACGTGTGCCATGCGGACATCTAACTATGGGTAAGTGCCTTTCACAACTTAACTCTTATCAACATGGGTTTCCTCATTGCGTTGACAATGGAGTTGTTATTTTCAAAATTCCTTTTCTTTTTTTTTCCTTTTTTTTAATAGAAATGCTCGTAATGTAATGAACGCAATTCTCCGAGATCGCTGCCACCCCCAAACTTAGAGGTTGGCAACGCTCACCGCAAAGCTAAAAAAAATCAACAGGAATGCGGTAACAAATATTTGAGCAGAGGTTTGCACATAATAAAACTTAAGACTTTCAAAATTTGAAGAAGCTATCAAAAGTAAGGAGAACCTTGTGATACTTAGTTAGCAGATGTGGAAACCTATAGCAAGAGCCAGCCACCACCAATGCATAAGATGGCCACTTGTCCTCGATGCATTGCTTACTTAGCATCACCGCAAGGCTTGTTTGGCATCGACGCATGGCGCTTGGCATAGGCACTGGTCACCGATGCATGGGCGTGTGGCATAGGCGCTGGGCATCACTTGTAGGGCTTGCTCTGCCGCATGGGTGCTTGGTAGGGCGCTCGACGCATGGCCACTCGGCAGGGTGCTCGACGCATAGGTTGGGCGCTTGGAAGAGGCGCTTGGCATGGGCGCTCGACGCATGGGCTGGGTGCTCTACAGAGGCACTCGACGCATGGGCGCTTGGTAGGGCGATGTGCATCGAGACATGCCAACCTTCCAATGCATGCCTTGCCCGTATCCTCATCTACCCTTATGCCATCCAACCTTCCAACGTATCACTTCAACTTTCCTTCCTTCAGCCGCATACCACCACCATTGCCTTCATCACAACCCTTCCAACGCATCTATCACCTAGTTTTATACTTAGCCAAATTTTCCAAGTTTTTCCCCAAAAGTCAAGCTTCCAAATTTCCTCTTTTCTTCTAATTTTTCACCCTTTTCTCTACCATTCCACACTAGTTTCCACATCGACCTACTCACCACACTAGTCTTAGTAGGGAACATACTCAAGTAGAGGAATTAGGATTCGGGGTCCACATTTACCTCCCCCTTATGAAAATTTCGTCCTCGAAATTTCGTTACAAGTTCGTCAATTAAACAACTGCAGATACTTGTTTCTGATTTGCTCTTCGGCTTTCCACGTTGCTTTTTCCATGCTATGGTTCCGCCATAGTACCTTTACCAATGGAATTGTCTTATTTCTTAAGACCTGATCCTTTCGGTCAAGAATCTCCACTGGTTCTTCTTCATAAGACAAATTTTCCTTCAACTGTATTGGTTGCTCACGCAACACATGGGTAGGATCTGACACATACTTTCTAAGCATTGCCACATGAAACACGTCATGAATACGAGATAAATCTGGAGGTAAATCCAATCGATATGCCATTGGGCTAACTCTTTCTATTATCTTGTAAGGTCCAATATATGTCGGGCTTAATTTCCCTTTCCTACCAAACCTGAGTATTCCTTTCCAGGGAGATAACTTAAGAAATACTTTATCACCAACTTCAAACTCCAATTCTCTTCTCCACTTATCGGCATAACTCTTTTGCCTGTCTCGAGCCGTCTTAAGATTATCTTTTATAATCTTAACACTGTCTGATGTCTGTTGCACAAGTTCTGGACCTAGTAATTTCCTTTCACCGACTTCATCCCAACATATCGGAGTTCTACATGGTCTTCCGTATAGTACCTCATACGGTGCCATTCCGATACTCAAATGGTAACTGTTGTTATACGCAAATTCGATCAACAACAGATGCGTATCCCAACTACCTTTGAATTGTAATACACATGCTCTTAGCATGTTCCCTAATGCCTGGATTGTCCATTTAGACTGACCATCCGTCTGTGGATGAAAAGCAGTACTAAAATATAACTTGGTTCCCATAGCTTTCTACAAACTAGGCCAAAACATTGATGTAAATCTAGAGTCTCCATATGATACAATTGTAACTGGAGCTCTAAACTGACTCACAACTCGATCAACATATAGCTTAGCTAATTGGTCTAGGGTAAAAGTAACTTTAACAAATAAAAATTTAGCTGTTTTGGTCAATCTATCTACAATTACCCATATACCATTATAGCTCGCTGGTTCTAGGTAATCCAAACAGGAAATCCATTGTAATATGCTCCCACTTCCACTCTAGTACTGGGAGTGGATTAAGTAATTCTGCTGGTCTCTATCTTTCCAGCTTAACTTATTGACATATTAGACACCTGTCAACATACTCTGCTATTTCTCTTTTCATACCAGGCCACCAGTATGATCTCTTTAATGTTCTGTACATCTTCGTACTGGTGCTAAGTTATTAGGTACGCATACCCTACCCTCTTTTAAGAGCACTTTATCGGCTCTTAATTGGTAGTCCGTCCTCAATCCTTTACCTACTTCTTCAACTAACTTCTGAAGATCGAAATCCTTTAACTGTTCGCGTAGAATATCTTCTACGAGAGTAGGACACACTTGAAATGAAGCTAGTAAACCTCCTATTTGCCCGATTGATAATGCTGCCCTAGATTATACAACTCATGAATCAGTGTACCCTTCACTGAATTGATACTAGCTCTAGTTGATCTGGTTTTTCGACTTAGGGCGTCAGCTACCACATTTGCTTTACCTGGGTGATAATCAATTGTGCAGTCATAATCTTTGATCAACTCGATCCATCTTCTCTGTCTCAAGTTCAGCTCCTTCTGATCAAAGATATACTTCAGACTCTTATGATCCATGAACCACGCTCACCAAACAGGTAATGTCTCCACAACTTTAGAGCTAACAAAACTGCTGCTAACTCTAAATCGTGCGTAGGGTAGTTAAATTCATGCTTCTTTAACTGTCGAGAAGCATAAGCTACTATCTTTCCCTCCTGCATTAGCACACATCCTAACCCTTGTCGGGATGCATCACAATAAACCTCAAACTCTTTACCTGGTGTAGGTAAAGTTAATACTGGTGCTGACACTAACCTCTGTTTCAACACCTGAAAATTATGCTCGTATTCTCGTGACCACTCAAACTTCGCATCTTTTCTGGTCAGGTTTGTCAATGGTAGAGCTATCTTAGAAATGCGCTCCACGAATCTCCAGTAATAACCTGCTAAACCTAGAAAACTGCATACTTCTGTTACATTTAGGGGTCATTCCCAGTTGACTATTGCTTCTATCTTTTGGGAATCAACGCTAACTCCATCAGCTGAAACTATATGCCCAAGTAATACGACTTGGTTTAACCAAAAATCACACTTACTAAATTTGGCATATAACTTCTTTTCCCTTAACATCTGCAACACCATCCTCAGATGTTTTTTGTGCTTCTCTGCACTACTAGAATATACTAGTATATCGTCTATGAAAACTATCACAAACTGATCCAGATAAAGATGAAATATCCTATTCATCAAGTCCATAAATAACGCAGGAGCATTTGTCAATCCAAATGGCATTACTAGGAACTCATAATGTCCATACCTAGTTCTGAATGCAGTCTTTGGAACATCTGTGTCTTTCACCTTCAACTAGTGATAACCTGATCTCAAATCTATCTTAGAGAACACTGTGGCTCCCTTTAACTGATAGAAGAGATCATCTATACGAGGCAATGAGTACTTATTCTTTAGGTCACCTTATTCAACTGTCTATAGTCTATACATAATCTAAGAGTATCGTCTTTCTTCTTAACAAATAAGACTGGCGCTCCCCAAGGTGACACACTGGGTCTAATGTACCCCTTATCTACAAGTTCCTGTAACTGAACTTTTAACTCCTTCAGTTCTGTTGGTGCCATCCTATATGGTGCCTGGGATATAGGTGTTGTACCCGAGACTAACTCAATAGTAAACTCTATTTCCCTGTCAGGTGGTAAGCCTGGTAACTCTTCATGGAACACATTTAAGAATTCTTGTACCATAGTACATCCTCAGGTCTCAGCTTCTTATCCTGTGAAACTACTACATAGGCCAAATAGGCTTTTCACTACTGATATTAAACTTCCTAGAAGTATTCTTTTACTTCCTACCAAGGTTATTTCTTTTTCACCTGGTTTTCTAAACACTATTTCTTTCTTAAAACAATCCATAGTGGCATAGTGTTTACTTAGGAAATCCATACCTAGGATAATATCAAACTCTAGTAATTCTAATGGAATCAAGTGAACCTATAAACTCTGATTTCTAAGAATTACTTCACAATTCCTGTAATACTCATATACAACTAGAGTATCTTCTATAGGCGTAGAGATAAACAAATCCTCATTCATACGCTCAGGCACTATATCTATATGCAATGCACACATGTTAGATATGAATGAATGCATAGCACCAGGATCAAATAACACATAAGCGGACTGATTACATAACGTTATCGTACTAGTTACGACATCTGAAGCCTCTTCCGCTTCCTGGTGTGTCATAGCATATACTATACCCTGCTGCTGCTGCTGTTGCTGTTGCGGTTGGGGTCGTCCAACTACCCCTTTCTACTTAGTTGCACCGGATCCCTTACCTCTAGTTTTGGTCGCTCTAGGTTGTCTACAATCTGGGTAACTCCTCTTTGCTCACTCTGTGCTCCATGACCTAGCTGAGGACAATCTCTCTTGAAATGCCCTGCTTGTCTGCACTGAAAGCACACATTCCTATTGCCATAACATACTTCTGTATGGGGCCTACCACAGTTTACACAAAGTGGTCTCCTTCCTGTACTAGCTACTGACTCGCTAGCACGACCCGATACTAATTTACCACTTGGTCTAGCCGCAGGTCTTGACCTCTTTTGACTCGAACCCTGGGCTCATGCCTCCAAAACTTCTCATACCCGAATGTCAAGAGAACGGGGATCTAAAATTCATACTTCTTGTTTCTCCAGGCGTCCTGAACTGTCCCACATCTGGCTGGAGTATATCTTCCCTTGCTACACTCCGCTCAACTCTGATAGCGGTCTCCACTAACTGAGTGAAATTCACCTAATTAGTTGTAGAGGTAATGGTTGTACGTATCTTTCTTCTTAGGCCATCCTCAAATCTTCTACATCTCTCTTTCTCTTCCGCAATGATCGGAAGGGCATACTGAGATAACTCAGTAAATCTTTGCTCATACTCAGCAACCGTCATCACTCCATGAGTTAGCCTAAGAAACTTCTCCCTCTTTGCTTCTTTAAAAGCACTAGGGTAGTATTTATCCTCAAATACTTGTCTGAACTCAGACCAAGTCATAGTTTCTGAACTAATCCTTCTGGCCTCTATCACTTTCCACCACTTCCCAGCCCATTTCTGCAGCAAGAATGCCGCTAACCCGACCTTACGGTCCTCAAGGCACCTCATAACCTTAAAAAATTTCTCAATCAAATCCAACCAGACCTCAGCATCTACTGGATTTGTGGCTCCATCGAACGTCGTGGCACCTAAAGCTTTCAGCCTCTCGACGCCGAATTTCTTCTCTGGATCAGTCTGAATCGATCCTACACTCGCTGCCAATCTCTAGGTGATTCTATCAAACACTCGATCCTCCATCTGGGGATCTACATCTACCCGTGGGGTACTCAACTCATTTGCAGAAGTCACTTCCTGCTCTACTGAGTCTCTGACTCTTTTCCCCTTCGGATCTGGGTTCCGTCTAGCTTTAGGACCTCTGCTGGTAGGATCAACATTCCTCTCCTCAGTCTGCTTGCTCAGCCTGCTACTTCTTCTCAACATTTTTGCCTAATTATTAAGTACACATGTTAGGGACTTACTTATAGGACTTAATCTAATGCATGAACTCTCTCTTTCACCCCAAAAATCTTATGCTTTAATACTAAGTTGATATCAACTAACTCTTTAACCTTCCTAGAAACTTATGCTCTAATACCAAGCTGTCACATCCCACCCCAGACCACCCTCTTAGCTTAGGAAAGGGCGTGACTGCAGCAGTTATCAATCCTTTGGTTGACACTTACTGCCTAATAACTCTTGTGGAATAACTCTGATACCAAGATATAACTCATATACAACGGAATGTCTTTAGCCCAAAAATTTATTAATTCAGAAACATAACATGTTTAGAGTAATTACAACACTAGATTCATAAGTCCCAAAGCCCAAAATCCTAGTCCCTATATGAACAACAATAACATGTGTACAATATTTACAGTAACCACCTAACAGACGGGTTACAATATCTTTATCCTTTAGTAGCAGAGCAGATACAGAGCTATCTCCTGAGGATTTGACCACTACCTGGGGGAAAGGAAAACATTTGAAAACGGGGTGAGCTTGCTAGCCTAGTGAGTGACTTAAGAAAGATAACTATTTCTCATGCAAAAGTCTCAGTAAAGAGATTAAACTAAAATATAAACTTCTACAGTATCTTGTACTGCACTATAAACATTTTCCAAGCATAAAATATATAAAGATGTTTAAATCATGAAACAGTAAAATCGTTTCTCAGTTGAGAATAACCCTGCTATGGTTAAAAATAATCCCAACACCAACTGCTAGTCAAGAGAGAACCCATTTGCTCAATCTCTGACTCTAACTACCTATGTGCACGTGGCCATACTAAGTACCGTCATACCTTAGGTATTTCTACTCAGATACCTTCTCAAATGTCCTTCAGTATCGAGCTGCTAGGATACCTTCTCAAATGTCCTTCGGTAGCAAGTGGGTTTAGTACCTTCTCAAACGTCCTTCAGTACCAAGTTGGTTAGATACCTTCTCTAATATCCTTCGGTATCTAGTTGGGCGGATACCTTCTCAAATGTCCTTCGGTATCGCGTTTTAAGTAAAACTAGTCATAAATGACTTTCTCTTTAAATCATGTAAAGTATAACACATATAAAAACATGGCTTTAAAGATACTAACGCATGTTGGGTATATTTAACACATATAAATAGCTTTTCAACAAACATACCACACATGCATGCGTTTAAAACATAACTCATGGTTTGCTTAGAAATCACTTTGTAAAACTAGCTGCCATGAGAATAATCTTCTTTAAAATATGCTTTCTTTAAAACATTGTAAATATTTAGTCAATTTTTTTAGTCACTCACCTCGATCGCTTAGGAACTTTCCACTCTAGAAGTTCCTTGTTTACCTCGGGCTCCCTTTTTCACCCCTAGAATCCAGATTCAATTTAACACTCAGATTACTCATAGTTATAAGCCTTATTTCGAGATACATCCTTCTACAAATATATTCTAAAATGTCTCAAGAAGCTTACCCTAAAAGTTGAGCTCAGAAATTCTCGTGGTTTGGCCCAAATCTCAAAATCTTCAAGACTCGTCCAAGCTTACCCGACAGCCTGATCCTTCTGTCTTCTTCTCCATTTCCAGCCCAACCCTTTAGAGATTTTTCTCCGGAAGCCCCACCCTGAACACTAGACTTTCATAGCTTTCAGGTGGCTTTAGAATCACTCCAAACGCACGAGTATACTGGGAGAACTTCTCGTCCCAAGTTGATGCTGTTTTCTAGACTTCACTGTCCACTGCGTTCTCTTTGAAGCTCTATGATCAACGCATGGATTTTGCTCTCAATGCAATGTTTACTCGGCTTTCCCACTCTTTTAATTTCTTTTAGAATTGTGATATGAAAATGAAGTCCTTGGCCTTATTTATAGGCGTCCAAACACTCTCCAAGTTCAACACCTCCAACTTGGCTGCATGTCCAAGTGTTTCCTCCTCACACTATCAATGCAATGTTTCAGTCAACGCAATCTAAGTGTCCTTCTCCTACATAGCCAACGCATGGGCTTCAATTTGCATTTCCTCTTATGCAAACACCTCATTTGCTTAAGGCTTAAGGTTTCCTCCTAAGAAGACACATGTTTGATGACGTCCTCTATGTGAGCTTATCTTTTATATGCATCCACAACCCTTGGATGTTCAACGTATAGTGCCATCAATGCATAGTAGGCCTTTGTTCCACTTGGTTTTCCACTCATTACCATCATAACCCAACTTAGCCATCGCAAGAGCTAGCCACCACCAACGCATAGGATGGCCGCTTGTCCTCGACGCATCGCTCACTCAGCATCACCGCAAGACTCGTTTGGCATCGACGCATGGCGCTTGGCATAGGCGCTGGTCATTGACGCATAGGCGTGTGGCATAGGCGCTGGGCATCGCTCATAGGGCTCGCCAGCCGCATGGGCGCTTGGCAGGGTGCTCGACGCATGGCCATTCGACAGGGCACTCGGTGCATAGGCTGGGCGCTTGGCAGAGGTGCTTGGTATGGGCACTTGGCAGGGCGATGTGCATTGACGCATGCGACCCTTCCAACGCATGCCATGCCCGCATCCTCACCTACCCTTGTGCCATCCAATCTTCCAACGCATCACTTCAACTTTTCTTCCTTCAGCCACATACCACCACCAATGCCATCATCACAACCCTTCCAATGCATCTATCACCTAGTTTTATACTTAGCCAAATTTTTCAAGTTTTTCCTCAAAAGTCAAGCTTCCAAATTTCCTCTTTTCTTCTAATTTTTTCACCCTTTTCTCTACCATTCTACACTAGTTTCCACATCGACCTACTCACCACACTAGTCTCAGTAGGTAACATACTCAAGTAGAGGAATTAGGATTCGGGGTTCACACAAATTTATCCATATACTACAAACCATTTAGGTTATTACCTAAACATGATCTACCTGTATGTCAACTATATACATGTTTAAGTTATATTAATAACCTCGGATCTATCTTTTGTGACTTATTGTATAAAATAATCAACCATTATTTTAAATAACATATTAACTATGAGGCTTTAGGGCATACATCCCAACAATCTCCTATTTGCACTAAAGCCAGTGAGACAAGTTAGTGAAACATGTATCCTAGGGCATACTCTATACCTAACATGCTCTCCCACTTGTCCTAGCACACTAGAGACATGTCTTGTAATCCTAGACATTCTAGGAGATCCTCTCACACTTTAGCCTAGAGAATCCTTTTATATAATTCAAACTGTTATGTCAACAAATACCATTTGGTCACCACCATGATGTTTCTATCATTCTGTTTTATTCCTAAACCTAGGTGTACATATATCCTCAGACATAGTCCTTACACCACATTATCTCATAAAGTAGATAGACTAATTTATATCTAAAACTACTTTCAATTATTTAAGGATGACTATGCAAATTATTGCTTCACAAGCAAAAATGTGGCCTTGTAGTCCAAATCACACCACTTAGGATAAAATATGGATTCTCTAAACCTTTAATGAGATAGTGTATCTTGTAAAAGATCAAATCATAACCTTTTTACACCAATGTCTCATTATTCATGAGTTTTAATTTTCAAATTCAATGGTCATATCGAATTAATCGATTTAATTAACCAGTTGTATATTAAATGTTAATTAAGTCTCATTTAAGGATTATATTCCCTTAACACTTAAGGTGTCTTAGGAAAATTTTCCTTTAGACATATCAACTTTATTGTAGAATAGTACTCTACCATTCCATCTGAAGCTTTTACATCGAACATTAAACAACTACTTTGTAAATGTAAGATGCATGAGACAAATCTAATATCCTATCCTTAACAACTCTATTTGGACATTAATGTACAAATCATTTCAGATCAACTATCTGAAACTGATTAAATAGTCGAACTTTCATACTGATATTTACTTCATTCATAATGATTAAATATCAATATAAAACAGGTAAATACCCACTTTTCATTTTTTTGTCAGTATAAGAATATTATCATCATTCAAAGTCATGGTTTGTGTTACTATATCAAAACCTATTCTCAAATATCCTAATTGTGAAATTTATTTCTCAAATAAACATCACAATTTTGCAAACCTTTTGCAATTTAATCTTTGAAAATGTGCTCAAATTTGTGTAGATTCCTTGAACTTCTTTTCATAAAAGAATTTATTCATTTTTACATATCTCATATGAAAGAATGAATCAAATAATGTATAAAGACTTTATTAAATTAACTAATGAGAAAATTGGCTCATAGTCTATTTTCATCCATTAGTTCTAGCCCTGGTTTTCACCTTACGCTAAGAGTCTTAATTTGAAAATCTCCATCTTCAAGTACTACACTTTCAAGTCTCACTTTTTTAAATCCATTCATATCCTTTGAGTTTGAACCCATCAATGAAAATCTACAAAAACTACCTGAGACTAATGACTCTGACATATTCCTTTCGTCAACTTCCTTCAATTCTTGTCATCCATTATGAAAACTTTGACTTCCAATAAGTCAACCAAAGTTGAGCCATTTCATAACTCTCCCACTATCTTCGAGGTTTATAAGTTTCCATCTTCTCATCTAATATGACAATGTAGACTTTAAGTAAACTTTTGGAAAGGTTGAGTTATATCATAACTCTCCCACTATGATGACGACGTATCTGGTTGACAATTAGAAATTGACTTTCAAATGAATAAATGGTTAACAACACTTATTAACTATTAAGTGGTTTCACTTGGAACTAGTTAATCAACACAACTTTTAACCTTTTTATAGGTTCACAACTTTTCATTTTGACTTTCTAAATAAAATCAGTATTTGTTACACAAATACATTATTTTATTTTAGATTGTACAAAAGGCCATTTTATAAATTCCTCAAAGACTACCTATCAGTGTACTTGCGAACATTTTTTTCACCAAGGGTTTGTTTTGACAAAAGTGTCTGAAGTTACCCAAATACTAAAATGTTGTAAACAAGTTTTACAAAACTTTCATAATCCTAAATTGTTTCTTAAACATTTTGGAGGAAACAATGTTCAAAATTACAATATCTATCGCATATCCTTAATGGAGTCAGACATCAGTGTAATTTTAAAAAAATCAAGGTTATGTTAAACAAAGTACTTAACATGTACTAAGTTTAACAAGACCACATTTCTCCTGTTACAACACGATTTCATCCAAGTTGTACCCTATGAAGCAAAGATACTTTATGTGAGGCAAAGAATATGTATCAGTCACGTATCAGATACTGATACTTCCAGATACTTCTCAGATATGTATCTGACACGCGATTTGACGTATTTATTTCTACGTGTACTTTATTTTAAAGAAAAAAGACAAGCAACTCATCTAATCTTTCCCAATCTAAAACTAGGCAACTTATTTAAAAAGCTTACTACTCGAGTCCAAAACTAAAAGAAAAAAATAATAATAACGAATCAAACCCTAAACTAGAATCATCTAATCTCCATCTTCACATTTGAGTCCCCACAATTCAAACTTCTCCCTCTAATCTTCTTCTTTTCAATATGTGTCACTTTTCTATTGTATTTTATTAACTATTGTACTTCAATATCTTAGATGTTGCTTTTTTTTTTGTATTGTATTTCGGTGTTTGTATTCTATTTTGTGTTATTGTTATTAACTTGTATGCTAAATTTATCTATATCCTAGATTTTTTTTTAAAAAAAGAAAATGTATCTTCCACATATCAGTATCCTCGTTTTTTAGAAATATATACATTAAAAAATATATAAAAAAATGATGCATCCTTAGACGTATCCGTATCTTCGTTTTTTAGAAATTAACGAATCGTCGTATCCAATCGTATCTATATCGTGTAGCCATATCTGTGTCTGTGCTTCATAGGTTGTACCATAGGTTGTACCTAATACACGAAGTTGAGATCTTATCTCATTTCTATTAGTTAGGCATAGTACAATAAATTTTCTTTACTAATCATTATGATCTGATCATAATGTCACAATACACTTGCCTAAATGACTTAAACTTAGTCTAATTTATTTTAACAATTTAAAGAAAAAAAGAATTGACATTAGATTAAAATACTTTCATTAATAAATATTCATCAATCACGTTAATGATTTTTTTATGAAGTTAGACTTACTCTTTCATTCACAAGACCACTTGGGTCAAAAGCAAAAGTCCAACAAGATCTTTGGAAAGGTAGCCTTATCTAGTTTTTAATGACACACTTGCAAAAGAAGCAAGACTTTTTGATAGGTGATAGTAATTTAACTCTAATTCTTAGAGGATTGGCTGTAACTGTCATTTAAATGCTAAAGACAAGTATCCATTTAGGAGAAAAGAATTTGTCTTTCTTTTTGGAGTCATTAATACTTATTCTCTCCTACTTTCTCAATTTAGTATTCAGATGTATTAAATTTTAACACATAGAAAAATGTACTTATTTAACTTATTTGAAGCTGAACATATTTTCAAACAACTTTGGAAAATATGCTTTATCACTAAAACCATTCATACTCTATCAACTATTTAATAATAAAGTTTGGAGAAATTGAATTTCTCTTACCGTGATAAAAGCATCACATTCAGCAACTATCAAAGTGTGAATCTTTATTCCCCACCAAGAACTTGGTAAATAAAATTTACTTATTCTTATTTTTCTTCCTTTTGAGGTCTTTTTAAAATTCCTCATCATATGACATCCCAAGCTAATTTGGAAACATTTTTCTTATTTGCTCTAGTCAAAGATTTTTTTTTTTTTTTTTTTTTACTCAAATAATACTTAACTGTGGAGGTCATTTAGCTTTCCAGGACTCCAACATACAATATGCTTTTTGTCATGACTTTATCTTATCATCCAGATACATCATATGTTATCTAGATGATGAAAGTAAGTTATCACTTCATTTATAATCCATGAACATTTCATGAATTGACAACTTCCTTTTGGGAACATTTCCAAAATTAAAGACAAATTTAAAAATACATTGTCATTAAGTGTTGAAGACATTTTTCCAAGTAACTTATTTGTAGAGTCTTTTGACTTATATCAGTAATTAAAAAATTAAAACTCTTGAGAGAAAAAGACATAACCTTGAATTATATAAAACATGTTATTTGACTATATGCAATCTTTTACCCATTCTAATTCAGCATAGAAATTAAAAAGGAACCCAATAGATTTAGTTTGAATTTTATTCATATTAATCTAAAATTTCTATTGCTATGATACTCCAGTGATTTAGAATAAAAGCAACTGTTGAGCAGTCAGTTACTGCTTCACTGAATTGAGACATTCTCAACCAAATATTACACAAGAATAATTCTTATTCCTATAATATTTAATTACCATAATTCTGGTCAGAATTTCATTAACCGCCTTAATGAATTCTTATAAGTGTAATCCATCATTTTGGAATTTATAATCTTTCCCCCAACAAATCTCTCATAGGGAAGAACAATACTGAGAACAAAAAACTATAATCCTATATTTTTCGAGAGTTAATCCTGATATTGATCCATGCAAACACCATTTGTAGGGGGACGCATCTAAAGTGCCTCAAGGCCAAATATGAATATCACGTTGTCAACTAATGACGAAGACTGCCGGATATGTTGACACACGTCCCCCACCCACTTATTATAAATAGTTTCTCTAATTCACCTTGATATTCACCCATGCAAACACCATCCATAGGGGGACACATCGAGGCACCTCCAGGCCAAGCATGAATCTCACAGTGTGAATTACCCGAGAATGTAGGAGAATCAGATATATCATTTTTCCTCCCCTAAGTATTTTTACAATTGAGGGTTCATTACTTAGGTAAATTAGGCTAAAAGATTTATCTAAGTCTCGTTAAATTTGCCCAATATAATTCTTATATTGGATAGTTTAAAAATGTATGGTTATCATTTATTAAACACTTTAACAAATTCTAATCATCTATTGCATGCTTATAAAACATTTGACTAATTCACCTTTCAGGTCGGTTCCCAGGTAGGGGTATACTATTTCTGTCAGCTTAAATATCCCAATTTTAGACAGAACGTTCCTTAGACAAAAGTCCCTTATAGGCAAATGTTTGATAAATTTAATCTTTTATTTTCTCATTTTAATCCTATTAAAAGAAAAATAAAAGTTTTATTTAAAATTTAATCTAACTAGAAATAAAATTTGAAGATCAATTAAAAAGTTTTAAATCATTTAAAAGAAATTAATTAATCTCATCTTAATCGCATTAGACTAGCATGCAATCGAAACATATGCATCTCACGGTATTATTAACTAAATCTAACAATTATAAACAAATTAATAAAACTATATTCCAAATATATTACATTCACTAACATACGTAATATAACTCTTATATTAAGTTTGAAATTTTTTCAAAGAAGATGGTATTTAGAAAAAGAAATTAAACTATCTTTTAAATAGAAAAACAAAACAAAGAAAAAATAGTTTTTTTTTTCGTAAAGAAAAGATCTTGTAGAGAAATGTCTCTTAAAATGGAAAAAAAAAATGTTAAAACACCAAAAATTCAAATTTCAAAATTTGTTTTCCATAGAGAGTTTTGAATTTGAACTGTTTTTCCACTCAAGAATAAAATATTTAGAAAGAAGGATTTTCAATATTGTTAAAAAGAATAAAAAGAAAAAAAAACTTTGTCCTTGCATTTTGGTTGCTTTTTTCTCATTTTAATATCGAGATTCTCACTTATATTAGGACACAATAACATCTTTGGATGTATTGTAAGATTTATAGAGCTCATATCTAAAATAAAAGGATCATGTACATGCATCCACGTTTATTTCATTTAGTTTTATGGATGGATTTTAACTCTCGCGTAATGTCTCTCACTCATAATGCATTTAGGGTCTAAATTAGATCTACATGCATAATCCACCATCATTGAAATCAAATTTGAGAAGGCTTTGTCTTTTTCTTTATATGCATCGTCGTCTCATTTTGCATAAATTTCGAAAAAAATATTAATCATACCATCATGCATATACAAACATGCATTAAAAATTAAAAAAAATTTCATTATTCATCACATCATTAACATGTTTCATTTTCTTAAAAAAAAAAAAAAATGTACATTTCCTTCGCCTTTTATTTTTAAAGGAAATAGCTAAAAAATCACATGTCCTTTTCTTATAAGGTAAAAGACAAAGCCATGAAGGAACAAAATGATGAGTTAAAAATATGAGACGAACTATTGACCAAATTCAAGAGCAAGTCATAACGATCCAAAATATGGAGCTTGGATAGTTAAGCCAAACTCAGAGCAAATCATGAGATTTCAAAATTCGTAAATAATGAGAATGAGGCAAGACATTGACAAGGTTCAAGGTCAAGTGGCAAAAATCCTCTATGCTTTTGAGAATATTAAAAAACCTACAAACTATCAAGTCAGATTTGCCTCTCTTTATAAGGGAGATCGGCTAAGGCAGGCGGAGAGGGCCCTTTGGGCTCAAATGCCTTTCTCTCATCTGTTGAAACTCTCCCATGCCTCTTCCTGGTTAGTCTGAGGTCCATTCTTAAGGGTTAGGTAACTTTCTTAGTCCAATTTTTACCTATAATCTTTTACTGATCTGAAATTACCTATAATAGAGAGTATGATAGAATGGGAGAAGAGACACATGATAGAATGTAAAAGGAAATGGGATGTCCCTGACACACTATTAGGGTTAATAATAATATAATAATAATAATAATAATAATTTAGTTCGGTTCAGTTAATTTTCCTATTTTGCATACTTTTAAACAAAAAATGTACATTTATTTTAAAAACCAAATCGAATTAGCTGGCTCTGTCTGTCCGTTTGACTCGTTTTTTAACACTCCTAGATGGGTGCAACTAAGCTCCAACTTTAGGGACGGAGATCATGCTAATACCACTAAGCCAAGCTCATTTAAGATAACTAAGAGCCTATTTGATAACATTGTCGTTTCTTGTTGCCAATTTTCTGTTTCTTGTTTTCTATTTCTTGTTTCATGTCTTCCAAGAATTGGAAACAAGATCAAGTTTGGTAATTATTTTTGTTTCATGTTTCTTAAAAAAAAAAAACTATAAACATGAACTTGTTTGATAACTATTTTTTTTATTTCTCGTTTCTTGTATTTTTTTCACCTTAACTTTTCCCTTATTTTATAGTTTAAATATATTTAAATGTAAATTAAATAAAAAAACATACAACATGCATTAAAACATAAAAAAAAATAATAATTAATACAAATTTTTATCCTTAATATGCTGATCAAATTTGATTTATAATATTATTTCCTATTCATGTCATTTATCACAAAATAACATCGACTCAAATTGAACTTAATTATAATTCAGGTAAATGGTGTGGTTCAAAAATATTTAAATGCTTTAATGAAAAAAATATAAATTATAAATATTTAGCCGATTTAAAATATACTAAAAATAAAAAAAAAATTAAATTAAAATAATATATAAACGTGCATATTGTATCAAAATCTATATTTTGTTTAAATATATATTTAGCCGCACTATATTAATTTGGGGCTTCTAAATCTCTCAGTAATCCTTGAACAAACTAAACTACCGTCCTTCATCGCTCCATCGGCTTATCATATTCTGCTACCAAATCAAAATAATTCGAAGTTCCAAAGTAAAAAAAGCCCTAAAATTCATATACCAGCGTTGGCGCACTTATCAAAACTTCTCGTAGCCTCAATCTACAAATTCTCAATGGCGAATCAATAGTATTACCAAATTCCAGAACCCACTTCTCTTATTTTTGTACTTAAATCTTCACTATAACACTTTTAGCTTTTTCAATCTCAAACACAATTGAAGTTCTCAATCTTCTGGAGAGGTACCATTTGAAATTTTGTATTTTTGATATATAAGTAATGAGCTTGAACTGCATACATTGTGTACTGTCATGTCTTACTTGCAAAAACTCAGAGCACTGTCCATGCTTTCTTCTTCGATTATTGCTGACAAGTAGTTTAATTTTGTTCGAGTCTTGGACTAGCGAATTGGGTTTTCCCCTGTTGCTTCAAACCCTAGATTTATCGAACTAAAAGGCTCCCCAAACGGAAGAATGTGGAAATTCTGGAGGAATGTTGAATATGGGTAGTAGAAACGGTCATCGGCTTTCTCGGGCCACTAGAAAAGAGGCTCAGGCTGCGTTGTTGGAGTATTTGCATCCTACTAGAGGGATTCAATTTATGGATGCTGAGAATATGAGTAAAAATTGGCCAATCTTTTCTTGAAAAACTTCTGGGAAAAGTTGAACATGAGGGCGATATTGGGCGGTCAATTACGCGATTTTTACGCTACCATCCGATTAATGAATTTGAGACTTTCTTTGAGAGTGTGGGCTTCAACCTGCAGAGTATAATGCTTTTCTTCCACGCAAATTGATGTTCTTGAGTGATGATGATTCATTGCTGGAGAACTTTCATGTGTTGTGTAACTATGGAATTGAATGAAATAAGATAAGGAAGATATATAAGGAGGCAACTCAGATATTTCGGTATGACTATGGTGTTTTGTTATCGAAGTTAAAAGCATATGAAAAACTTGGTCTCAGCCAAGCTACAGTCGTTAAATTTGTTGTTTGTAGCCCTTATCTATTGGTTGGTGGTGTTAATGATGTGTTTGTCCAGGTATTAGAAAAATTGAAGAACGTTGGACTTGAATCAAGCTGGGTGTAATTCCTATAATTGGAAGCAAATTCTTGGGTTGCTTGTCAGGTTTGAACAGATGGGTTACAGTAATGAGAAGTTGGCTGATTTAATCAGTCAACATCCAGTTTTTTTTTTAGTTGAGGATTCAGGAAGTAAATCACTCTCCTTAATTGGGTTGTTACTGAAAATGGGATGCTCAATGATCCAGATATGTTCTGTGTTCCTGCAATTTCCTCAAATCCGAGTTGGTAAGTTTGTTTCAAATATGAGGCTATGCCTTTCGTTTTTCAGTGAAATAGGCATGGGTGTCCAAGAGATAGGATACCGTTTCAGATCACATTCATTGTTATTGGGATCTTGTACTCTGAAAAAGACTAACACCTTGCTCGATGACTTGAACGTTGGGAAGAAAGGGCTATGCCAATTTATCTTAGATAATCCAGAAGAGTTGAAGAAAGGAAGTTCGGGACAAGAGTTGCAGCACTACCAGACTCTGGAGAGGTTATGAGATCAAAGCAACAGAAAACTCAGTTCTTGTTGAAATTAGGATTGGAAGAAAACTCGACTAAGATGAAAAAAGTGCTAAAGGTGTTTCGAGGTAATGGAGCAGAGCTCCAAGAGCGGTTTGATTGTATTGTGGAAGCTGGCATTGATGAGAAGGATGCTTATAAAATGATTGAAGTTTATCCACAAATCCTTAACCAAACAAAAGATATAATAGAAGAAAAAATAGATTTTCTTGTAAATAATTTGGGGTATCCTGTTTCATTATTAGTAAATTTCCCTCCATATCTTAACTATACGACTCAAAGGGTCACTCTTAGGTTCGCAATGTATAATTGGCTCAAGGAACAAGGAACAGTCAACCCGATGTTGGCATTAAGCAGTATCGTTGTGTGTTCGGAAAATGCATTTCTAAGACAGTATGTTCATCGTCCCAGAGGCATGGAAGTTTGGGAGAATTTGAAGAGAGAAATATATTCAGATTCTATGGTGTCTCCAGCTCATTAGACCAATCTTATTTTAACATATTCTTTGTACATATTGATAACCAACTGCTTCATAGCTGTTATACTACAAGTTTGGGCTAATCTGCTGTAAAGTTTGTGTAAAAGTGTGATATTCCATTGAACCAGAGCAACTTTTTTCATGTCCAGGGAAATGACAGTCGAACTTTGAACTGCTGTATCATTTTCACAAATTAACATACTAAATTGTTTGTTGCTCACAATGCTGTCGGAACTTCCCTTCCATTTGAATCCAGTTATTTCCTATTATTAACCTTTACCTTGTTAATCATTTGCAGGTTTTGGTGGTCCTCTTGGGGAAGTGTAACACAACATTGTTTTGCTCATTACTCACTATTCGAGCTTCTTTTAAAAGAGTACTTACAAATCATGGAAATTTGAGACATTCATTACTCACTAGATCTGAAATCCTCTAGAGGTATATCTTATGTGCTTTTGTGGCAAAGCATTATATCTCTCATTCTATCGACGACCAAGTCTGTGATCGCTATTTTAGTATTTATGGCAGTTTTTATGTTGATACATGGCGAGCGTGTTATCGGGGTCTAAATTTCTAAAGGTATGTCGATAAACACGTGCTGTAGGTTGTGGTAGACCATCTCTCTTCATGTGCAACTTTGTAACTATTTATTTAACACAAAGAATTGGAGCTTTCTGCATATAGTACTGCAGAGATGCGTAATTTCCCACATTGTTGTAGTTTAAATTGTATCTTTAGCTTGTGAACATAATACATTTCTACACGAGACAGAGGGAAATGGCTGTCCCTTAAACTTTTGCTGTTGGTAGGATTTCTTTGCCGATGAAGGGTACATCTCAAGATTGGCCTGTTGCAATTGCAAGTACTGTTTGTATATATGCTGTGGCAATTCATATCATACTAGAAATCTAATGTTTTTATTTTGCAATCAACCCCATTTGTTTTGGCAATTTTCTTTTTGTCATGGTTGTAAAAAAATAATTCATTTGAAATCACCACAGGTCGACCTAGTGGTAAATAGATATGCATGAACTTGATAAAGGACTAAGAGGGGTATATCACGAGTTCAATTTATGGTGGCCTATCTAAGGTTTAATATTCTAAATTTCCTTGACACCCAAATATTGTAGGGTCAAACAGGTTGTCCAGTGAAATTAGTCAAGGTGCACGCACATAAATTGGCTTGGATACTCTAAATAGCAAAGAGAAAGATATTTTGTTTGAAAGGAGGAAATTTTGAATATTAGTTGGCGAGAGGGAAAGTTTTTGAATGAAGCAGCCAATAGCAATATAGATTTAAAAAAGTGAATCTGCAACATCTAACATTGTCTACAGAATTCAAATACTTTTGGGTCCTAAATTCATCTAACATTGTAAAACTACTACATTGTTTGTAGCAGCCTGCTATAATTTCTCTATAAGAGGAGGTGTGCAGTTCGATACTGTTGATATCTTTCTTTTTAGATTCACGTATCTACTCTCTTTTGTTTCTTTGATGCCAACTAAAAGAAATTGCAGAGACAGAGAGATCCTGGAAAAAATGAGTTAATATGACCTAAATTTAAATCTAATGTTATTTCCATCTTTCCAAAAGACAAAATCAATACGGACGGAAAAAATTACTTATTTTTGTGGTTTCTATACTATTTCATTTTGCAAATGTTTTTTGAAACTAACTATTTTAATACTTAAATCCATCCACTTTAAACTGAAAGGATACGTTTTGAAAATCTAGGATTAAAAAAACTATGGCTTCTAAAAAAGTAACTTTTAATATTTCTTTTGTATATTGATTGTGATGTTAGAATTGATTTTATGCTTTCGTTTGTCAATTTTAAGCATCAATTATGTAATTAAGATAGAGTGGAAAAGTTATTCATATTAAGTTAAATTAAGTACTAAATATAAGTTATATAATCATGTATACCATGTATTATTAATATGTTAATATACAAATAAAAAAATTATGAAATTTGCATGTGGGCACACGTGTGTGTTTTTGTGTATGTGCACGTGGGTGTGTATTGAATGTGCATGTGTGCATCCATGCATCAACGTGCATATGTCTGTGCTGTGCATGTGGAGAAAAATAAAGGAGAGGGAGGGGGGAGGGGAAGAAAGAACAAGAGAATGTCAAAGATAGAAGCTTCATTGCTAGCAAGGGTGTGCAAAATTCAAACCAAATCGAGAAACTGAGCTAAATCGACTAGTTTGATCCTTTTTTTTATTATTAAAAAAAAAAAAACTGAACTTTTTGGTTCGTTGATTGGCTTAGCTTTTGAAAATCCAAAGAAATTGAACCAAACAAAAATTTTAATAACTTTTAAAATATGCCCGAAAAAATTATAGATTCCATATAAAAAGTCGTAAGCCAATTCTATAACTTAGTAGATTTAATAAAAATCAAACCTAAACATAATAGGGAACCAAAGAGGAGGGTTCAAACATTGATTAGGGAATCAATTCTCTATTTTCAGGTTTTCGATCACAAGGTAATCATTATCTAATCTATTTGGTCCAGCTGTAAAGGCCAACTAATAGCATCTAGATATGCTATTTTTTTTGTTCTAGATCTAGGTCAACTCGGTTACTCTCACACACTTTATTGGTTATTTTGTAGAGTCTAAGCAATTAAAAGCTATTTAGAGCACTTCGGAAGAATCAAAATCAAAATGGAGTTAATATGACCTAAATTGAGCAACCAAGCCATTAAATAGGGAGTCCAAGCGAAAAGTACAGAGGAGGAGACGTCTCAATCTCAAAAGAGCATCAAAATGATCCTACGAGAAGCTAAAAAGCTAGAAAATTTGACACGACAGAGTTAAGACATTGTCCACAGTGTTTGAACACAACTATGGAGTATATCTCTACCTTACTTTGAACTGTCTCACCGTACTAATTGTATTGATTGTTTGTATGTACGATATATATACGATTTCAACTTTCATACTAATTGTCTTGAATGATTGTTTGATTTTAGTAGTAAAAGAGTTGGCTCTTGTGTATTTTTATGGTTTTTTCCATGACTACATAGCTAGTCTGATAAACTCTAGTGTAGAAGAAACAAAGTTAATAAGTTGTAGCTATCTCTCTAATTGATTTTGTATTAGTCTTCACATTCTACTTATGTTTGTTATCAACTTGATAAGAATTGGTTAAAATACTTTGTTAATTAATAGATAGGGGAATTAAATTTAGAGGAATTTGAGTATATAGCAAGATTTTTGACTTCAATTGGAGATAAAACCCAACGAAGTGGAGCTAAAATGAGCCAAAATGAAGCTCAATTGCGTCAACTGAGAAAGAAGTCAAAACTACAAATTTTCCCCTGATAGCATGGTGTTGAGGCACCGCTCGACAGCATGCCTGATGCCAAGTGACAGAGAGCAACGTTTCCTGGAATGCATAGAGTGTCACAACACTGTCCTGTGTGTCGCAACGTTACGAAGATGAATGCACGTGTTTTGACCAAAAGCGTCACAGTGTTGTACCCTTGCGTCGCGATCTCAACACGAATTTCATAAATACACCATTAGACGCCTAAGGTTTGTCATGTCCGCTTCCAGTCAATTTTCATCTTATCTCTCTCTATTTTCTTCTGCTTTTTGATCTTTTGACGTATCCAAACAATTCCTCCTTGATCTTTATATCGGTTATACGTAGAGTAATTTTCCCCAATGATGTAGACATGTAAGATTTAGAGCGTTTAATTATAATTTCATATATTATGTTTGGAATTTTTTACAGTCTTTGCATGTTTATAGTTTCTGCTTGAGAATGTACGATCATTAGCTAGGCATCATATTAAAATATGTGACATATAGTTGTACTTTGATCTAAGGTAGCAAAAGGTTGATTAGACTTGTGATTTGTGGTCTACGATGAAAAGCATTGCTTTATCGACCTAGGAAGAATCATGTTGAATGTTTAATTAGGCGATTGAAATTGAACACTCACCTTAATGTAATCCAACGTCTTATTGCAGTTAATCCAAATTAATTAGGATGCTTCTCATCTAATTAAATTGACTAATTTGATGAATAGGATTCTCACCTAGCTTTTCTGGGTAAGTTGGCTAAGCTAGACAATTTAGGAATTAATTTGATGAATCTATGATCAAGTTGCAAATTGGGGACTGACTCGAGAGCCTAGGCTAGATAGCTTCATTATTCGAATTTATTTTCTCCAAATTTTCTTGCAATTTATTTACTTGCAATCAAACAATTCAATCTTAAACCCCCTCCCATTCAGTTACCTTGTGTTGTAAACAATTTAATAGAAAAATTGAAAGGTTCCCTGTGTTTGATCCAATCTTACTACTGATACTACTTGTTGGTAGAAATGTTAGATCATGAACATAAATATCATTTGATCGACGGGAGGTCTCGACAAATTTTTGCTCACTAAATTAGTGTCATTGTCGGGGAGTCAAGTAGTTTTTCTACTAAAAAGGTTTAAGGTTCTTTTATCGTTCTTAGGTTTTTCTTTTTTTGTATGGCCTAATCCTCCCAGAATCAAACTTTGTTGTATTTTGCAAAATTAGGTAGAGAGGAAAGGCGACTCAAGAGAGAAGCAAGGGAACAAAGAGTTAAAAATGAATAGATCCATACAGGAGGTGTTGGGGTTGATGCCGTAATTCTTGTGGATCTTGTAGTTTCTAATTGTAATGTACACATGATTTATTTATTTAATAAAATATGAGATATTTTATTCGACATTTAGTAGCATTAACCCAAAAAACCAATAAACTAACATCCAAGGTTAACTTCTGTAGCTATGTATGTAGAGAGATACAAGTGAATCATGTTTAATTGATAACCTAAATGGTCTGTAGTAGATGTATAAGGTTGGATACCTTATCTTGGTGACACTACGAATACGACCCATTTTGTAGATGTTACAATTGTTGTAAAGTGCTACAAATGATCTGATCCTGATCATTCGTATGGAGATATGTGAGTGGGGGTGTTCTATACAAAAGTGTTTGTATAAGACTAGACCACAAAATGAATTGTCTCATTATATAACGCTATTAATAGTAGAGACTAACATTTCACCATGATGACTATAAGTGACATGACCTAAATCCTGAGTGAATTGTGAACTTCTGCTTATGAAGGCAGTCATTTGATTTGTATGGGTGAGAGTGGCCAAATCGTCGACTTAATAACTCTACCATTTTGGGGTTTCGTCTGATTGGGGAGCTGAGAACATAACTACACAAGATGGAATTCACTCATTCCCTAATGTTGGGGTAAGTAAATAAATTGCTCCCTCAAGGGCTAATTTCAGAGCTTGAACAATGGGGTGCCACACCCTCTCTTTGTCTGAGAGGGGTTTGGTCATAATTAAACTATGATTTATTGTTCATCAGAGGGATCGGTGGTACTTAAAGAGTTAGATGTAACTACAGGGGCAAAATGATAATTTTGGCCCAATTGTACTTACAAGCAATTTTTGAAGGGTCATCATACTGTGATTGGTTATATCAAATGAACATATAAATGTTGGGGTTGATGCCCTAAATCTCATAGGGTCCTTTAGTTTGTAAACCTTGTATGAACAAAATTTTATGTGATTAATAATATATGATATTTTATTCACTTTGTCTATAAAATATGTGATATTCTAGTTGTATTAACCACAAATCAATAAACTAACATCCAAGGTTATCGTTGTAACTTAAACATGTATGTGGAGACATACAGGTGGATCATGTTTAAGTGATAACCTAAATGATCTGTAGTATATGGATAAGGCTGGGTACCTTATCTTGGTGACGCTACGAGTATGACCCAATTTGTAGATGTTACAAATGATGTAAAGTGCTATAAATGATATGATCCTGATCATTCATGTATTATACATGCGAGCGAGGATATTCTATACAATGGAGTTTGTATCAGACCGAACCACGAAATGTTTAGTCTCATTATATAACACCGTTCACAAGCCTACCATTTTGGAGATTCGTCCGATTGAGGAGCTGGGAACACAGCTACACAAGATGGAGTTCACTCCTTTCCCAAAGCAGGATAAGTAGGTAAATTACTCCCTTAAGGGCTGATTTTGGGTCTTGAATAATGTGGCGTCATACCTTCTCCTAGCCCAAGAGGGGTTTAGTCATAGTGGGACTATGATCTATTGTTCATTAGAGCAAACAGTGGTACTTAAAGAGTTAGATGTAACTATAGGGGCAAAATGATAATTTGGTTCTATTGTGCTTACGAGTAATTTGTGAAGGGTCATCGTATTATTGATTGGTTATATCTAATGGACACAAAAATATATTTGTAGTCGAAGAGTGCAGCTGTCAGTCTTTAGTGGAGTGCTTGATAGTTAACGGATGGTGGATAATGTAATTAAAGAGTTTAATTAATTATTCACATATCGTTGGAGCTTCAAGCTATAGGTCTATAAGGTCCCCTTGGTAGCTCAAAAGAATTTAGTTGAGAATCAGTTTTTGGGTTAATTTGAATTGTTCAAATTAATAAGAGGGAATTTAATTATATATGATTCGATTATATATGATATAATTGTTATAATGTATTTGATACATTATAGTTTAATTGGAAGAAATAAATATTTGAATGAGATTCAAATAGTTTTTAAATTTAATATAAATATGATTTATATTAAATGCCATAAAATAGAGAAAAAAACTATATGATACAATACTAAAACAATAGAGTATATGTTATATTTGATATAACATATAGTTTAATATAAATAAGATATGATAAGTTAGTTATCATATTTATTTATATATATATTATTATTATTTTAGATATTAAATCCTCTTTTCTCTCCAACCACCTTAGTTGGTGGTTAAATGTTTTTATGGAAAATGGAATAAAAGATTTTTTTCTTCTTTTCTTCCTTACAGACTTATGTGAGAAACTACACGATTGAAGCTTTTAGTATCCGATAGAAAAATCACATCATCAGTTTGTGTGACTTCTTCAATCTTCTTCCTCCTCCAAACTCAAACTCCCTCCAAACCAAAATAGTCAGAGCCCACAACTCTTGAACTCTCACCCTGAGTATATCGAAGGCTCCTAGTGGTTATGTCTCTTGTTGGTTCGAGAATTCTTGAAGAGAGTCTTCAAGGTTTGCTGAGTTCGAGTTTCATGATAGATCGAAGGATTTACAGAAGAAGGGTTCTTCAAAGGTAGTATCTCTTGAACTTTATTTCTTTATAAAAAGCATGTTGTAATTTATTTAAGAATGCATATCTTGTATGTTTACTGTAAATTTGTTTTTCAATCAAAATGGAATTTGTACGATCCGCTTCCGTTCAAGGATCTCTTTAAAACAAGTTCCTTTAAGAAATATATTTGTAGTGTGAAAAGTGCAGCTATTAGTCTTTAATGGAGTGACTGACAGTTAATGGATGTTGGATAATTTAATTAACTATTCGAGTACCATCGGAGCTTCAATCTACAGGTCCATAAGGTCTCATCTGTAACTCAATAGGGATTATTGAGAATTAATTTTGGATTAATATGAATTGTTTAAATCAATTGAGGGAATTAATTATATGTGATATAATTATTTTAACTTAATTATATATGATATAATTAATGTAATATATTTGAAACATTATAATATAAAGTTTATTTGAGAGAAATTAAATATTTGAATATGATTCAAATATTAATTATATGAATGAGATTCACATAATTAAATTTAGTATAAATGTGATTTATATTAAATGTCATACATTAATGAGAGAAATAAAAATTATAGGTTATATTGCATTTGATATAATATAAAAACTATAGGTTATGTGTTATATTTGATATAACATATAAATTAATATATATTATATGATAAGGTAGTTATCATATATATATGTAAAATAATTTATTAAATTATTTGTCATTTATTAAATTATTTTTATATTATTAAATTAATTTTTGAAAATTAATTTGCGAGGGAGTTGCCCTCCTTCTCTTTTCTTTCTGATGGCAGTATGTGTAGGGAATGCTTGGTTTATTTCACTTCTTCATCTTCTCCACAGAAGATTGACAGAGAAGAGTGTCTCTCTGGATGTTGAAGATCTCCCTGTAAAATTTACCTCTTCCTCCCTCAAAATTCTCCCTCTTCTCCAAAGAATTCAGTGTTGGGTTTTATGTCTTAAAACTCGTGGTTTGGAAACAATAAATTTATTTTATTTATCAATAAAAATGTTATTTATGTTTGATTCAATAAAATAGTTATTGAATATATTAATTGCTCATTTTGTTTTAGAAATAAATCCAATAAACTTAAGATCCATGGTTATCATATGAGTACTTGAACTTTGTGTGGAGACATAAAAGTGGATCGGGTCCAAGTAAATAGCCAAAATGAACTATAATATAAAAATAAGGTTGGGTATCTTCTTGTAGGGCACTATCGGATGCGACTCTCTGTAGTTGTTATAATTTGTTGTAAAGTGCTACAAACCAAGTGATCCTGATTCGTACATGTGGTGAAATAAGGAGTGGGGATGTCTTATGTAAGGAGTTTGCATAAGATCAGACCTTAGAATAGCATGATGAGTTAATTTGAAACATTCAAATTCAAATTAAAGGGAATTACTAATTATATGCAATATAATTACTCATTTAATTATTGAATTAAATGAAATTGGAGAATTGGTTAATATTTAACTATGATTTAAATATTAATTTCATGAAGAGGAATTCATGGTCGTGGAATTGGTATATAATTTAATATTTGATATTAAATTAATAGAATTAATTAAATTATTTAATTAATTAAATCAATTATTTTTAAAATTAAAATTTGAATTTTGTAAAAATTCAAATTTAGAAAATCAATTTTGTTTAATTTAATTTTTGAAAAATTAGATTAAAAATTGATTTTAGTCAACTTTAAAATAGAAATTAATTTGGAATTTTTGGAAATTCAATTTTAATTTGATTCAAATTGAAAAATTTAAAAATTGGAAAAAAACCTCATTTAATGGGTTTTTCTAATTCTTGAGTTTTGAATCATTTTCAACCAAAATACCACTCACTAAGCTGAAGTAGGAGCTGGTGCAATCTGATTACATGGGTCTTGTACTTAAAACATACTTTTTTGAGCTAAAGATATGATCACGCAACTAAGATTTTCAAATTGGAGAGGTTGAAGAAGTGTTTTTCAACAAACCCAGAAAATTGTTGTTCTCCTCTCAAATTATTCCCTAAATTTATATCATTTTGAGTCCCATACTCAATTTAAGGTCCTAGAGGAAAGTAGGGAAGATCATGTGGTGGTTCACAACCAATTGCTGAGGATATTGGAGTTGAATTTGAAGATCAAAGGTGTTCTTCAAAGGTATTTCTAAAACCCTCTTTTCATTTGATGAGTATGCTTAATTTGAACTTAAAATTAATGAATTAGTGTGCTTAATGATTCTGAATTCTTCTGCTGTTAGCTTGCTACTTCCGAGCCCACACCTCTTGAAACTCTCGACTTCTAAGGAGAATACAGAAGTTTCAACTTGTGGTGGTGTCCACATTGAGATAGGTTTTCTGTACGTTTTGATCGTGATTGTATGTGACCATTTGGAGAGGGGGAATTACGTGAAGAATTCTTCAAAGGTAAGTTAATCCTAACCCTTCTCCCTAATTCCCTCTTTTTAGCGTGTTGTAAAAATATGGTTTTTCATAAATTATTGTTCTGTAAATTTGCAATTCTGTATAAAAATCGAAATCAGGACGATCTCGCTTCCGCATTCGAACTTCACCGTTCCTTCTGGAGACACATTAGAAGAAGAGCATTCAGAATAAGAAGAAGAAGAAAAAGAGCCAATGGCTCAGCCAGAAGAGCGTACTTTGAGGGACTTCGCTGCCTCTGACCTAACTCAACAACCTCTTTGCATTACGTAACTCTTATATTATAATCATGCAAACTATATAGTATAATCATGCATTTACATACTTTAGGAATTAACCTAAACTTTAAATATAATATTTATATTTAAATATGATGCATGATCATGTCTTTTCATTAATTAATAATAACTCTTATTAAAAGTAATGAAAACAATAAGCATGCTAGCATATAATATAACATTTATATTAAAAAAAATGCATGATATGCTTATTTAAAACAACAACCATATAAAATAACATTTATATTAAATATGATACATGAATATGTTTATCCTAAGGTGTGATTTTAAACTATATGACATACATTATACAACATATAAAAAATATTAATTTAATCATATATAAATTAAATTATTCAACAAAAATAGACCAAATTTTGGCATCTTAAGAATTAATTAAATTAATATAATAAAATTATATTAAGTTAATTAAAAAGACTTAAAAAATTTAAGAAAAACGAAACTGCTACGAAAACCGCTTCACTTAAGGCTTGAACCTATGATTTGGGAACCACTAGCGCATCGCGTATCAGCCTCGGAGCATAGAAATACTCTGGTGAGCGAAGCTACATTGAATTTTTGTTCTCATAGCGTAATGCTACGCTGCCTCCAATGTTGCTATGCTACACCTTTCCATGATCAACAAACAATGACGGATAGCAACAACATTGCGACGCCTGTTTTTCCTTCGTTTTCCACTGATAATCTCAATTACTTTCACTCCTCAATTGACACGAACTTACAGATTGTTTGGAATTCGAGACTGGCATTGTCGTAACAACCCTTGGTCTGAGCAAAGGTAATTTATTTTCACCGATCCAAGACTTGTACCACAAAGGCAGTAAAGTAGTAAGATCGGGGTCGAATCCATAGAGAGACTGTTCAATCAACTCAGGACAATTTATGAACCCAACTTAAAAAAGGATTGTGATGGTTTTGTTTTTTTATAAAGTAAAATGACAAACAAATAGAGAAAAGCAAGAATTAGTATAGAAAAGGGTTGAATCAAATTGAGGGAAAAAACCTTAGGATTAGTTTGTATGCTTTTTATTTTCTATTATTAGGCACTAGTTAATTTTTCCAATTATGTCAACCCCTTAACTTATTAGAAGTTCCAGTAGCCCAATTAGCCAATTTTGATAAAAATCCAAACCAGCCCTAATTTAGTTTAAAACTTTTCCTTCTTAGCGACATACAAGTTAAAACTGAAAAACATTAAGAAAAGGGTTCAATTGTTGAGACATACTACAAGTCGGAAAGCCATATCTTATAGCATGATTTATTTGGGAAAGATTATACTAGAGCATACATGAGTTTGGCCAGAAAAAGTCTAGACCCTAAATATGTGATCCTAATACATGCAATTTAATCAATCAATAATACATAGGCTAGAATGATTTTGTAAACAAGAATTTCAACAAATTAATTTGTCAGAAAAATTCATCGAAATTCTGTTAATATTAAAATGAATCCACCCAAAGGGTTCACAACAATTGAATAAATTAAACTAGTAACCTTCAAGAATTAAGACATAAAAATTAGCCCGAGAAAATTCCCTAGCCTCTAAAAGGCATATCAGAATTACAATAATTGAAAGAGAATCGAGGTTGACTATGGCGATAATTTCTCAGCATTTAGACTTCAATGGTTCCCAAAGCTGGAGTAATCTTTAAAATTGTAATGTGTATGAGGTTTCTTGAAGATTGGACCCGAGCGTCCTATTTATAGGCTTCTCGTTGTGTCGCAATGCTTGGAAATAGCATTGCAACGCAGTGGTGCAAATTGGAAAGCGTCAAGGAAGCGTTGCAGCGCTCCTTCTAATGCTCAGTTGCATCGTGCTGCAACATCGAATTTCCATCAATATTTGTGGTGTCGCAACACTTGAAAAAAAAGTTGCAACATTGGGCATTCTGTCCCTCAGCGTTGGAGTTCAAGCGTCAAACGACGTTGCAATGGTGGCAAAGATCTAACTCCAGAGTGTTTGATGCTTGGGACAGTGTTGAACGCTGCCCTGTACCTGATGCTATTGCCTTATAGCGTCGAATGAGCATTGGACTTAGGCTTATGAAGAGTGTTAAAATTCTGGAACAAGGCAAAATTGTCCTTTGTCATCTCAGCTCGATTTGGTGCGTTCCACTCCCAGTTTTTCGTTCCTCTTTGCTTGATTCTTCATCCTTGCAACGTACTTGCTCCACTAGGTCAATTTTCCTACAAAATAAGACAAACAAAATGCAAGAATCACTCAAATATAGACAAGTTAAGGCCATATACTTAACTCTTTTTGAGAACTAACAAACACCCCTAACTTAAGATTTGATCGTCCCGAGCAAGATTATAAAACTCAGTCATGGAAATTGTTAAGAAATCGTTCACTCCATTCATCGAATCCTTTCTCTAATCTCAACAGTCTTAAGGATCGCATAATAAATCACATATCAAAATCAAACAATCACTTAATTGAGATTGGTTATAAAAGGTCATTTATCAATCAAAGCCATGAATGAATGAAACACTAAGACACAAAACTTTTTCGTAAATCGAAAAGTACCCGAAAATTTTTTATCCTACTCCCATCTCATCTTCCCTCTACTCTAGCTCAGTCATCAACTCGAGGCATACTGTTATTGCATATAAAAGAGCAACACTATCCAGGAGTGCCCAAAATGCACGCACATAAAACATAGAAGGCATCGATTTTACATAGAGGACTAGCTTTCACACTCAACCGCTGGGAACCTATCACCCTTTTCTTACGGGCCCTAACTAGACACAATGGAGGTAGCCCTTTTCACCTCTATCCATGCACACACGTACACTACTTCTTTTTTTTTTTTTTTTTTTCTTTTTACAGGCACACCGGCTATGCTTTATTTTTTGTTTTTTTTTTCAGAAGAGAAAAGAAACTAGTATGATTCACTTTTATTTTTTTTCCTTACACGTAAGGCTGCTATTTTCTCACTATCTAGTTTTACTTTCAGGCACTAAAAGTTGCTCCCAGGCTAATAGGGGGCCTTTCGAGGTGAAAACAAAAATTTGAGATGGATAATCCATTTCTAAGACTTTAAGGTATTTAAAACAAAAAAAAAAAAAAAATCAACCTAGGTTCATTTTACATGGATCTCATGAAATTTTTTTTATAAAAAGCTCAAAATTGTGGAAATGACTCCTTTTTAAGAACAAGCAACCCATTCAACGCGTCATCAAATTGTCATTGAAAGGAAACGACAAATAGAACAAACAAATATTTAAGTATTCATCATGTCAGAATCAAGATAATAATTCAGATTTTCAATCAAATTATCCAATTATGAAGCATGCTTCGCCCACCCCCAACTTAAAAGCTATGCATTGTCCTCAATGTATATTCATGCTTTAACTCATGCTAAGGACAAAAAGAAAAAGGGGCAAGAGGGAACAAAAAAACTCCCCTGGAGTTTAGGGCATAAGCATGATCATATGAAAGCATTCCTCCAAGAGCCAAAGTTGTGATTCTCCTAAGAAGAAAGGTAAATGTAGTCAGCCACTCTTTAATCAAAAGAAGATGAAAGAAACAAAACAAAAAAAGAAAAAGAAAAGAAAGCAAATGAAATTCAAACTCTTGGTTGCCTCCAAATAACACAACATTTAACGTCTTCTGCTCGACGCCTAATGATATGGGCTCAAGTGGTAGAAGGTGGAGTTAACATGAAGCTTGAGCAGATAGTGTTCACTTCTCCTTCGTTGAAAATTTTAAGGCGATGTCCGTTCACTTTGAATTCCTTCCCCATCTCCAGACTCCTAATCTCCACTGCACCATAAGGAAACAAGTTAATAACCTCAAAGGGACCAAGCCATTTAGATTTCAGTTTACCGGGCATAAGTGATAGCTATGAATTGTATAGCAACACTTTCTGTCCAACTCGAAATTCCTTCCTCAAGAGACCCTTATTGTGTACTAATTTCGACCTTTTTTGTACATTCTTGAGTCCTCATAGGCTTCTAAGTGCAGTTCCTCTAATTCCTGTAGTTCCAGAAATCTCTCCTCACGGGCTTGGGCTAGGTTCATATTACATTACTTGACAACCCAATATGCTCTATGCTCAATTTTGGCTGGTAAATGACACGCCTCGCTGTAGACAAGCTTAAAGGGAGTTGTTACAATAGGGGGTTTAAATGCAGTTCTATATGCCCAAAGAACATCGTCAAGGTGCGTGCTTCAATAATTTCTGGTTGGATTAACAGTCTTCTCCAAGATACTTTTGACTTCATGATTCGATATTTCAGTTTGTCCATTCGTTTGAGGGTGGTACGGAGTGGCAACTCGATGGTGAACTCCGTACTTCCTCATGAGCGCCTCGATGGTCCAATTGTAGAAGTGAGTACCCTGATCACTAATTATAGCTCGAGGTATGCCAAACCTAGAAAAGATGTTAGCTCTAAGAAACCTAAAACCACGACAACATTGTTAGTCCTAGTGGGGATAGCCTCAACCCACTTCGAAACATAATCAATTGCTAAAAGAATATGTAAAAAACCATATGAAGAAGGAAAGGGACCCATGAAATCCATGCCCCACACATAAAAAATTTCACACACAAGGATAGAATTTAGTGGCATCTTATTCCTTCTAGACAAAGATCCTGATCTTTGATATCTCTCACAGGATTTACAGAATTCAAAACTGTCAGTGAACAGAGAACTCCAAATCAACCCACTATCCAAAAATTTCATAACAGTTCTCCTAGGACTAAAATAGCCACCATAGGCCATCTCATGACAGAATGTAAGGACAAACTCAAACTCCTCATCTGGAACACATCTCCTAATGATTTAGTCAGAACAAATCTTCCCAAGGTAAGGTGGATCCCAAACAAAATACTTTGAATCACTCTTTAATTTGGCTTTCCTAGAGCTAGGCATGACGTAAGGGAACTTACCAGTAACCAAGAAATTCACCATGTCAGCATACCATGGACTGGGTGTGGCTATTTGGAATAGGAACTCATTTGGAAAATCCTCTTGCAAGGGTACAGGGTCCTCTTCTTGTATTATCCTACTCAAATGGTCAGCTACCAAGTTTTCTGCTCCCTTCCTGTCTTTGATAGTCAAATTGAATTCCTAAAGGAGAATCATACAAGTCGGGGCTTTGACTCCTTCTTGGTCATTAGGTACCTGAGAGCAAAGTGATTAGTAAAGATAGTAACGGGAAAGCCAAGAATGTAAGAATGAAATTTCTTTCTCAGTCATGGTGTAATAATCTAGGTAGGATTTAGGGTCCTTGATGCAAAGCATATGATGTGACTCTTCTTGTCGACCCTCTATCCTAGGACCGCTCCCACTGCTAGATTGCTAGCATCACACATGATCTCGAACGGTACTTCCCATCTTGGAGGTTGCAAAATTGTGGTGGTGGTAAGCTTTTCTTTTAAAGTATCGAAGGCCTTCTGACATTTCTTGTCAAAATCAAATGGAACATTCTTCTGTAGTAATATTGATACCGGTAGTGCCAACTTCGAAAAATCCTTGATGAAACGCTTGTAGAAACCTACGATACTAAGGAAAGAACGAATCTCCCTAACACATATAGGATAGGAAAGGTTAGCAATAACATCTACCTTAGATTTGTCTACTTGAATCCCCCTTGCAGAAACTAGATGTCCTAAAACAATCCCGTAAGAAGCCATAAAATGACATTTTTCATAATTCAACACAAGATTAGCCTCAATGCAACGTTCCAATACTAAGCTAAGATTATGCAAGAAATCCTCAAAAGACTCTCTGTAAACAGTAAAATCGTCCATAAACACCTCTATGCACTTTTCTATAAAATTGGAAAATATACTCATCATACACCTTTGGAACATACCTGAGGTGTTGCAAAGCCCAAACAACATCCTTCTGAAGGCATACGTACCATAAGTGCAGGTGAACATGGTATTTTCCTGGTCTTCTTGGGCGATGGGGATTTAGTAGAATCCAAAGAAGCCATCAAGAAAACAAAAAAATGGTTTTCCAGCGAGCCATTCCACCATTTGATCCAGAAAAAGGTATAGGAAAGTGGTCTTTCTTGGTTACCTCATCAAGCCTTTGGAAATCGATGCACATTCTCCACCCGTTTTGTACGTGAATCGACAACATCTCTCCTTTATCGTTCCCTACAATCTTCATGCCGATCTTTTTCAGAACTATATGGATAGGACTTACCCATTTGCTATCAAGAATTGGGTAAATAATTTCGGCTTCATTGAGCTTGATAATTTCTTTGAGAATGATGTCTTTCAAACTGGGGTTGAGCCTTTTGAAGGGTTGGATTGTGGGCTTGGCTCCTTCCTCTAGAGTTATCCTATGCATGCAAAAGGAAGGGCTTACTACCTTGAGATCATCAAGAATCCACCTAATGGTCTCCTTGTAAGTCTTCAGGGTCTCAACTAGGGATTCCTCTTGGGCAGGTGTCAACTCTCTAGAGATTATGACTTGAAGGGTATTCCCTTAGCCCAGGTACACATATTTCAGATGGCTAATGAGAGCCTTCAGCTCAGTCCCTTATACCTGCAAATCAAGAATATCAAAGTCAGAAGAAGTTCCTCCAAATTACTAACATCAATAACATAAAGAGATAATCCATGTGAATCATGTGAATCTAAGTCAATAAATGGAGCTATCAACATTCCATAATCATTATCATTATCATGCAACACAATATCATCTATAAAATCATGCGCCTCAATCAAACACAAGGAAAGGTATTCCTCAGGGAATTTCATGGCATCATACATGTTAAAAGAAACTATTTCCCCATCAAATTATACAGATAGATAGCCCTTGTCTACATCTACTTTCATCTTGATAGTTTTCATGAAGGGTTTACCTAACAGAATTGCATCTATTTTTAATATATAGAAATCGACTGGAAAAATCAAGTCCTTAACTTGGCAACAGTTTTCATGAAGGGTTTACCTATCATATGCTTGTTCCAAAAGACAGTAAAGTAGTAAAATCGGGTTGGAATCCACAGAGAGATTGTTGAATCAACTTAAGAAAATTTATGAATTCCACTTAAAAAGGGGTTTTGATGGCTTTGTTTTTTTTATAAAGTAAAATGTCAAACAAACAGAGAAAAGCAAGAATTAGCACAGAAAAAGGGTTGAATAAAATTGAGGGAAAAAACCTTGGGATTAGTTTGTATGCTTTTTATTTTCTTTCATTAGGCACTAGTTAATTTTTCCGATTATGTGAATCCCTCAACCTATGAGAAGTTCTAATAGCCCAATTAGCCAATTTTGATAAAAATCCAACCAGCCCTAATTCAGTTTAAAACTTTTCTTTCTTAGCGACATAAAAATTAAAACTGAAAAGCATTAAGAAAAGGGTTCAATTGTTGAGATATACTACAAGCCGAAAAGTCATATCATATAACATGATTTGTTTGGGAAAGATTATACTAGGGCATACATTAGTTTGGCCAGAAAAAGTCTAGACCCTAAACATGTGATCATAATACATGCAATTAATCAATCAATAATGCATAGACTAGAATGATTTTGCAAACAAGAATTTCAACAAATTAATTTGTCAGAAAAATTCATCGAAACTCTGTTAATATTAAAACGAATCCACCCAAAGGGTTCACAACAATTTAATAAATTAAACTAGTAACCTTCAAGAATCAAGAGATACAAATTATCCAAAGAAAATTACCTAGCCTCTAAAAGGCATATCGAAAATACAATGATCGAAAGAGAATCGAGGCTAACTATGGTGACAATTGCTCAGCAATTTGACTTCAATGGTTCCCA
This sequence comes from Benincasa hispida, assembly GCF_027475165.1. Taxonomy (NCBI): domain Eukaryota; kingdom Viridiplantae; phylum Streptophyta; class Magnoliopsida; order Cucurbitales; family Cucurbitaceae; genus Benincasa; species Benincasa hispida. The sequence continues at coordinate 17,791,368 of NC_143482.1, forward strand.
AAATCGGACTAATCTCTCAACTTTTACTCTATTCGAAATTGTATTGTAATGTGTATGAGGTTTCTTGAAGGCTGGACCCGAGCATCCAATTTATAGGCTTCTCGCAGCATCAAAACGCTGAGAGCATCAAGGAGGTGTTGCAGCACTCCCTCTAATGCTCGGTTGTGCCCCGCTGCAACATCGAATTTCCGTCAATCTTCGTGGGGTCATAATGCTTGAAAATAGCATTGCAACGCTGAGCATTTTGTCTCTCATCATTGGAGTTCAAGCGTTAACGGCGTTGCAACGGTGGTGATGATCTAACTTCGAAGCATTGTGACACTTGGTGCAGTGTTGCAACACTGGCTAGTACCTAATGCTATTGCCTTATAGGGTCGAATGAGTGGTGGACTTAGGCTTATGAAGAGCGTTGCAATGCTGAAACAAGGCAGAATTGTCCTTTGTCATCTCAGCTCGATTTGGTGCATTTGGCTCCCGATTTTTCCTTCCTTTTTGCTTGATTCTTCATCTTTGCAACGTACTTACTCCATTGGGTCAATTTTCCTACAAAATAAGACAAATAAAACATAAGAATTACCCAAATATAAGAGAGTTAAGGCCATAAACTTAGCTCTTTTTGAGAGCTAACAAAGACTCCCCTCTATTTATGGGTCATAAAAGAGCTAAGTTTATGGCCTTAACTCTCTTATATTTGGGTAATTCTTATGTTTTATTTGTCTTATTTTGTCATAAAAGACAAATAAAACATAAGAATTACCCAAGACTCAATTATAAAATAAAATGCGAAAAACAACGGGCCCTTATATAGATCTCATCAATTCAAAACTGTAATCCAAATGCCAAAATTCAAAATTGCTTATTTGGCAAATTCATACATCAAATGGACAAAAAGCTACCCAATTCTACTTTGTTTACAGTTCAAAACAAAAATCAAAAGCACAATTTGGCTCTAATACCAATTTAAAGAATCAAATTCCTTAGTAGAAGCACATGAACGCGTGCGCAATTGAAATTCGTTTTAGAAATTGTGAAAACCTGAGAAACATATATTATAGGATAAGTATAAAATAATATAAGCATGCTTTTACATAGAAGAAGGGAACATAAGAACTAACCCTTGAAGACAATCTTTAATGCTTTCCTCTCCATATCATGAACAATTCGTACTTCGAAAATCTCCCTCGAACTCTTATGCTTATTCCAAGAACACAAACAGACACCCCCATCGAGCCTTCTTTGCTATTCTCTTTAGAATGATAATCAAGGATGTGTGGGCTACTTTATTATGGAAAGGGAAAGAGTGATAGAGAGAAGGATTGCATGAGAAAATTTTGCAGAGAAAAAATTTATTCAAGAACAACACTTATTCTTTTTTTTTTTTTTTTCAATTCTGCAGTCCACGTGAGAAAGGAATGGAAGGGAAGTTAAAACTCCCCTCTACACATCTACAGAAAAAATAACTCCCTATTGGGAGTTATTTTTAATTTAAATATATATCAAATCTTACTTAATACATAATTAAATATTACATATTTAATTTCATTTGAATCATATTCAAACCATATCCTCTCACATAACCTATAGTTTAAATATGAATCTTATTCATATTAATTTTAATCTATAGTTTTAATATGAATCTCATTCATATTAATTTTAACCTATAGTTTTATATGAACCTTATTCATATAAATAACATTTGAATATTATTCAAATATTTATCTCTCTCATATTAAAAAGTTTAATTTTGAATCTCATTCAAAATTAACTTTGTATTATAATGTATCTATATACATTATATCAATTTGTATCACATTCAAATATATATTTCTCTCATATATAGTATTAATTATAAATCATATTTATAATTAGGAAAATTTTCAAAAATAGAAAAAATGTCAAACTACTTACCGAAATAGCAAAAAATAATAATATTAATAATAATAAACACTGATAGACTTCTATTAACGTCTATTAGTGATAGACTTGCATAAGTTTTATCATTATAGTATCAATGATAGACTTCTATCAGTTTCTATCACTTATAAATACTGATAGACTTCTATCAGCAGCTATCAGTGATAAACTTCTATCAGTTGCTATCACTAATAGATACTAAGGGGCTGTTTACAGCGCTGAGTTGAGATAGAATGTCTGGAGTTCATATGTCTGTGTTTGGGGTGCAGAGTTATTTAGATTGACTTCATATGTGTGTGTTTAGAGTGTAGAGTTGAGTTCATATGTCTGGGATATCTGGTGTAGTTTTTTGAACTCTAAATAATATGCTTTTACTATTTTTGTTTTGTAATTTTTTTATTCAGTAATTTTACTCATCTTTGTTTGAATAAAATATAGATTGCAATTTTTTTTCTTTTAATTGTTAAAATTTTTCTTTCTTTCTTTCTTTTTGGGCAATGAACAACAATTAAGCCATTACATTTCTTATAGAAATATGGTTAAATAAAATGAGAAACCAAAGAGAAATCAAAACTTTTAATTCCTGTTTTTCTCCATGAATTTCATTATCATCTTCTTCTTTTTCTTCTTCTTCATGTTGTTGCTCTATACTTTTGCTATGTAATGAGTTTTTTTTTTTTTTAAATTAAATCTCTCTCATAATCTTAGCAGCCAATGGAATGTCACCACATTTCTTCAACAATTTCATTTTCAATTTCTCTAAATTTGAAGGATCATCAGAGAATGTCACCACTTTTAATTCCTATTACTATATAATGAGTTTTATTTATTTATTTATTTATTTATTTTTTTAAAATTAAAGTATCTATTTTTCACTAATCGTTTATGGAAAATATTCTTGGAAAAAATTTCTCATTTTATGTTTTTTTTTTTATATGTTACATACTTTTCAACTACATACTTACTTTTCATCTAAATATTCTTAACACTCATTTGATATGTGAATTCAATTAAATAAAAATATTTGTTTACAATTTCTTACATATAAATATTGTACTTAATGTAGACAAAATAATATTTTTTAATATATAATCAACAACTCTACAACATACTTTAACAGTCATCAGCCATATAATATTCAGAGGTGGTTTTCAAAGTTGACTATCGAAGACACTTTCATTGGAGTTTGTAGCGGAGGTGATGGGGTTGATGCCCTAAATCTCGTAGGGTTCTGTAGTTTGTAAACACTTGAATGAACAAACATTTTGTTATTTATAATATATGATATTTTATTCACTTCATTCTATGAAATATGAGATATTTTAGTTGCATTAACTACAAACCAATAAACTAAGATCCATGGTTATCGTTGTAACTTAAGCATGTATGTGGAGACATACAAGTGGATCGTGCTTTAAGTGGTAACCTAAATGGTCTATAGTATATGGATAAGGAGGGATACTTTATCTTGGTGACTACGAGTGTGGCCTGCTTTGTAGGTGTTACAAATGTTGTAAAGTGCTACAAATGATATGATCCTGATCATTCATGTACTAGACATGCGAGCGGGGATATTCTATACAAAGAAGTTTGTATAAGACCGGATCACAAAATGTTTAGTCTCGTTATATAACAACGTTCATAATTGAGACTTTCATTTCCCCAAGATGACCATAGGTAACATGACCTTAATCCTGAGTGAGTTGTGAACTCCTGCCTATGAGAACGGTCCTTTGATTTGCATGGGTGAGAGTGGCCAGATCGCCGACTCAACAAGCCTACCATTTTGGGGATTCGTCTGATTGGGGAGTTGGGAACTTAACTATATAAGATGGAATTCACTCCTTCCCCAAAGCAGGGGTAAGTAGATAAATTTCTCTCTTAAGGAATGATTTCGGGACTTGAACAATGTGGTGCCACACCCTCTCTTGGCCCGAGAGGTGTTTAGTCATAGTGGGACTATGGTCTACTGTTCATTAAAAGGATCAGTGGTACTTAAAGAGTTAGGTGTAACTACAGGGGAAAAATGGTAATTTGGCCTAGTAGTACTTAAGAGTGATTTGTGAAGGGTCATCGTACTGTTGATTGGTTATATCCAATGAACATAGAAATATGTCTGTAGTGTGAAAAGTACAGCTATCGATCTTTAGTGGATTGTCCGACAGTTAACAGATGGAGGATAATGTGACTAAAGAGTTCAGTCAGTTATTCACGTACCGTTGAAGCTTCAAGCTACAAGACAAGAAGGTCCCCTTGGTAGCTCAATAGATTAAAGTTGAGAATTAGTTTTTGGGTTAGTTTGAAATGTTCAAATTAACAAGAGAAAACTTGATTATATATGATATAATTAAATTAATTCAATTATATATGATATAATTGATATGATGCATTTGATTAGAGGAATTATATAAATATGATTTATATTAAATGCCATAAAAATAGAAAAAGAACTATGGTTTATATGTTGCATATGATGCAATATTAAAACTATAGGTTATAAATATAATATGATAAGTTAGTTATTGTATTTATTTATAGTTTATTAATTATATGATAATTGATATTTCTTTTTCTCAACAACGACCTTAGTAGGTGGTTATATTGCAACTGTGAGATAAAAGGAAATTGTTTTTCAAAATCTTACACCATGAAAACAAGTTACCAGATTACTGATCGAGAGACCATACGATAGTATCGGGTATACTAGACGATAGCGTGAGAGTATCTAAGCAATCGAGTATCAAGTCTATACGATAGATTCTTCTTCTATACGATAGTTCATCGCGTACTCGATCATCTACTCTAATCTTTCTCTCTATCCAAAATAAGCAAGAGCCCAAAACTCTTGTATTCTCACACCGAGAATACCAAGGTAATCTTGTGGTTATGTTCGGTTGTTCGAGGATCGAGTTGATACTCATTGCTGGTGTTTGAGGGAGATCGAGTTCGAGTTGATTATTGCGTTCGAGTTTAATCGAGGGATACACTTGAAGAAAGGTTCTTCAAAGTATTGATTCTCTCATCCTTTGTATTTAATTCAAAGCATGTTGTAATTTATGATTAATGTATAAGCTATTCAGTATGATTGTAAGTGTTTGAGTTATTTCACAATGGAGTTTGGAACGATCTGCTTCCGCTCAAAGGTCCTCTATATTTAGAGTTCCTTCAGTTAGAGCCTGAAGTTGGTCATATGAAGGTGGTATTGGACTTGGTTGTCGAAGTTTGTCATCGGAGGTGGTTTTGAAATCCTAATGTTGGTCGGGCAAATATGGTCGTCAAAGTTGATCATCGAAGATGATTTTTATTGAAGATTGTAGTCAAAGGTGGCTATCAAAGCCCAAATGTTAATCACATGAAGGTGGTATTAGAGTTGGTCGTCGAAGTTTATCGTCAAAGGTGGTTGTCGAAGCCCTAAGTGGGTCATTGAAGTTACTCGTTCAAAGGTGGTCATTGAAGGTGTTTTTCATTGAAGTTTGTAGTCGGAAGTGATTGTTGGAGCCTGAAATTGGTCATTGGAGTTGGTAATCAAAATTGAGTTAATGAAGGTGGTTGCCGAAGCTTGGAATTGGTTGTCAGAGTTGGTCGTGCAAAGGTTGTCCAGCCTGGAGTTGGTCGTCAGAACTGTCATCAGATGTGGTTGTCGGAGCCTGGATTTCGTCGTCGGATTTGTCATTGGAGGTGGTCATCGGAGCCCAGAGTTGGTTGCCAGAGTTTTCATTAAGGTGGTTTTTGGAGCTCGGAGTTTGTACTCAAAATGTGATTGTGGCCGATGGGTGAAGCCATTGAAAACATTGGAAGAAGGGAGAGTTGGGGTGAGTTAGTAAAATATACCAACTCAACTCAACTCATGTTGGTGAGCTAAACACCCCTAAATAGACTTTTATCAGCGTCTATCAATGATAGACTTGTATCGGTTTCTATCACCTATAGTTGAAGGAACTCGTATGAGAAGAACGTTTAGCAGAAGTAGATTAACCAAATTTCATAATTTATCGAATATAAAGTTCATAGTAAACAAACAACTAGATATGTATTTAAAATTAAATTACAATATGCTTTGAACAAAAATGGGTTTCAAGAAACCTCACCCTTGAAGAACCTTTCTTCACGTTTCTCCCTTGAACAAAATCACGACCTTCTTGAAGACCTTCTTCAAGATAATCTCGAACCAAAAACATGGACACTACCATAGTGTTACCTTGGTATTCTCAGGGTGAGAACCCAGAAGTGGTGGGCTCTGACTATTTTGGTTAAGAGGGAAAATTTAATGTGGAGGAAGAAGAATCCAAGATATAACACTTCTTTCTTTTCTTTCTCTCAATCGTTCAACAACAATTATGTTAACAAAGAAGAAGAAAACGATTTTCTTTTATTCTTCTTTTACCAAAAAGAATAACCACCCCCACTAAACTGGGTGGAGAGAAAAGATGGGAAAGGGAGTCATAACTCCGTTCCTTATTATCAAAATAGTAATACTAATAAATATAAATATGATAACTAACTTATCATATTATATATTATATTATATGTTATATCAAATATATCATATAACCTATAGTTTTATATTATAAGATATTGAGGTTATGAAATGAATTCCAGATGCATCAGCAGTAGGGAGTTTAATGTATGCCATGTTGTGTACTCGTCCTGACATATGCTATGCAGTTGGAATTGTCAATAGATATCAGTCCAATCCTGGATATGATCATTAGATTGCCGTTAAAAACATCTTCAAGGTTATCTTTGTAACTTAAACATGTATATGGAGACATATAGGTGGATCATGTTTAAGTGATAACCTAAATGGTCTGTAGTAGATGGATAAGGCTGGGTACCTTATCCTGGTGACACGACGAGTATGGCTTGTTTTGTAGATGTTACAACTGTTGTAAAGTCCTACAAATGATCTGATCCTATTATTCATGTATTAGACATGCGAACGGGGATATTCTATACAAAGGAGTTTGTATAAGATCGGACCACGAAATGTTTAGTCTTATTATATAACGGCATTCATAATAGAGACTTATATTTCACCAAGACGACCATAGGTAACATGACCTGAATCCTAAGTGAGTTGTGAACTCTTGCCTATGAGGGTGGTCATTTGATTTGTTTGGGTGAGAGTGGCCAGATCGCCGACTTAACAAGCCATTTTGGGGATTCGTCTGATTAGGGAGCTAGGAACACAACTACACAAGATGGAATTCACTCCTTCTCCGAAGCAGGGGTAAGTAGATAAATTACTCCCTTAAGGGTCGATTTCAGGTCTTGAACAATGTGGTGCCACACCCTCTCCTGGCTCGAGAGGGGTTTAGTCATAGTAGGACTATGATCTATTGTTCATTAGAGGGATCAGTGGTACTTAAGGAGTTAGATGTAACTACAGGGGAAAAATAGTAATTTGGCCCAACTATACTTACGAACAATATTTGAAGGGTCATCGTTCTGTTGATTTGTTATATCCAATGGACACAGAAATATATATGTAGTACGAAGATTGCAACTGTCGAACTTTAGTGGAGTGCCCGCTTCTTAACTGATGGTGAATAATGTAATTAAAGAGATTAATTAATTATTCATGTACCGTTGGAGTTTCAAGCTATAAGTCTATAAGATCCCTTTGGTAGCTCAAAAGGATTTAGTTGACAATCAATTTTTGGGTTAATTTGAATTGCTCAAATTAATAAGAGGGATTTAATTATATATGATATAACTAAATTGTTTCAATTAGATATGATATAATTGTCATAATGTATTTGATACATTATAGTATAATGGGAGGAAATAAATATTTGAAAGAGACTTAAATATATTTTCTATGAATATGATTCATAGTTGCTAAATTTAATATAAATGAGATTTTTCGTCGAGTATTTAACAGAGAGCCTTGAAATTTTCCATCGAGTAAGGGCCTCTCTCGATCGAGTTTTCCCAACAAGGATCGAGTTGCTCAAAACGCTCAGATTTAAACGCTCAGTTTTAGACTTCTCTTTTAGTTACATAGACAGATGGCTTAATCTCGGCCCTTGATCTCCACTAGTGGGTGAGGAAGCTTAAGGAGATTTCATGTAAAGGGCTGGACAGTAGAATAAAAAGGAAGAAAACTTCATCATTTTGGATGATTTGCTCGAGCATGTTTGGAAAAGGAATTTTCTTAAAATGAGTTTTGTATTTCGAGTTATTGACATTAGAATCTGAATCTGAAATTTGGGCGAACAGGCAACTACTTGCTAAACGTGGGCTTGGTACCCCAAAAACTAAGTACTGGGTGTGAGCGTTAGAAAAGAGGCGACCCGCTAAAGTTTAAGCCTTTTTAAATTCGACTATGTACCCGACGCCCTTAGGTAAGTTAAGAATATTTGAAAGCGAATTGTATAAATGTGAGCTTAATTCTGAAAGTGAGTCTATAAAGGTAAACCATGACTAGTAACTAAAGTAATTTCATGTGTTCACAGGGTTAACATTAGTAGGAGAAGCTCATCAATCTCAAAAGGATTCCCAAAGGTTGTGAGTAACCCTAATGTTTACAAACGTTTATGAATGATTTAACAAATCATTCTTTTATGAAAAGTCAGTTATTGATAGCCAACCTCAAATGTTTACCTGGCTATTTACCTTATTGATGTTTACGAGTGCTTGGTAGGTTAATAATTTATAGAGTATGGATAGTATGGTCCGGGCATGATGTTCTTAAGTAATTAATGTTTAGTGCTTATGAAGTATGTTGCCCTAGACAGAATCTGAATGATTAGCGTATGCTACAAGGGAAAGCTGGGTCTATAAGACAAGCTAAGTGTGAGATCTAGGTGAAGGACTCCTAGTAATGCATGTTTAGCTGAATACCTCGAAGTGGTAACCGAGTTTAGAGATAGTTGATGATGGGATCCTCGTTATGTACACGTAGGGTCAGTATGACTAGGAAGGTTGATAACTTGTAGAAATACAAGTTATTTGTACTGCCTTAGATATTGCGACCAAAAGAGTTTAAATCTACGCCAATTGTATGGAAATTAGCTTAGAAATACAATAATTCTGAATTATCGCAATTACACCCATTAACATCGTTAAGATGGAAGAAAAGGAGAATTCTACTTTGTTTTGCAGGAAACCAAGTCACCGCTTGCGATCAAGGCTCAAGAAGAACTGACCAATGCATCTCTGTCACATTGCGCCCGTCAATCAACACTGAAAAGATGATTAACACAATGACGGCGCAATGCGACAGTCGATCTAGAGCTAACTTTCAACCGCATGCGGTAATAAAAACAACACCGCATGCAAACACTTGATCGAAAGATGCAGCTGAGCAACGCAAAAACGAAGGATTGTGACACGTGTACAACTAATAGTTATGCAGATTCGACGGTCTGATTGCATAACATAAGGAATAATATCCCTCCATCTCCGAATTTCCATAACAACAAGTGGAGACCACAAGGCCGGAGTCAAAGATCTTCATCTATAAATACTCCATAGAATTCACAGAAAAGAAGGTTACTCGATACGGGGCTAATTGCTGCTATTATATTGAGAGAAAGGTTGAGCTGAGTGTTAAACTGAAGAAATCCGAGAAGAAGAGGCAAGACCGAGAGGTGAGTCTCAGTGTTCATCTGCCAGGATCCCTACCGTAAAGCTCTTTTACTCAGATCCCTGCTACCGGTTGAGCAAGCCTGAGAGGGAAGCTCATCCATCCCTTCAATCCATCCAATCCGGCAAGCAGATCTCCATCCAAATCGGTGTCGAGACGTTGACGCTATTTGTATCTGTTCTATCTCTTTTTATCACTGTAGTTCATCTTCTTTATCTTTGCATTCACACACCATGTATCAGATGCTAAATAAATATATTGAATGTCTTGATCGCTTTCATCATCACTTTTCTATCTATTTCCGTTCCTCCGTTTATCGCTTTCTTCATGATGTGTTCTTAATCCCCTGGTAGTTAATATGAATTAAACAAGTACTTAATCTTTGTTAAAGAGATAAATCGCGTTTAGCTAAGGTATACTAGATGACATCTTCACCTGTGAGAGTAGAAGTGAAGATATCGTTCTGATCTATCGAGAGAAGGTCAGAAAAATGCGTTAACTAGAGCGAGTAGTACTTCCAGACAAGGAAGCAACCTTGCGTTCATTATGTTCGTCTCAGCTTCACCACAGACATGTGGGAATGCGACCGATCACTTAAAGTGGTACGCCAAGGGAAAAACGGAATCGTGTTTATCACTTTAATGCAATTAAGGAACTTGTGATGTTTATACTAGTTATCTTTCTCTTTCTACTTCGTACATAAGACTTGCCATCACATTACATGATCTGTGTATAATCTTCACAGCCAGCCTTGACCTCAGTATCTTGTAACATGAAGCCTGTATCTTGTACCCTCTTAGCTTAGGTTTACTGCACTTTATTTTATAATCGCATTTTTACTGCTTTCCTTTACTTTATCGCAATTTTTATATACTTGCACAAACTATACTTTTAAAGATTGAAAAAACCTGGTCTTATGTATCATAAACATAACGCAATAACCTCAAACAGTCCCTGTGTTCGACATCAGATCACACTGAGAAACTTGCGATGGAATTATACTTGGTTCTAAGATAAGGAAACTTGTGACAGCGCATAGCATACTATAAGAACATCTATTACTAACGCATATCTAGAAATAGTATTGCATGAATTAAGTCAAGTCAAGTCATTATTGCATAACATTGGACTTGAACTGTGCGTGCATGTCATCGCATAAATCCAGCGTTACAAGTTTATGGCAATATGAGCATGTAGCACATCATCTAAGCATCGCATACATTTTGCGTTCATCATCAAGTCAACAAAGGTGATGGATAGAGGATCCACATACCAAGAGATGAATTCAAGTTTCAGTAAAACTTGTTAATGAAGAATGCTATGCATTAAGTTGGCTCCATATCAGCAAGGACTATGAGAAGGGATAAACTATGTCATTCAATGATAATTGTTGATAAGTTTATAGGGTTCAAGCAATTAAGTTTCATGAGATTGCTTAGCATTTTCTTCAAGTATGTACTTGTTTGATCGCATGCCAAGGTAATATGATAGCCTTATTTCATATAAAGTATCCTATGTTGAAGCATGCGTTTTAAGGACTATCGCTAAGTTTCCACAAATGCTAAGCGTAAAGCTACGTTCTGAAAGATTTATAATATATATGATGTTAAAGCATGATATGTCTTTAGTAAGTCGGGTACTAAAAGCATGGAAGGTGTCTAGGAAGTACCTAAGGTGTTGACGATACTTTATAACTCCATGTGCACATAGAAGGTTCGAAGAAGAGGCTGAAGTATAGGTCTCTTACGCCATATTTGAGAGGCCGATGTGTGGGTCTCCTAGGCCATATTTTAGTAACCGAAGCCTAAGTATGGCGTGATGCAGATGTTGGAAGCTTGAGCGATGAATGCTCGTTCTCAACTAAGATTCAGAAAGTATCTACAAAACGTTATTATGTTTTATGCTTCAAGTGTTATGAAGCTATTCGATGAGTTACAGTTAAAGACAAAAGTAATACTCTGAAGTGACACACCTCCACTAAGGTGATAGTGGAAGTTGGGCTGGAGGTTTCCTCCCCTAACCAAGCCGAGGTTCAATAATATTACGCTCAAGAGCGAACCAGAGGAGTCTTTCTCTTGTAAATATATTTAATGTGGAAGCGAGGCCTAAGGGCCTCCTAGAGTGGATGCCTATGATGCCTATGTTACGGTTAAATTCTAGTAAGAGAAGTTTTATGTAATTACTTGCTTGGCTAATTTCTCAATTTTTAGCTACGTTTTTCAGTTCATGATCTCTTTGTTAAGCATGATTGATATATATGTCTTTTACGTTTCAAAGGTTAGTCACTCACTGGGCTTCTTACTCATTCTGTTTAAATGTCTCCTCCATAGGTAGCGGTCACTCCCCAAAAGACGAATCTATTGTTGCTCTGCAACTCAAGACCAAAATGTTACAAGTCTAAGTGAGGGTCTTGTATAAAGTAGTCTGCATGTATTATGTTTTGTAGGGACTAGTTAAGTGTGTTGGGCTTATTTCTTATGTAAAGTGTATAAGCTGTACTATTGAAGAGTAATGTAGAACTCTGTTAATGTTTTTCATTTGTCTTAAGTTGATGTTTGAATATATATATATATATATATATATGTATATCAAGGTTCTAAGTCAGGTTAAGCAGGATAGTAGGCAGTAAATACCAGCAAAAGGGCTGGTAACTGCTGTGGTCACATCTTCTTATAGGTCTAAAGGGTAATCTGGGAAGGGGTGTGACAAGTTGGTACCAGAGCATAAGATTTTGGGAATGAAGAGAGTTCATGCATAAGTCCAAGTCCTAGTGTAAGTCTGTAGCATGTGTATGATAACGGGCAGAAATGCACGTTATTACAGTGCTAAGTTATTAAACAATGAAGGTTTGCGTTGATAAATATATAAGATTGCATTAAAAAATCATTAAGTTCATAACATTGCGGTCTCATGCGTTCATAGCATAAAAACAGTTAACTATTGTATTCTTGTGCAGAATATGCGTTGACACAAAGCGTAAAATGCAATCACAAGAAAACAACGGCCGAGCGCAGCATTACCGCAAGGTTTTGTGGTGATTTATGCTTGCAAATATCTGCTCAGAAGGATTGCCACATAGAGCCGCTGCAACTTGGTGGGCACATCTGGGTGAAAAGCATAATAAATCATGATGGGACAGAAAGCTGATGACGGTCGAGTCCGAATTAAGTTGACAAGCCGCTAACGAACCACTGTAGCGAGTACACTCAGCTTTTCAGTGAAAAATATTCTGCGCAACAGATAGAGAATTAATGCCATACCATCAGTGCAATCATAAGAGAGAAGACACATTTCACCCCAAAGCTCTATAAATACCGAAGGCAACCTTGAGTAAAGGAGTTCGAACAGTTAGAGAATTTTTCCCTCGGAAAGAAACAGCCTTGTTCATAGTTTTCCTTTTCATTTAGAAGGCGGAGCGAGAGAAGGGAAGAGACGTCGGAGGATCGCTCTGGTCAGCTCGAGAGAGAACCCAGAGCCATGGATAGCAGAGACAGGGCCGACTCTCGCGAGAGTGAGACTATCTTTTGAACAGAGTAGAAAAGACAGTGTAAAAGCCTTGGGAAGCAAGAGATTGCTACCAAGCTCTTTATTCTCATCTTGCTATTCTACATCTGTTCACTCTCTTAAAAGCACGCATGAGTAGCTAACTTTATCGAATGGGTTGAGAAGAACTAAGCTAACATGACCTAGGATCTTCATCGTATGCGATTATCTTGTCTTATACTGTGCCCAACACCCCTTTAGAGCTACTCAAGAGAGAGTCTAAAGAAAGAACCTAAGACTTGAGAGAGCTAGGTTAGAATCTAGACTCGAGAGAGCAAGATTAGATCTGCATAAGCAAGAGATAGGGACTTAGAGATGTTTCCTAACATGCATCGCAAGCATCGTAGAGATAAGTTACGATATTATGTGGTCGCCTTATTTGTGTGTGTGTCATTTGTCATCGTATAAATAAGAATAGAGGCTTACGTGTAGGTCCTATAGACTCATTACATATATTGCATGCGTTCTAGTACTTGAAGCCATAGCATTTGCGTTGAGAGATGATTTGCTATTGTATGCATGTCGCATGATCGCATAATATGAACGCATCCTAGGAAGTGTTAGTTCAACCCCTTCTCAACCCGTTCCTCGCATATTCATCGCATCTTCCATATTATCAAATCTTTTCGTAACTCCACCGCATACATTTATTTTATACCGCAAACATCAACCCAAAACAACTATTTGATTTATTGGTTACTGTAATGAGATGAAATGATGAATGATTCGTGTATGGTCAAACAACTTGGGATGTTGCTGACATATGCGCTTTGTGATAATAATAATATGCGATACTACGTTCTAAATGATGTATGCGGTGATGCTTAGATGCTTTTGTAGTATGCGTTCATGTAGTGTGCGCGTGTCACAAGTTTTCTTATGCTGGAACCAAGTATAATTCCAACGCAAGTTTCTCAGAGTGATCTGAGGTCGAACACGAGGATTGTGGTGATTAATGCGATACTGATGTGGTATATGCGACTGGGAAAACAAAAGAATAATGAATTGGATTTGAAAAGTAAAATGCGGTAAGCAGTAAAACGTGATAATAAAAGTAAATACGATGATGAAATAAAAAGCGATAATAAAATAAATTGCAGTGATAAATAAAGTGCGGTAAAATAAATTGCGGTGATAAAATAAGATGCAGTAAAAATAGAATGAATAAACAATTAAATATACAAGTTGAGGACTGGCTGTGAAGATGTGCAAAAGTATCTGATGAATGTGGTGGCAAGTCTTGTGAAATAAGTCAGAAAGAGAATGGGTTGAGGGAAAGGACATCGCAAGTTCGTCAATCCTGTTGAGGACGTAACTAAGGTTCCACTTTCCCTTGGCTTACACCTTTCAGTGATCGGCCGTGTTCCCATATGTCTATGGTGAAACAGGGATGAACATGGTGAACGCAAGGTTGTTTCCATCTCTGGAAATACTTCTCGCTTTAGTTAATGCATTCTTCCAACCTTCTTTCAAGAGGTGGAATAACATTTTCACTTCTGCTCTCACAGATGAAGATGCCGTTGAGCATGCTTTAGCTAAACTCAGCCGATTTCTTCAACAAAGATTAACTTACTCGCTTAATCCTTCCCCTTTACCCTGGGGATTAGTTACACATGGTGAAGGAAATGGATGATAAATGTATGGTGAAGAACAGAGAGATGATGATGAATACGATAATGATATTAAAATCTAAAGATAAGTGTTTGTTACAGATAATGAATGAAAGAGTAGAAAGGAACACAGTTGATGAATAGAATAGAGAGTAAGAACAGATAAGGAAAGCGTGTCAATGTCTTGACACGGATCCCGATCGAAGACGATGTGCTTGCCAGTGTGTGGGAGGAATGGAGTGGAGAACTTCCTTCTCAGGCTTGTTTTCCAGGTAGAAGTGATCTTTTGCACAGAGCTTCTTCGGGAATGGGAATGAATTGCTTACTCCAGAGACTTACCTTTTGGTCTTGTCTCGTCTTTCTCCCTGGATTTTCTCTAAGTTGTCTCTTCAGACCAGCCTCCTTTCTTTGAATTTGATGTAGCTATTTATAGACCTTGGCACCTTCTGCATCAGTGGTCCCACTCTGAAAAGCTGATTTTTCCTACCATGGCTTGGTGGAAACGTCCACACTGCTCCACATTTAATTTGTCAGAATTCTACAATAGAAAAGTTGTACAATTTCAGAAGTCCTTGCGAATGCGTCGCTCTTTACATCTACGATCAACCGCTGCATGCGGTGTAATTGCTTTGATCGTTTTATCGATTGCCGCATGCGGTACAAATGCATTGATCGTTTGCATCCATGATCAATCGTCGCATGCGCTGCAATCACGTTGTTCATTTTCGTTCTCGATTGACCGCTGCATGCAATGCGAATGTGTTGTTCTTTTTGTCCTCAAGTGATTGTTACATGCGGTGACCTATTTCCTACAAAACAAAGACTTGGACATTCCATTTTGCCATCGCAATGGGGTTAGCGGGTGTGCTTACAACACTTAACAATTTTCGCGTTTCTAAGCCAATTTTTGTATGATCGAAGCAACTTTTCCTTCTTTTTGCTGCATAATCTAAATAAAACGGTATAAATAACTTGTGTTTCTACAAGTTATCACACCCCCAAATTTAGATATATGCTTGTCCTCAAGCATATCCTCGACTAAGGCAATTCAGCTCAAATCCTATCCTAACTTTGCATCGATCGGCTACTCCGAATGCTCCATCTCTACATAATTTCTCAAACCTACAAGTTCCTTCTATCCTCGGATCATTTCTTCAACATGCTCTACTTTATTCTTACCTAAGACAAACCTCTACTCAAAGTTCTCTTCTAGTTTTGAAAAAAATATTTTTCCTATTCTTGTGAAAACAATAAAGTGCATCTTTTATGCGGTGGTCTGGTGTGCGTCATCCTATAGAGAACGTTGATCATGGTTAAACCATTCGTTTTGGCTTGCTTCCATAGGTGTCATGCGAGCATCCAACTTCGGTTGTGTACCAAGCTCAACTTCAACTCTTGACCCTTTGCCAAGTTTTATTTTTACTGGTCAGTGGAGTTGTCTCTTTTATTCTTATTTTCTCTCTTTTTTTTTTTTTGTATTGCGTCGATCTTGGTAACCTTCCTTCGTTTTGGCTTGCTCCCACAGATATCATGCGAACATCCAACTACGAGCAGGTTCCTTTCACGACTTAACTCTTATAAGGTTGGGATTTTCCCTTGAGCTGTTTTTTTTTTTTTTTTTTTTTTTTTTATGATGAACGCATTTGCCTGATATGACCGCATTCGCTTGATTGCATATGCTCATACCTTCCCCACCCCCAAATTTAGAGAGTCACAAGGTCCTCATTGCATTGTTTTGGACAGACAAGACAAAACACTTAGTCAAAATTTGAAAAAAAAAGGTTTGAGCAGAGTCTTGTAATAGAGAAGGTAAAGTAGATCTATTGCGATTAATTGTCTAAGTGTTAGGTAGAAATTGCAATGTATAAAGAAATTTTTCTAAGGTTACGCATAATACTCATCATGGCAACGCAAATAAACAATGCAAAAGAAATGAAAAGAATTACCGCAATAAATTGACAAAGGATGATAAAAATAAAGAGGCCAACGCATATGGAAAGAATAATTACTCAGTTATATAAAAATTGTCTAAGTACACAAAGAATTATACTAATCGTAAACATAAAATTGTAAGCATGTACAGAAGAATACAAGGTATAACTATCTATATAAAAAAATGAATGGTCGCAAAAAGAATTCAAAATTACGAAGGATAAGGAGGTACACCACCAAATTTAGATTTGTAGTGGGGGTTCTTGGTGAGGAGGGTGTTGCGAAGGAGCTCTTTGCAATGCTTCTTGAAAATGTAGAGGCTACTACAGAAGTTGAGGCACCATGGGACCATGTAAATAGGAAGTTAAGAAATTGAAGTACTCATCGTTGCATTCAGCCATCTGTCTTTGATTCTGGCAAACGATAAAAATGTTGCGTTGAATATTGACCATTGCCTGTCGTAGCTCTACGTTGCTCTCTTGCAACTCCATTAATGTATGGTGGAAGAAGGATAGCTCTTGAGATAAGAAGCCCCACATATCTTCTAAGGCAGCAACAAGGGATGCAGTGAAGGGTTGCACCGTCGATGTTTCACCAGCATCAGTTTGGGGTTGAGCGAAAGGGCCTGCTCCCAAACCATGTGTGTCATCAACATGAAGCGATGGTTGCGGTGAAAAGTGGGGTGGAGATGGATGGCGGGTGGAAGCTGCTAGAAATGCGGGGTTGAAGTTGGGGGCAAGGAGGAGATTGGTGAATTGTTCAGGAAGAGGGGAAAGGGGTTCATTTGTTGGGCTTGGTGGACGAATGACTAAGGGTAAAGGGTCCAAGGGTAATTTTCTTTGCTTCTGCGGTGCACTTCCTTGGATGATTTCCTTCCTTTTGTCATTGTGGTGCTGCTTTTTTGGTCTTGGTGGTTGCGGCGCATTTAAATCAATGAGGGGCCGTGTCGGTGGAAGCTCGGGGCAATGTGGCGAATCATTGAGAAGCATTCTCAGGATCTTCGTGTTGATGATGTCATGCACTTCTGGCATGGGCTCTTCATCAATGCTCGTGTCCACAGATAAGCATAGGCTCGAAATTGTCCATGGGAAGAAGTACTGACCTCTCACACGGCCAACAAAACCTTGAATTTTCTTCACAAGAAGCTGGCCCACATCAATCGGAATGCGGTGCGCTATGAAATATGCGGCCATAACTCGATCCCTTGAGATGGTTTTATCATGCGATGTTGGGATGAGTCGCCTTTTCACCAAATAGACCCATAGGCGCGCTTCTGGTAGTAGTCGGTGTGAGGTGAGGGTTCTTATGCCGGTTAGGGACACCGTCCACTTAGTGCCTGGTTGCATTAATACTCTCAGCGCATCCTTCATATGCTCTTCTTCAGAATCATCGATCAGTTTGTTATTCGGTGCTTCCGGGAAATTCTTCAACTGGTAGAGTTGATTGATGTCCTCTGTGCTGAACGACACTACCCTCCCTTCGACGATCACCACATCTTCGGTGTCGTGGAGTTGGCCATGGTAGAAGGCCTTCACTACTGATGGGATTACGATGGATGGACACTGGCAGAAGGCTTCCCACCCATGTTCCACCACAATGCTGATGATAAGATCCAGTAGTCGCCCCGACGCAGGAAAGAAGCCTATTTCCATCCACAGATCATCATTTTCCTTTTTGGTTGTTGGGCATCTCTTGGTCGATGCAAGCTCACTGCTCCCCACTTTTGCTTTGCCCTTTTCTGAGCGGACACAAGGTAGGATTTTTGTCTTTGGATGCGTTCCCATGCCTTGCGTTATTCTTCTTTTTCCTTTTCCCACTCTTCCACTTCTTTTCTTTTTCGCTCTCCGACGCGTTGAATACTTGCTTTGCGGCGTCTCTCCTTTTCCTCCTTTTCTTTTTTCTCCGCTTCTTCTTCTTCTCTTATTTCTTTTTCAAAATGCTCCGAGGCGAGCTCAATGCGCCGCCCATCCTCGAGCCTTCTTCTTTCCTCTTCTTTTGCCATTGTGTTGTCACGGCGAACCTCCTCATCGTGAAACTTTTTGACCAAATCGCCTGATGCGATGATTTGGCGCACTCGTGACATCTTCTCTTCCTTCTCCTCAAATTTTCTTTTTCTTTCCTCCTTCTCCTCTCTATGCGTTGAAAAAATGTTGGGTCACTTGTGGACCCTTGTGGCGCATTCTCCTTGCGACGCCGCATTAGAGGGGAGATGTCAGGATTTTATTTGTCGTCCGATGTAACTAGTAGTTGCGCTGATGATTTAACTTGCGTTGACACCCCCTCTTCCACCCTTGCAGTGGTTGATTCTCCGTCGACATCTAAACTTTCTGCCCGTTTCCTCATTTCTTCCTCTTTCTTTAGGCGCTTCTCTTCTCGCCTGCACTGTTTTTTTTTTTTCACTTCTCATTTTGTCTTTCTTCTCATTCTCCAGCCGAGCGACTTCATCTTCTTCTACCCGTTTTTCTTCATTTTTTCTCTTCTCCTTCTTATCTTTAGACTTCTCCATCTGCTTCTTTGCCTCCACAACCTCCAAAATAGCCCTTATGGATCCTTCATTGGAGTCTGTTGGAGCAGTATCCTTAGGATCTGAAATGGTTAGGGCCATTATCCGTGAAGCCACCGCTAACTCCTACTCTAAAGGCAGGGACTGGTTCACTACTCCGGCCTCCAAAAACCCCTCATCTTTTTCTAAGTGGCTCAAAATACTCCCGAATACCTCATTGTCGTGTTTTTGTTTCAGCTTACTTTCGGTTGATGGTACTGGGAGCACCACCTCAGGTTTGGTGGCAGGGCCACTTTCCGTGCTCGGCCCCTCCGCGCTATAGAGGTTTTTCGCCTGGGTTTACCGGTGAATCTAGAGGATAGCTTTGGCTGGGCAGCGAGGCGGTGGCTGGCAGCGAGGAAGGCCGCCTCTCGCGCGGTGACGGGGGCATGGGAAGGGGACGATGGCCGGGAAGAGGAATGGGATTATTGTCCGGTCATTGATTCGGCAAAAGGGAAAAAGGTTGGGAAATTTTTTATTCTTCGGAAGAAAGTTTGGAAGGGGATGATGGTATGCTGAGAGAATTTTTGTTAGGGTTTTTCGCGAAGAGATGAAAGTGAGCTCCTCGGGCTTAAGAAGGTGCGATTTATAGGTTGGGCCTTGATGGGCCCAACGCGATCGCTGCGTGGCAGGCTTTGGTATTCCAAAAAGCCTGTCGTGCCCCTCCCATTATGACTTAGCAAGAAAGGACATCCTTTCGTCTGCTAAGTAATAATTCCCTCGGAAGCTGAAGCGATTCGACTACTCTCTCGCGAATATATTATCTTTTTTTTTTTTTTTAATTTAATAGGACAGGCACAATGTTAAGTATTTAACGCAATACATCCGTTACCGCAAATGCATATTTGCGGAGGACAGGCGCAATGTATATATTAACGCAACACAACCATCAACGCAACACATTTCTAGAGGACGGGCACAAGGTATTTCTACCAACGCGACACATCCGTCAACATAGTGCGTATTTGCGGAGGACGGGCACAATGTACATATGAGCGCACTCATCCGTCAATGCAGTGAATTTTTGGAGGACGAGTGCAAAGTGTATCTATTAATGCAAGATACACCCGTTGTCGCAATGCATACATGACGTTACTATGTATCACCAACATCGCAACGCTTATCCCAAAACCATATTGATAAGACGTTGCGGTGTTCACTTACATCATTCATTCATTAGAAAATTAAGATCAACGCATGCTAGGACAGAATTGGAAATAAAATCAACTAGGCAAGAAACTAAACTAACGCAAGCTGAGATTGAAATAGGAATAAATTCAAGTAGGTAGGAAAACTAATTTACGAAAGAAATAACAAAGCAGTAGATAAAGCAGTAAAGATAGATAATAGGGATGCTATTTGAAAAGGGTCTTCAGTGTTACTGCAAACGTATCCCCGCAAGTGATCAGTTTTGCTTGCCTAAGTCGATGGTCTCCTTGTGTCGTTCCATATTTCCCCCATAGTAGGGATTAATTCGTTGACCATTGACTTTGAATGCGCCGTTTCCATCCTCGTTTGTTAACTCCACTACGCCATGGGGGAAGATAGTCTTGATGCGAATGCTCCAGACCAGCGGACTTCAACTTTCTTGGAAACAATCGCAAACGTGCGTTAAATAAAAGTACCTATTGACCCATGAAGAATGTCCTCTTGCTTATGTGGTCGTCATGCCATTTCTTGGTTCGCTCTTTATAAAGTTTGGCATTTTCGTAGGCATTCATTTGCCACTCGACCAGCTCGTTCAACTACAACTTCCGGACTTCCCCTGCATTTGACAGATCAAAATTCAGCTTTTTAATTGCCCACATTGCCTTGTGTTCTAGCTCAAGAGGAAGATGGCAAGCTTTTCCAAAGATCAGGGCATATGGGAACATACCGATTGGAGTTTTAAAGGCAGTCCTATATGCCCATAGTGCTTCATCAAGCTTGGGTGACAATCTTTCCTGGAGGTACTGACTACCTTCTTTAAGATGGTCTTGATTTCTCTGTTGGAGATTTCTTCCTGCCCATTGGTTTGTGAGTGATACGCAGTTGCAAATCTATGGCTGACATTAAATTTGATCAATAGGTTGGTGATGATGCGGTTGATGAAATGTGTGCCTTCATCGCTAATTAATGCACATGCCATTCCATATCGCGTGAAGATATTTTTCTTAAGAAATTTCGCCACCGTGGTCGCATCGTTCTTAGCACATGCAATGGCCTCAACCCACTTCGAAACATAATCAACCACAACCAAAATATATTGATGACCCTCTGAAGGCGAAAACGGGCCCATGAAGTCGATTCCCCATACGTTAAACAGTTCAATTTCTAAGATCGAAGTCAAAGGCATTTCATTCCATCTGGACATGTTCCCTGTTCTCTGGCACTTGTCGCATTTCACAACATGGGCATGGGCGTCCTTGAATAGCATTGGCCAAAAATAGCCGCTCTGTAGAACTTTTGTGGTGGTCCGCTGCCCCTCAAAATGTCCTTCATAAAGGGACTCATGACAAAGTTCTAAAATGTGCTTGGTTTCATGCTTAGGAATACATCGACGCAGAATATGATCAAGTCCAAATCGATAACAGAATGGGTCATTCCAGAAAAAAAAACTTAACCTCGTGTCTCAACTTCTTCTTCTACTGGTATGAATAGTCTTCGAGTACTTGGCCGCAAACTATGAAGTTTACAATATCCGTATACCATGGGATGTTAACGCATACCGTCATAAGGTGCTCGTTAGGGAATCTCTCTTCAATCTCTTTCTCTTTCTTTTGAACCTTGCAATTTTCTAATCGTGATAAATGATCTGCGACTTGGTTCTTAGTGCCTTTCCGGTCTTTGATTTCTAGGTCAAATTCTTGTAGGAGTAATACCCACCTAATCAGTCTTGGTTTTGCGTCCTTTTTAGTCATAAGGTATTTGATTGCAGAATGATCAGTATACACCACTACATTTAATCCAATCAGGTACTGCCGAAATTTCTCTAGGGAAAACACCACTGCGAGCATTTCTTTTTCTGTGATTGTATAATTTTCTTGTGAATCATTCAACGTCTTACTGGCATAATAGATAGGATGAAAAACTCTGTCTCTTCACTGGCTCAAGACTACGCCCACTGCATATCCACTTGTGTCACACATCAGCATAAACAGTTACGTCTAGTCGGGCACAACCAGAATTGGTGCGGTGATGAGTACATTTCTCAGCATGTGGAACGCTTCGGTGCATGCGTCATTAATATCATATTCATGGTCAATTTCGAGGAGCGCACTTAGGGGTCTTTCGATTTGAGAAAAGATGCGGATGAATCTTCGATAGAACCCCGCATCTCCCAAAAAAACTCTTAAGTGTTTTCACATTGACTGATGCTGGTAACTTGGATATTGCATCAATTTTTGCTTGGTCCACTTCCAATCTTGCCTTTGATATCTTGTGACCTAGCACTATTCCTTCTTCTACCATAAAATGGCATTTCTCCCAGTTCAAAACCAAATTTGTTTCAATGCATCTCTTCAAAACTTTTTACAAATTTGATAAACAAGATTCATAGGTGTTGCCAAAAACTGAAAAGTCATCCATGAACACCTCGACTGACTCCTCCAGAAAATCTGAGAAAATGGCCATCATACACCTTTGGAAGGTGCCTGGTGCGTTATAGAGTCCAAATGACATGCGACGGAATGCAAATGTGCCGAATGGGCATGTGAAAGCTGTTTTGTCCTGATCTTCTAGTGCAATCGTGATCTGGTTATACCTTGAATAGCCGTTGTTGGAAGGAAAAATTAAGGATGGATAGGGTTTCACATGCAATCATACGTTAGACATGGCTTAAGCTATGCGTTTATGTCCATGTGTTTGAGGTCATGCATCGGAAGGAAAATTCGTTAATCTAGTATGCAATGACCACGCGTTCCTATCACAAGTTTTCTTACGCTTGCACTAGTATAACGCAAATGCAAGTTTCTCGGGTAATCCGAGGTCGAACACTGAACTTGTCACTCAATAATGCTGGTGAAGCCATGCGTTTGAGGTGATGAATAAAAATAAAACAAAGAAAGTTTAATGGATTTACACATTACTCCTACTTCTAACTAAACAGATTGAGCAATGGAAGACTTGCGATGAGAATAGATAGATACACAACAACCATTAATGCATAGTGATGTTTATTTTCTTAAATCGCCCGAGTAATCCCAGCTTATTACACTCGCATCACAAACCTCTCAGTGGTCAGTAGCATGACTATATCTCTATAATAGATGGTTCCGTCGAGCATAAGATTGTGCCTATCTCTAGGAACAATGCATACTTTACTTTAATGCGTTCCATCTCTTACATTCTTAGGCAGTTAGATGCGGCTATTTAACTTATAGAAAAGCAATGCAACAACTCATAGACAAGTGTTGCTACAGCCTTTCACGAAGCAAAGAGATTAACTCACTATACTCGCACAATGCACACCTCTCGGAGGGTTGCTACATGCGTCCTATCTCTAGGCTACACGATCAAGTATGCAATTACCTTTGATAAATAAACACTGAAGATAAACAATGATAAAGATAAAGATGATGAAGAAGATGGAAGTGAAGGAATCAAGAGATGCATTGATTTCAAATTGTCTTAATATCTTGAGCTAAAATGTAATACAATACAGAGGTTAGAAGAGAAATGAAAGACTTTGCGT
Organism: Benincasa hispida; assembly: GCF_027475165.1. Lineage (NCBI taxonomy): Eukaryota > Viridiplantae > Streptophyta > Magnoliopsida > Cucurbitales > Cucurbitaceae > Benincasa > Benincasa hispida. The sequence continues at coordinate 17,815,172 of NC_143482.1, forward strand.
CAAGGCTACCGGTGGTGCCATAGATGAATGGTGGAGATGTCTCTCTCGAGCTCTATCTTCGGTGAAAGCTCCGGTCAACACTCGGTATGGTTTGTAGAGGTGAAGAATTCTCACTAAAAATCTTGCTCAAGCTCTCATCTGTGATCGCAAACCTCTGCCTTGAGGCAGAAGTTCGAATGTCTTGAAATGAAGGTCCAAAGGGCTATTTATAGAGTTTAAGCGCCGACAGCTATCATGATTGCGTTATGGCTCATTGCTTCTTTTATCGCGGTATGGGAAATGTCACATCGTCTTATCTTGTTGATACTTCCAAGGTATGCATCCGAGCTTGATGCAGCTGAAGCATCAACGCGTTTTACCCATCTTGCGATCGTTCTTCTATTATGGTTGTCACTCCGGGACCGCAATTTTCAATTGATCACCGAATTCGCTTGATCATGGCAACTTTCATGCGATAGGCGCATTCGATCATCGCATGTAATCCAACTTTCAGCGCATGCGTTTGTCTTTGCGATCGCCTGGTTTCAACACATGCGTTTGTCTGCGATTGCTTATTTTAAACGCATGCGTTTGATTCCTGCGATAGCTATAAAAATAGACACTTTGGCATGAAGTAACGCAATTCGCAAATTCTAAGTATTCTTACCGCATTTTCTACTTATTAGCCTTCATGATTCTAAATAAAAGGCTTATAATAACTGGCATTTCTGCCAGTTATCAGTCGTCAAGAAAGCAAAAGAATTCATTCCCTGCAAGCCGATCCAACATTTGATCAGTAAATGGTAGTGGAAAATGGACCTTCTTCGTGGCCAAATTTAGCTTGCGATAATCCATGCATATTCTCCACTTCGTGGTTGTTCTAGTTGGAATTAATTCGTTTTTGTTGTTGGTGTCGACTGTTATGCCCCCTTTCTTTGGAACGCACTGCACTGGGCTTACCCAGCTGCTATCAGATATGGGGTAAATGACACCTACATCAAGCCACTTCACAATTTCTTTCTTGACAACCTCCCTCATGGTAGGGTTCAGACGGTGCTGCCTCTTTACGGATCCTGTTTTTTCCTCTTCAAGACAGATTTTGTGCATGCAATACGAGGGACTGATCTCTCGAATGTCCGCTAAGGTCCATCCCAAGTCTTCCGCGTATTTCTTGAGGATCTGAATAAGTGCTTCCTCTTTTTTTTTGCTCAGTGAGGCAGAGATTATGACTGGTAAAGTGTCGTTGCCTTTTAAATAAACATATTTGAGGTGCACTGGTAGCGCCTTCAACTTCAATGTGGGTGGTTCTTCAAAAGATGGCTTAGTTCGCTGTGTTGATCGTTCAGATAACTTTATTGATTCAAAATCTGGGCCAGTCTATATTGCGGCGCAATTCTCCTCCAGCATTGCATCAACCTTAAAGTCTTCTTCTTCCGATTCTTCTTGAAACTCGTGCCATTGTTCTTCCTATAGTTCTCCAATATACTGGCATTTTTTCATATCATCGGGTATTTCAACTCATTGAGAACGTTGAACTTTGCTTGCTGATTTTCGACTCTGATAGTGAGTTATCCTTTTTGTACGTCGATCAGTGCTCGCCCTGTTGCGAGAAATGGGCGACCCAATATGATCGGTACCTCAGTGTCAACTTCGTAATCCAGTATAATAAAGTCAGCTGGAAAGATGAATTTATCCACTTGCATGAGTACGTCTTCTATCTTGCCTTCTAGATGCGTTATTGGTCTGTCAGCCAACTACAACGTGACTGTGGTGGGTCTTGCGTTGCTGATGTTTAACATCTTGAAGATTGATAAGGGCATCAGGTTGATACTTGCCCCTAAGTCACAGAGCACATTTCCGACTTCTTTACCCCCAATGGAGCATGGCAATGTGAAGCTCCCTAGATCTTTCATTTTCTTAGGGATGTTGTTGTGTAAGCGCACTACACTCATACGTTAGTGCGATAGTTTCATTTTCCCCGATCTTCCCCTTATTGGCGAGTGTATCCTTGAGGAACTTCACATAGTTGGGCATTTGTTCCAGCGCTTCTACTAGGGGAATGTTGATATGTAACTATTAGAGAACATCTAGGAACCTTTTGAAATGTTTACTATCATCTTTCTTTTTCAACCTAGACAGGAAAGGCCGACCGTACTTCTTGATCGTTTGACTGTTCTTTGACGTTTCTAAAGCCCCGTGTTCTTGGGGCTGGAGTTTGCGATGACTTTGGCTCTAGGTTCCGTGAAGATTCATTCTGCGTAGTGGTAGTTGCTTCTAAACTGGTAGATCTGTTGTTTGTAATCGAGTGGTCATTATTGGTGATTGTGTCTTCTAGTCGTTCTACTGACTCTGGTACTATTGGCATGGGGACCGCCTTTCTACCGCTTCTCAATGTTACTGCTTGACATTATTCTTTGCCACTTGGTTCTGGTGCTTCCAAGCTGCTGGGCAGCGTACCAGGTGCTCTGTTTTTAAGCTCGTTCGCAAGCTGTCTGACCTGCACCTCCAAATTTCTAATGGAGGAAGCTTGCGACTGCATGATTGCCTCGTTCTTTTTGATATGTTGCTTCAGTAGTGCTTCCAAGGACGAGTTACTAGATGAGGTGTTAGAAGAGGAGGGTTGGTTGTGCTGCTGTCTACTCTGATAATTATCCTGGCTTTGATTCTGATGATGAAAAATCGGAGGATTACCTCGATTCTCGGAATGACTGTTTTGTAGATTCCTTTGGCCTCCCTAGTCGTGGTTCCCTCCCCAACTAAAGTTGCAGCGATTTCACCAACCCGGATTGTATGTGTTGCTGAATGGGTTATTGTAAATAAAGTATACTGACATGGATTTGACGGGCATACTTCCACCGAGTGCCCCTCTCCACATTGGATGTAGATTACTACTGCCACTTGTGCCAGCGCATTAGCTTGCGCTGCACTCTAAGAGAGATGTCCTTGATTAATAGCCATGGTCTGGAAGAGTGAGGTGACTGCGGCCATTTGGGCAGCCAATGTGGTCATTGTATCAGCTGGTACAATGGCACTTTTTTCTTTTCTTCACTCTAGGCCTCTTCCTCCATACCCATCATCCATCCAGTACATCTCATCCATGAACCCTCCTGCCGTGGAGGCGTTAGCAACTACTTACGTTGATCTATTCAGGCCATTATAGAAGGTTTCCATAAGAACGCAATCGGGAATCCCGATATGCAGACAATTTTTCACTGGTCTTCTAAATTGCACCCATGGGTGCTCAGAGTCTCATTTTCCATCTGCTCAAAATTTAACACGTCCCTTCGTCTTCTTGTGTTGATTGCGGGAGGGAAAAATTTCTTCATGAACCGCTCAACCAACTGGTCCCAAGAATTGATCTCATTTGGCTCCAATAAATGAGCCCACCTCTTTGCTTCATCCCGAAGTGTATACGGGAAGAGATAGAGTCTTATTCCTTTTGGAGTCATGCCAGGGATAGAGAATGTATTGCACATCTCTACAAAGATGGTCAAATGTGCATGCGGGTCCTCTCCTTGAAGACTTCCAAACTGACCCGCATTATGAATCATTTGAAGCATGACCGGCTTTATTTCAAATCTTGCATTCTGCTCCACCGTAGATCTTGCAATTCCAAGCAAGAAGTCGTATAGGTTCGGCATCGCATAGTTCCTCATGGGAATATTGCAGTCAGCAGCCAGAAAAATTGGGTCTTGTGCCGACCGATTTATTCCTTGATTCCCCTCGGGCCTATCATTGTTGTTTGCCATGTTTCTTCTTCGCCTAGTACGATTCTGATGTGCTCTTATGCGAAAGGTTCGCTCGATCTCTGGGTCGGCGTCGAATTCTGGTTCAGTCCTAGTACTCATGCACCGTCAGCCTACTCTCTGCGTAAATAGACAGTACAACAGAGATCTGTCCTAAAAAATACCACAAAACTATTCAACACTAAAAATTGCCAATCCCCGACAACGGCGCCAAAAACTTGTAATGAGATGAAATGATGAATGATTCGTGTTTGGCCAAACAACTTGTGATGTTGCTGACGTATATGCTTTATGATAATAATAATAAGCGATAATACATTCTAAATGATGTATGCGGTGATGTTTAGATGCTTTCGTAGTATGCGTTCGTGTAGTGTGCGCGTGTCACAAGTTTTCTTATGCTGGAACCAAGTATAATTCCAACGCAAGTTTCTCAGAGTGATCTGAGGTCGAACACGGGGATTGTGGTGATTCATGCGATACTGATGTGGTATATGCGACTGGGAAAACAAAAGAATAATGAATTGGATTTGAAAAGTAAAATGCGGTAAGCAGTAAAACGTGATAATAAAAGTAAATACGATGATGAAATAAAAAGCGATAATAAAATAAATTGCAGTGATAAATAAAGTGCGGTAAAATAAATTGCGGTGATAAAATAAGATGCAGTAAAAATAGAATGAATAAACAATTAAATATACAAGTTGAGGACTGGCTGTGAAGATGTGCAAAAGTATCTGATGAATGCGGTGGCAAGTCTTGTGAAATGAGTCAAAAAGAAAGTGGGTTGAGGGAAAGGACATCGCAAGTTCGTCAATCCTGTTGAGGATGCAACTAAGTTTCCACTTTCCCTTGGCTTACACCTTTCAGTGATTGTCCGCGTTCCCATATGTCTATGGTGAAACAGGGATGAACGTGGTGAATGCAAGGTTGTTTCCATCTCTGGAAATACTTCTCACTTTAGTTAACGCATTCTTCCAACCTTTTTTCGAGAGGTGGAATAACATCTTCACTTCTGCTCTCATAGGTGAAGATGCCGTTGAGCATGCTTTAGTTAAACTCAGCCGATTTCTTCAACAAAGATTAACTTACTCGCTTAATCCTTCCTCTTTACCCTGGGGATTAGTTACACATGGTGAAGGAAATGGATGATGAATGTATGGTGAAGAACAGAGAGATGATGATGAATACGATAATGATATTAAAATCTAAAGATAAGTGTTTGTTACAGATAATGAATGAAAGAGTAGAAATGAACACAGTTGATGAATAGAATAGTTGATAACTTGTAGAAATACAAATTATTTATACTGTTTTATTTAGATATTGTAGCCAAAAGAAAGGAAAGTTGAGTAAATTGTATAGAAATTGGCTAAGAAAATCGAGAGTTATAAATTGTCGTCAATACACCCATTAACACGATTGCGATGGTAGAAAAGGATATTTCAAGTCTGTTTTGCAGGAAATCAAGTCACCGCATGTGTTCATGGCTCAAGAAGAAAGAACAGTGCATCTACGTCGCATTGCGCCCATCATTCAGGAATGAATAGACGATCAACACAATGATGGCGCATGCGACAATTGATCAAGAGCTTTGCGAGCAACGCAACTTCAACTGCATGCAGTAATAAAAAACAACACCGCATGCGGGCAAACGATCGAAGATGTGAAGAGCAACGTAAATGCAGAGAATTCTGACGCGTGTACAGTTGACCGTTGTGCATTTCAGATGGGATTGATTGCATAAAAGAAGGAATATTCACTCCACCATTTTCGGAACTGCCTTAACAATAAAGTGGGGACCACAAGTCAGAGAGTCAAAGTTTAGCCTATAAATAGCTCCGGCCATTCCACTGAAAAAGGATGCTTGAATGTAGAGAAAAGTGTATATACTGATCTGAGAGAGAGACTGGTTGAGCGACTAATCAGAGTAGATCTAGGAAGAATTAAGAGACAAGGCTGAGAGGTGAGTTTTCGGGCAAAGAATCCTTCTGATCCCCACCGTCGAAGCTCTGTACGAAGGTCACCTCTACTAGACGAGCAAGCCTGAGAGCGAAGCTCTTCTATTCATCCATTCCACATGCCGGCAAGCAAAACCTCCCTTCAGATCTGTGTCAAGACGTTGATACGCTTCTGTATTTGTTTCTATCTCTTTATCATCACTTGTACCCATCTTCTTAATCTCTATCATTCACACCATGCATCAGACACTTAATCTTCATATTGAATGTTATGATCATTTCCATTATCATTTCTCTGTCTATTTCCTTTCACTTATAATTCATTTTCTCCATGACGTTTTCTTAATCCCATGGGTAATTAGCAAGAATTAAACAAGTAAATTAATTGGGTTAAGGAGATAATTAAGTTTAGTCAAGGCATGATAGACGACATCTTCACCTGTGAGAGCAGAAGTGAAGATGCCATTCCAACTATTGAGAGAGGGTTGGAAGAATGCGTTAACTAAAGCAAGAAGTACTTCTAGAGATGGAAGCAACCTTGCATTCACCACGTTCATCCTTGTTTCACCATAGAGATATGAAAATTCAGCCGATCACCGAGAGGTGTACGCCAAGGGAAAACGGAACCTTAGTTACATCTTTAATGCAATTAACAAACTTGCGATGTTTGTACTAATTATTCTTTCTCCTTCTGATTCATCCATAAAGACTTGCCATCGCATACCACGATCCTTTGTATAAACTTCACAATCAGTCTCGAACTCAGTATCATGTATATCATGTATCTTGTATCTTGCATCACATTAGCTTAGGTTTATTTTCATCATAATTTATTTTATTAACGAAACTTTAGTTTATCTGCACAATTTTACTTTACCGCAATTTACTTTCTTGTACAAACACACAATCTTTATTAATTGTAAAAACCAGTCGCATATATCACAAATGTAACACATTAACGACAATAATCCCTGTGTTCGACCTCGGATTACTCTGAGAAACTTGCATTGGAATTATACTTGGTTTCAGCACAAGGAAACTTGTGACAACGCATTACTCCATAGCATACTACAAGCATATAGTTAACAACGCATATATCTAGAAGTAGTATCGCATAAAGTGTACATGAACAACAACACAGCATCCACATTCCATTTCCATATTTACATCATCAATTTTATGGCAACATGAGCTTGTATGATTCATATTCATCATTGTCCATATGCTTTAAAGACACACGATCAATTTCACGTCACCAATATTTTTGAACGATGTTCCAATTTTTTAGGATTTTGCACCAACACATGTGCCGGGCATCCCCAAATCCTAAAGTGATGTAAACTTCCTTTACGCCCTTTCCATAGCTCATAAGATGTTTCTAAAACACTTTTAGAGGGAACGTTATTCAAAATATAGACAGCAGTCTCTAATGCATGTCCACAAAATGAATCAGGTAACTTAGCAAAGCTCATCATTAAGCGAATCATGTTCAACAAGGTTTTGTTTCTTCTTTCAGATACACCGTTCTGCTGTGGCATATTAGGTGCAGAGAGTTGTGACATGATTCTGGGTTCTGTTATATAGTCCTAAAATCTTAAGTCCATGTACTCCCCACCTCGATCTGATCGTAGTGTCTTGATTGTTTTACCTAACTGGTTCTCAACCTCAGCCTTATATTCTTTGAACTTTTCAAAAGAATCAGACTTATGATGCATTAGGTAAATATGATCATACCTTGGATAATCATCAATAAAACTGATGAAATATTCATACCACCTCGAGTTTCGACATTCATCGGTCCATAGAGGTTTGGATGTACGAGCTCTAAGGGTATTATGGCTCTGAGACCTTTTCCAGTAAAAGATCTCTTAGTCATTTTTCCCTCAAGACAAGACTCACATGGAGGTAAAGAATTGTCTTCTAATTGATTTAGGAGTCCATTCTTAACCAATCTCTCAATCCTTTTGAGATTTATGTGGCCAAGTCTTAAGTGCTATATATAGGCATTAGAAGAAACTTTTTGTCTTTTATTCTGAGTTTCGACTGTTCTAAACATCTCAGTATTTAAGACAAATTTTCCTTTAGTTGGTCTTAACTTATATAAGTTGTTTTCAAGTATAGCACAACAAATTTGAATACCTTTTCTGAAAATGAACGCTTCATTAACTTCAAAAGATAATTTATACATTTTTTCCAATATACATTTGATAGATATTAAATTCCGTCTCATTTTAGGAGCAACAAAACATCTTTTAAGTATGATATATCTATCGTTGAAAAAAAACTTCAAGTTTCCCACTGCTTCGGCCGAGATAACCTCTCCTGTTCCAACCTTGAAGGTGATCTTGCCTTCTTCAAGCTTTTTCCAGGAACTAATTTCCTGAAAAGAGAAGCAAATATGATTAGTGGCTCCTGAATCCAATATCCAGGTTGAGGTATCATACTCCACTAAACATGTTTCAGCAACTAGTAAATCATATTTACCTTGTGCTTATTTTGAGGCAGGGGCCTGAGGACATTCCTCAGTTAAGACAAATCTCAGGTCATCTATTACTAGTGTTGAATTCAGATTTTTTTTCCATGTTGAGTAGTTGTCGCCGTTAAGTTTTTCAGAAGCTAATAGTTGAACTAAAGAGCTAGTCATGCTGAAAAGAAAAACATATCCTTTTTAGTAAAAAACGTTAATCTTTTAAATCCAATCAAGTTTAGCAAAAAAAAAAAAAACTAATAATGTACCCTTCATTATTATATTTTGCAACGATATTTCAAAAGTTTAGAGTAACCTCCACCGAAGGGCAGTCGATTATTCCTCTTTTGAAACAAGACAATCTTGACTAGATGCTAACCCCAGAATAACTCTTTATTCTTATAACACTTTAGTTATCGCTACTTTGGTCAAGAATTTACTAACACTTAGTAATTCTCGTAAGTGTGACCCTCCATTTTCAAACCTCAAAGATCGGAATCATTATGCTCCCCAAGTTGGAAAGACAAGAATGAAAAAGAACCTGAGCGACCCTATCAATTTCTAGAGTTCGCGGAGTTTCGAGTCCTATAATATAGGTTTCCAATTAGTAAGGTCGCTCCAGGGCAGACATGCAGGTGCATTATAGGAATCTCACGATGTGACCTAATGGAAGAGACTGTAGGATGTGTTGACACACTTCCTTCTCCCACTTACTATGCACAACTTCCCCTATTCACCTTGGTATTGACTCATGCAAACACTCTTCGAATGGAGTCTGCTCCCAAGGCGGCCCAAAGCCAAGCATGAATCTCACGATGTGAACTCTTAGGGACGCTAGAGCTAAAAATACATTACTTCTCTCCAGCTAAAGTGTTCTAGACGGTTAGGGTATTTTATACTTAGCGATATATTTCGGCTAACTAAACATATCCTAAGTCTAGGTGATTCATCCAAGTATAACTTTTATACTGGATTTTTAACCTACGATGTCTAGGTGATAAACAATTTTTGTTACCTCACACCGCTCACCCATGCTCATAAAATCGGTTAAACCTAACTCAGACACTGGCTCAATCTCTAGGTAGTAGGTGTTCCGTGAACCGTCAACTTAAAAACCTTCAACTTTAGTCATCTGATCTGACTTTTTGCCTAGATCTTGCCGGGTGAGTTTTCTTGTAACTTCGGTTTTACAAGATATCAACCTATTTTCTATGAAAATTGGGATTGCTCGATGGTTAACCCTAAGTGAGCATGCATCTAATATTTGTTATAGATTTTAGAAGTCTAGGTTATTTTATAACAATTATAAAATAAATTATAACAATTATAACCTTAGAGCATTCATCTATAACATTCTTCCTTCAAACAAACATGCTTTAATATAACACTTATATTAAAACTAAGCATGCATAGTATATATTTTATAACACTTATAATATATAACAAATGCATGTCATACGCTTTTCCTATGGTGGAGTTTTAAAACTATATGGCATACTATATGCACACATAATCAAACAACATTATACATCACATGCATAATAGGTAAACAACACTAAAGTGGACTGATGTTGGCATTAAAAACAAACAAATAACTAATTTATTACAAAAATCAGCAACTAGCTTCCTAGAACCGGCTTCAAACACTTTGAACCATCTAGAACTGCTCAGAAACCACTCGAACTGGCCCAAAAACACCAAAAACCAAGTTGAACTGGTAAAACCGGCTCAACCATGTCAAACGGACCGGTACAGACCGGCTGGTCAATGCACGCTGGCACGGTCAACAGAGGCGTGGGGTAGGTCGGATCGAACTAAAATTGCGGGTGTGCATGCACGAGAAGGCGGGCAGTGAACCGGGTCGGCGCACGGGCGGCGAACTAGGTCGGATCGCGGAACAGGTCAGATACTTTGTCGACAACTTGCGCACGCAGGGCTTCTCCGAACCGAGTCGGGTCGCTACTTAGGTCAGGATTGGGAGCACTCTCTCTGGTCTGGAGGCTATTTCGGGTCTGTGAGCAAAATCCCTTCAATTTTGATATTGTTCTCTGTCCCGAAATCGAGTAATTACAACCTAATTTCAACTTTAATGACTCCAACAAATTTACAAACCATTTTTCACACATTAATGCTCATAAACATGTGAGCAATTACAAATTTCCACAAGAAATTTAAAGAAAAACAATGCCAAAATCATAATAAATCCACTTTAGTCCATATTTCATTCAACATTTGAATAGAAAGGAAAAAAACACCCACCAAAAGCAATTGAGAATTACACAGCGGAATAAAGATCTAATTACATGATGGAACACGAGACATACGCAGCGGAATAAGGATCTAATTGCACTATAATTGCTTTTAATTAAAAGGAAAATAGCATGCAAATGAAGTAAAAAACAATAAATTAAGAATTACATTTAAAGCCCCCGAAACACTTTTATTTGCTGAATCTTGACCCGAATTCTTCCGAACCACCATTAAATCTGACCTACTATCCTCTAGACTCAGAACCGGGTTATGGGACCTGATGCATGAAGAACCCGAGAAAGAGAAAGAGATGGAATTAGAAGATAGATTTTGGGTTGGGTTTGGTTTTTTATTTTTCAATCCAATTTTGAAAACTATTTTGGCAATAGTGGCAAAAGTTGTTCATCCATTTTGAAAGCCCAAATTTATGAAAAAAGTCATGCAACAATTGCATGAAACAAATTCATGAAAACCCAACACCTAGAATCTACTATCTAAGTGGGCTTAATGTCTCCAATATAAGCCAACACCTAGCCCGCTATTTTGTTAGTGGAATTATCCAACAAAAGTTTGGATTTTCCCACTAACTTTAATCAAAGGGTAAAATAGTCATTTTGTCAAAGTCAAACTTTGACCAAAAAGTCAACATTTTGATTTTTTATGATTTTTTTCGTGTTGACTAATTTTGACCTCCCGAGCATGAATTCGCATTCATTTTCTTGAAATTCAAATCACATTTGAATATAAGGTCGGTCAAAGATTGAATTTTCAAAAGTCAAAAGTCAACTCTTTGACTTTTAACATCTTTGACCATTTCCATTATTTTCGAGCTTCCGAATATGAACGTATTCATATTCTTGATATTTAAATCATATTTAAATATTAAAGCTGTATCTCTAAACTAAAAACCCGACCACTATATCACATATACTTGTCGGTTTCTCTCTCTTCACATAATTCGAATAATTCGAATTATTCTATCATACTGTTCTACGTTTATTCCATATGAGCTAGTAGAGAAATCTAATGGACCTATAGATCATGGACTCCAACGATCTGAGATTAACTAGCTAAACTCTTTAGACGGAGCTAATCAACATTCGTTAACTCACAGGTGATTCCACTATAGTCCCGTAGTTACACTCCCCTCACTATAAATATATTTGTGTCCATATGATATGATCATGATTAGTAAGCTAATCCTTCACAGGTTGTTCATAATCTCGGCTGGGTCATAAAAACCGTTTTACCCCCAAGACTACATCTTGTTCCTTAAGTTCCACTGATCCTCTAATGAACAATTGGTTTAAGGTCCAACCTATAAACCGAACCCCTCTCGAGCCAAGGAGAGGGTGGGGCTCCTTGTTTAAGACCTAGATTCAGTACTAAAGGGAACAACCTATCTACTATCCCTATAACGAGTAGGAGTGAATTCCATCTTGCACCCTATGTTCCCAACTATCTACCTGATCTTACCCCTGAAATAGGAGGCTTATTAGGCCAGCGATAATGAGTTGCCCTCACCTATGCAGATCTAAGGATAATTCCAAGTGAACAGAAGTTTATAGTTAGCTAAGGATTAAGATTAAGTTACCTAGGTCATCAATTAACGAAATAGTCAGTTTTATACATAAAATAGCATTTAGAACGTAAAAAGTGATTATTTCATGGTTCAGTCTTATGTAAACTATTTACATAAGATGCCCCCACTTTCATATCTCCACATGAACGATTTAGGATCACATCGTTTGTACTAACTACAAAATGGGCCGCATCCATAGTGTCCCCAGAAAAAGGTGCCTAACCTTTTCATATACTATAGACCATTTTGGCTATATATTTGAACTTGATCCACATTTATGTCACTACATAAAGTTCAAACTACATTAAATAGCCTCAGGACCTTAGTTTATTGGATTCAAGATTACAATTTCAATAACAATTTTATCGAAAAACAGAACAGAATATGTTTATTTATTTACAAACTACGAGTTTTAGAACATAAAATCCAACATTTAATGAATGTGAATTCCTATGTATGATTCCCATGTCTAACACATGTTAACATTTTCAAAAGATAGTTTAAAAATGATTTAAGATACCTTGTTTCTTAAGTTGTAAAGCATTCGTTATTGGTGATGTTAAGGCCTTAGTATGATGGAACTCTTAAATAAGAGAATCCATGAGCAGAAGCCGATCTTTCTGATTTCGTTGTGACAGAATTACCAAACATACATTCTAACAAACAGATATGCATTGTAACACTAATTACCGGCATGCTTTAACAAATAAACTACAAAAGTCCAAGTAAACGTACCAGTTGAAGACTTTTTTCAATCAAACTTAGTCCAGTGGAAGCGAACTCCTCTACGTTCCTTATCGTCCAGCAAACAGTCGCCTACCAGCACCACGGTCGTCTACACGATCAACAACGCACAAACCAATAACAATCGGGGATGACTGATAACTTGTAGAAATACAAGTTATTGATGCCACCTTATGTAGATATTGTGGCCAAAAGTTAGTAATTATGCGTCAATTGTATGAAGATTAGCCCAGTATGACAATAATTATAAATGTTTGCGCTTACACCCACTAACGCCAAAAAGATGGAAGACAAGCCAAACTTTACTCTGTTCTGCAGGAGACCAAGTCACCGCTTTCGCTCAAGGCTCATGAGAAACTAATTAACCCATCTCTACCACATTGCGTCCGTCGATCAACCATGAAGAGACGATTACTGAAGTAACGGCGCAATGCGACAATTGGTCCAGAGCTATGCTTCAACCGCATGCGGTAATGAAAAAACAACACAGCATGCAAACCTATGATCGAAAGATGCAACTGAGCAACGGGAGAGCGGGGGATTGAGACACATGTACAACTAACAGTTGTGCAAAATTGATGGTCTGATTGCATAACAGAACGAATAATAACCCTTCATCTGCGGAATTACCATAACCATCAAGTGGGGACCACAAGGCCGGAGTCAAAGATTTGCTCCTAGAAAAACCCATTGATTTCAGAAAAAAGTATGCTATTTGATACGGGGCTAAGTGCTACAAGATTTTAGAGATAAAAGGCTGAGCTGAGTGTTGAAGAGAAAAAATCCGGGAAGAGAACGAGATAAGGCTGAGAGGTGAATCTCACATCCGACCTACCATATATCTGATCGATGCTCTGTGCAGAGACCTCTGCTATTGGTGGAGCAAGCCTGAGAGGGAATCTCTTCCTGCCATCGAAACCATCCTGTCCGGCAAGAAGATCTCCATCGAATCTGTGCCAAGACATTGGCACTTATTTGTATCTGTTCTATCTCTCTTTCAGTGTATTCAATAGTTTCTTTATCTCTTCATTCACACATCATGTATCAAACGCTTAGTAGAAATATTAAATGTTTCAATAGATTCCATTTACTAGTTTCTGTCTTTTTCCGTTCACCCATTAGTCACTTTCTTCATGATGTTTTCTTAATCCCTTGATGAGCAATATGAATCACCAAGAACTTAATCTATATTAAAGTTATAAAATACGTTTAGCTAAAGCATGCTAGACGACATCCTCACCTATGAGAGCAGAAGTGAAGATGCCATTCTGATCTATCGAGAGAAGGTCAGAAGAGTGCGTTAACTAAAGCGAGTAGTTCTTCCAGACATGGAAGCAACCTTGCGTTCATTACACTAGACTCTGTTTCACCACAGACATGTGGAGAACACAACCGATCACTGAGAGGTGTATGCCAAGAAAAGAGCGGAACAATATTTGTACCTTTAAATCCAATTAAGGTCTTGCGTTGTTTGTAATACTTGTCTTTCTCTTTCTATTCTGTTCATAAGACTTGTCGCCGCATCCCATATCTTTGCACAACCTTCACAGCCAGCCTTAATCCTAGAGTCTTGTACATGAAGTCTGTATCTTGTAACATCTAGCTTTGGTTTATTGTTTTATGTTTTATCGCATCTTTACTACTTTCCTTTATTTTACTTCAATTTACTTACCTGTACAAACTCCTTTATAAAGAATTGAAAACCTGGTCGCATATACCATGAAAATACCGCAATAACCGACACCATTTTCCTTGTTCGACCTCGAATCACACCGAGAAACTTGCGGTAGAATTACAATTGGTTCCATCGTAAGGAAACTTGTGACAACGTGGAGCATACTACATGAACATTCCAAACTAATGCATAACTATAAGTAGTATCGCATCATTATGAGCACTTAATATCATACATCCCAAAAATCCCGTTGCAAGTTTATGGCACCGTTGCTGGGAATCTGGTTAACGGTTTATTGTTTGAGTGGCTTTTAGTATTTTGCAGAACAGATCTCATTATACTGGCTGTTTAACATGGAGAGCAGCGTGACGGTTTATGATTCCTGGTGCTGAATCGAATTCGAGCTGACCCTGAGATTGAGTGAACCTTCCGCGCGAGGATACGCCAGAACAGAAATCGACGAAAAAAGGCAGCTAGCATGGGAGATAATCATGACGATGCAGTGCCAATGGTAAACCCAAGGGCTGTTCGACCATCCCAGGATCCCGTATTCCTGGTAGCCGATCGCAACATCCCAATGCAAAATTATGCGGCACCCAACTTGTATGATTTTTCACCTGGAATCTCGAGGCCAACTGACGAAGAGAATGTGTGCTTTGAGATCAAACCGATCATGTTACAAATGATTCAGAATGCAGGGCAGTTTGGGGGTCTGCAAGGTGAAGACCCGCATGCCCACCTGACCAGCTTCGTTGAGATGTGCGAAATTTTCTCCCTACCTGGCGTGGCCTTGGAGAATATTAGGTTATATCTGTTCCCTTACACCTTGAGGGATGAGGCTAAGAAGTGGGCTTATTCACTGGAGCCTAATGAAATCACTTCATAGGAGCAATTGGTTGAGCGGTTTATGAAGAAGTTCTTCCCTCCGACTGTCAACGCAAGAAGATGAAAAGATGTGTTGAACTTTGAGCAAAAAGAGAATGAGACCCTGAGCACTTCCTGGGTGCGATTAAAAAGATTGGTGAAAAACTGCCCGCATATCGGGATTCCCATTGCGTCTTAATGGAAACGTTCTACAATGGCCTGAACAAAGCAATGCAGGTTGTTGTTGATGCCTCCGCGGTAGGAGGTTTTATGGACAAGACATACACGGAGGCCAAAGTCATCCTTGACTGCATCTCGCGGAATATGGATGACTGGATAGATGACAGAAACGGAGGCTGAGGTGCCGATAGAAGAAAAGGTGAAACAACCATTGTCCTTGCAGAGACAATGACTACATTGGCCGCCCAGATGGCCAAGGTAACCTCGATTCTCGAATCAATGGCCATTAATCAAAGAGCCATTGCTCCACAGCCAGCACAACCCATTGCGTCGGCTTAAGTGGCCGCAATTGGTTGCGTAAACTATGGAGGGGCTCACGGAGCTGAGGGATGCCCATTGAATCTTCAGCAAGTGTGTGCTATCCAGAACAACCCCTTCAGCAACATCTACAATCCGGGTTGGAGGAGCCATCCTAACTTTGGTTGGGGTGGCAATCCCAACCTAGGGGGGCCAATGAATCATCAAGGGGGCAGTAGAGGAAATCTTCCGTTTCACCACAATCAGGGGCAATCAAGACTGTATAACCAGCAACCATCATCATCATCATCATCTAATGCCTCTAGAGGATCGTTAGAGATGCTACTGAAACAGTACATGGACAAGAATGATGCAGTAATGCAAGCACAGTTGTCCTCTATAAGAAATCTGGAGATCCAAGTGGGCTAGCTAGCCTCTGAGCTGAGAAGTCGGACACTTGGAACACTGCCTAGCAATTCTGAAGCCCTGGCATCAACAGGGAAAGAGCAATGTCCGTGAAGACATTGAGCAGGCAAGCCTAACCGCCTGCGGAGATGTGGATTGCAATCGTCAAAGACAATGCAATTTTTGGTCCATATCTTAATACTACGTTTACTCTGCTTTATTGAATTCTATCTCTTTAATTCTTGAATCCAGTTTTAATGATGCATTTAATTAAAATTTTGACTCTTCGAATTTAATTCTTCATTTACTTCTGTGCATTTAATTTGTTCCTGCCTTTAATTTTTTTTTTTTTTTCTTTTTTGTAATCAGTGCGTATGCTTTAAATTGTGAATGATTGAGTAATAAAGAAAAATGTACCATCGCAAGTCACAGCACTTACACTGATAAAAAAAATTGTGTGTAAAATATAAATAATGTTAATAAAATAATTAACAACAAGAAAGCAAGATGACAATGGACGCATCCCAAACCAACTAGGAATGCATTGTGTTCACCTAACTCAACTGTATTGAGTTGAGGGATGTGTTTCGCACGCATATGTCCTTTGCCCGTCCTTAGCCAAATGCACTGTCGAGGTATCCTCCAGAACTGCATGGTTGAGGGGTGTGTTGCGGGGATATATACGTTGTTGCCTGTCCTCTGCAAAGATGCAGTTGCGCTATTAAACACAATGCCTTATACCTTATCATATGTACATTCAAATAAAATATTAAAGAACATGTTGTTTGGTAATTCGGGAAGAAGGCCAATCGATTCGTATCTCCAAGCAATTATGGCTTAGCAGACAAAAGGACGCTTTTTCTGAAAATTCCATAAATGCGGGAGGTGGAACGACGTGCCTGTTGAGCTGCTCAAGGTCAATCGCCGCACAAATCGCATTGGGCTCTACCACAACCCAACCTATAAATACCCCCTACTCTGTCTTTGGAAATTCTTTACTAGCAAATCAGAACCCTAAACATTTTGCTTTTAGAACTTTTCTTCTCCCAAAAGCTCGAAGTTTACCAGACCTTCCAACGCGTTTTAATGGCCGACCAACCACCAAACCGACCAACCACCAAACCGACCTGCTTCACCTTCCATCCTTAAACAAGAAGCCATGCGAGAGGTAGCATTCCTGGCTGCCAGTCGAAGGCTTGCCGCACAAGCCCGTACTGTCCTCAGACCCACCATAGGAACCCAGAGAAATCCTTTGGCCGTTAGGCCTCCTGCGTTCAAGAGGGGAGGAAGCACTGAGAGCATGCCCATACCAACATCGTTCGTCTCCACTAAAAGTGAACGGAAGAGGTGAGACGATATGGAGGTGTTTGGCAACATCCTAATCACACTAGAGTAAGGAGGTGGACTGCCCGAAGCAAGGGTTGTAAACCAGCCACTGCCCACGGAGGAGGAGACGGTGGTTGTGGCGGATGAGGCAATAAAGGATGGAGTAGTGGTGGTTGAAGAAAAAGAAAAAGGGAATGATGTTCTGGTCCCAGAGGCTCTGGAGGCCGCCATCATCATAGAGATTTTTGATGAACCTCCACAAATGAAAGAAGAGAAAATTGCGATCATTGAGAGAGACGAGAAGGAGATCGCAGTAGAAGAGGCTGGAGAAGTGGAGATAGCATTAATAGCCTCTAACATTGCGATGGATGAGGTTGCAGAGGATGTGTTGCTAGAAGAGGCCAAGAAGGAAGAGTTGAAGGCAGCAGAGGCCGAAAAGGAAGATAAGAAGAAGGCTGCTGAGGCCAAGAAGGAAGACAAGAAGAAGAAGAAGAGTAAGGGAAAGAAGGCTAGAAAGGCGGAATCGTCGCATCATCACAAGTCAAGAAAGAACAAAGAGAAAAAGGATGATGACGAAGATGAAGAGGCTAAGAAGAAAAGGAAAAAGGAGAAAGAAAAGAGAAGATTGCGCCGAAAGGAGAAGAGGTGCCTGAGAGAAGAAGAAAAAGAAAAGTAAAGGGCTGCATACCTCGAGAAGGATGGAGAGTCGACCTTCGTAAGGGAGGATAGGGGGGAAACGGCGCAATTGATGGAGCCGCCGCAACCTGAAGCAACATAATTGGTTGCGGCAAATGAAGGAGAAGAAACAGAGGGAGAATGCGCCGCAAGGCTCTAGCATCGACCCTCAACGTTTAATGTTAGCATTGGAAGAGAAGGAAAGAAGAAGAAAATATGGAGCGGGGCAAGCTCATCATCGCAGAAGGGAATCGAAGAAGAAGATTGGAATTTGAGGAGATGCGAAGCAATAACGAGCTTGCCCGACTTGAAGGGATCTGGAAGCGTGAGGAGGATCAGTGCATATTGTTGGCCTTTAAGCAGTTTGAAGAAGAGTTTGAGAGAGAAGAGAGAGAGGTGGAAGAAGAAGAAATGAGGAAGAAGGAAGAAGAGGAAAGACTACTTTTGGAAGAGAAGAGAAGGAAGCACAAAGCTAACAAGAAGCGCTTGTATAAAAGTAACAGCGCAAGGAGCGAGAAAAGAGATTAAGGTAATTAGCCCGCCTTGCGAACGCAAAACACAAAGATTTAGCAGAAAGCAGCGAGCCTGTGTCGGCTAAGAAGCGATCATCTGAAAGAAAGGAAAATGATAACATGCTGATTGAGATGGGCTTCTATCCTACGCCGACCCCACTACCTGACCTCATCACAAGCGTCATTGTGGAGCATGGGTGGGACACGTTCTGTCAATGCCCATCCATCATCGTGCCTTAGGTAGTGCGGGACTTCTATCGCGGGCGTCTTCACGGGAATAGGGATGCGATGACTTTTAAGGGCGAGACAGTACACTTCAGCACAAAGGACATCAATGAACTTTATCAGATGAGGGACAACCCTGAGGGAACAAGATCATTAATGATCCTATAGAAGAACTGATGAGAGACACGCTGAGGGTATTAGCGCAACCAGGCACAAGATGGACAGTCTTCTCTAAAGGCATCCGCACTCTGGAGTCTATGTCTTTGCTACTGGAGGGAAGGCTCTGGGTTTATCTGGTCAAGAAGTGGTTGATCCCAACAACGCATGACAGAACTGTATCAAGGGATCGAGTGATGGCCGTATATTGTATTGCTCGCGATGTTCCTATTGACGTGGGAAGGTTGATCGTAGGGCAGATCAGAGCATTGGTGGGGCATATATGGGGACAGTACTTCTTCCCGTGGATCATCTCAAGTTTATGCCTGAGTGCGGGTGTAGGCATTAATGAGGAGCCCATGCCAGAAGTTCACGGCCTTATCAACATCAAAATTCTGAGGATGCTTCTCAAAGATTCCCCACATTGCCCGGAGCTGCCAACAAAGAGACCTACAATTGATTTGAATGCGCCGCAGGAGCCAAGACCAAAAAGAAGACGAAGAGAAGATAAGGGAAAAGAGAGGGTTCATGAGTCACCAGCGCATGATCCAGAGCCCATAAACCCTCTTCCCTTGGTCATCAGATCTCTAAGCCCTCCTAGCCCGTCAGCGCAAAGTTCCTCCCCTCTTCATGAACCTCTTACCAACCTTCCTCTTGTCCCCAACTCTCCTATTCAACCAGCAACCCCACCTTCACCAACAACTTAATCACCACATCCCACCGACCTATAGCTGCAAGTTGATGACCCACACGATTTGGGTGAAGGCACATCTGCCCAACCCCAAAACGGCGCTGGCGAGACATCGCAGGCACAACCATCCTCCACCTCCTTGGCTGCTAAGTTAGTTGAAATGAGAACCTTCTTCGCCCAACAGCAAGAACTTGTCTCTCAGCAGCATCACTTCTTCAACCATCCATTTGAGGTAGCAATGGAGCGCATTGATGAGATTCAACGCAGTGCTACAACTTTAAGGGAAACACTCATCAATGTCCAGCGCAGTATGCACAGGATCTTCAAACACTAAAGACAGATAGCGGAGTGCAATCAAGAATACTTCAACTTTCTTACCGCTTATCTACATGGTCCGATGGTGCCTCCGCATCTAAGGAAGCATTTAATGTTTGACGATGTCTCTGTTGCACCGCCTCAATATCCTCCACCAGATCCCCCTGCTTCTCAACCTTAGTTTTTATTCTTTCTTCCATTTTAAGTTTTTATGCGGCCATTCTTTAATTGTATTCAATTTGATTATTATTTTGTAACTTAACCGAATTCTTTAACTTTTGTACAGGCATTCAAAAACTTTCTGTAATGCGTTCATTTGTAATATATTCGCATACTTTGTTAATATTCAATACAATCAGAAGTATATATTCACTCCACTCTTTGCCTGTGCCTCTTTCTTTATCTTCCTTTGATAATTTTTGCTATGTTCTTAATCCTTTATTTTTATGATCATCATTGCGTTTCTATGATGTATCATATGTTTACACTTAGAAACATTTTCCATACTTAGTACATTCTGACTAACACTTAGTTAATTCTTAGTTTAGCAGTACTTTACCTTTTATCTTTCAAAGTTCTGCTCAAACCTTCTTTTTGAAATTTTCTTCTAAGTGTTTGCTAGTCTATCCAAACAACGCAATGAGGACCTTGCTCATCTTTAAATTTGGGGGTGGGGAAGGTTTGAGCAGATGAAATCAGAAATATGCAGTATTTAAGAAAATGCGTCCATTTCCATTTATAAAAAATAAAAAAATAAAAAAAATTATGCAAAACTCCAATGTCAGCGCAAGGGAAAATTTCAAAACTGTTCCCAACCTGATAAGAGTTTAGTTATGAAAGGAGCCTGCTTGTAGTTGGATGTTCGTATGACACCTGTAGGAGAAAGCCAAAATGAAGGTGGGTTTCCAAGAATAACGTAGTATAAACCAAAAGGAGAAAAAAAGAATGCAAGGGACAACTCCTCTGATTTTCATGAGTTAAAATTAGAACTGGCACACAACCATAGTTGGATGTTCGCATGACACCCGTGGGGACAAGCCAAAACGAAAAGTGTAACCATGACCAACTATCTCTAAGTTAATAAATGATGCACATTTTGCTCACCGCATATAGATATATCAAGTTGTTTTGATAAAGAAGAGATAAGCATTCTATTTTGAAAACTAGAAAAGTGTTTTTGAGCAGAATTTTGTTACATAGAAGGATAAGGTAGGGCTTGCTAAGAATTAGCAAGGATAGAAGGAAAAGTGCGATGTCAGGTAATATGCCTAAGTGTGACATTCGGAGCAACCAATCATTGCAGAAATATAGGATAGGAATGGAGCATGATTGCCTTGGTAGAAGATATGCTTGAGGACAAGCATATATCTAAATTTGGGGGATTGATAACTTGTAGAAATACAAGTTATTGATGTCACCTTATGTAGATATTGTGGCCAAAAGTTAGTAATTATGCGTCAATTGTATGAAGATTAGCCCAGTATGACAATAATTATAAATGCTTGCGCTTACACCCACTAACGCCAAAAAGATGGAAGACAAGCCAAACTTTACTCTGTTTTGCAAGAGACCAAGTCACCGCTTGCGCTCAAGGCTCATGAGAAACTAATTAACGCATCTCTACCACATTGCGCCCGTCGATCAACCATGAAGAGACGATTACCGAAGTAACGGCGCATGCGACAGTCGGTCCAGAGCTATGCTTCAACCGCATGCAGTAATAAAAACAAACACCGCATGTGAACCTATGATCGAAAGATGCAACTGAGCAACGCGAGAGCAGGGGATTGACACACGTGTACAACTAATGGTTGTGTAGAATTGATGGTCTGATTGCGTAACAGAAGGAATAATATCCCTCCATCTTCGGAATTACCATAACCATCAAGTGGGGACCACAAGGCCGGAGTCAAAGATTTGCTCCTATAAAAACCCATTGATTTCAGAGAAAAGTATGCTATTTGATACGGGGTTAAGTGCTGCAAGATTTTAGAGAGAAAAGGCTGAGTTGAGTGCTGAAGAGAAGAAATCCAGGAAGAGAATGAGATAAGGTCGAGAGGTGAATCTCAGATCCGACCTACCATATATCCGATCGAAGCTCTGTGCAGAGACCCCTGCTACCGGTGGAGCAAGCCTGAGAAGGAAGCTCTTCCTACCATCGAAACCATCCTATCTGGCAAGTAGATCTCCATCGAATCTGTGCCAAGACATTGGCACTTGTTTGTATCTGTTCTATCTCTCTTTCAGTGTATTCCATTGTTTCTTTATATCTTCATTCACACATCATGTATCAAATGCTTAGTAGAAATATTAAATTTTTTAATAGATTCCTTTTACCACTTTTTGTCTGTTTCCGTTCACTCATTAGTCACTTTCTTCATGATGTTTTCTTAATCCCCTGATGAGCAATATGAATCACCAAGAAATTAATCTGTATTAAAGTTATAAAATACGTTTAGCTAAAGCATGTTAGACGGCATCCTCACTTGTGAGAGCAGAAGTGAAGATGCCATTCTGATCTATCGAGAGAAGGTCAAAAGAGTGCGTTAACTAAAGCGAGTAGTACTTCCAGACATGGAAGCAACCTTGCGTTCATTACGCTAGACTCTGTTTCACCACAGACATGTGGGGAACACGGCCGATCATTGAGAGGTGTACGCCAAGAGAAGAGCGAAACACTATTTGTACTTTCAAATCCAATTAAGGTCTTGCGTCATTTGTAATACTTGTCTTTCTCTTTCTATTCTGTTCATAAGACTTGTTGCCGCATCCCACATCTTTGCATAACCTTCATAGCCAGCCTTAATCCTAGAATCTTGTACATGAAGTCTTTATCTTGTAACATCTAGCTTAGATTTATTGTATTTTTATGTTTTATCGCATCTTTACTGCTTTCCTTTATTTTACTTCAATTTACTTACCTGTAATAACTTCTTTATAAAGAATTGAAAACCTGGTCGCATATACCATGAACATACCACAATAACCGACACCATTTCCCCGTGTTCGACCTTGGATCACACCGAGAAACTTGTGGTGGAATAACACTTGGTTCCATCGTAAGGAAACTTGTGACAACGCGGAGCATACTACATGAACATTCCAAACTAACGCATAACTATAAGTAGTATCGCATCATTATGAGCACTTAATATCATACATCAAAACCCCGACACCACCACTCGAAGCCCTCGATATTCTCAGAGTGAGAATCCAAAGGGTGGACTTTGATGGAATTGGTAGAGGGAAGGAGGAAAATTTGATCGTGTAGTACGAACAAGCAAGTGGGAGATAGTAGAAGACTATCGTATAGTCAGGTGCTTGTCATTTAGAAAAAGGTACACGATCATGTAGGTTTAGTTAAGAGATCGTCTATCAAATGGTTAGCGATCGTTTAGGTCTGCTCGGCGCGCTAAGCGATCGTGTAGTAAACGTAAGCGATCCTTTAGATATCGCGAGCGACCGTTTAATGCATGGGTGTGCGATCGTTTAGGAAGACAGATACTATCGTATAGACTCTTAACACTACGCAATCGGGTAGATTCACACCGTGAGAAATTTTTCGGATTCGGATCCTTACAAAATGAAAACAATTTTCATTTTATTCTTCAGTTACAAGAACTGAATTCGATCTTCTCACTTTCGCAAGATTCCAGAGAAATGCTCGGCCAATTATCTCATAACCACCTAATTAATTAATTAATTAATATAATCATATTATATTCTTAATCTATAGTTTAATATCATATATTAACTATAACGTTTTCTCCTCTACTTGATATAAATCATATTTATATCCAATTTCCTCCAATATAATGTATCTCATACATTTAGTTAATCATATCGTATATAATTAACTAGTTCAATTATATCATATATAATCAAACTCCCTCTTGTCAATTTGAACATTTCAATCTGACCCAAAAACTGATTCTCAACTTTATTTAAGCTACCACGGGGACCTTATGGACATATGGCTCAAAGCTCCAATGGTACGTGAATAGCTAACTAAACTCTTTAGCCATAAGATCCACTATTCATTAACTGCCAGGCATTCAACTAAAGACCAACAGCTGAACTCTACTTACCACAGATATATTTCTGTGTCCATCGGATATAACCAATCATGAGTACGATGACCCTTCAACTATGCTCGTAAGTACAGCTGGGCCAATTTACCATTTTGGCCCTATAGTTACATCTCACTCTTTAAGTACCACTGATCCATCTAATGAACAATGCAACATAGTCCAACTATGTGTGAACACCTCTCGGGCCACGAGAAGGTGTGTGGCACCACATCGTTCAAGCCCTGGAATCAGCCCTTAAGGGAGCTATCTATCTACTTACCTCTGCTTTAGAGAATGAGTGAATTCCATCTTGTGTAGCTGAGTTCCCAGCTCCCAAATCAAACGAATCCCCAAAGTGGTAGGTTTGAGTCGGCGAACTAGTCACTCTCACCCATGCAAATCAAAGGACTGCCCTCAATGGTAGGAGTTCCCAACTCACTCAGGATTGAGGTCATGTTACCTATGGTTATCCTAGTGAAGTGAAGTCTCTGTCATGAACGGTGTTATATAACGAGGCGTTAACACTTCGTGGTCAGGTTTTATACAAACTCTTTGTATAGGATGCCCCCGCTCGTATGTCCCCTACACGAATGATCAGAATCAAACCATCTGTAACAAATCACAACACTTGTGACCATTCCACAAAGCGGGCCACATCCGTAGCATTACCAGGATAAGGTTTCCCTCCTATATTCATAACTACAAACCATTTTGGTTATCCCTTAAGACACGATCCACTTGTATGTCACCACTATATGCTTAAATTACATAAAGATAACAAGGGATTTTAGGTTTATTGGTATGTGGAAAAGAAAATAAAACATTGAACTGAGCAAAATCAAGAAGTGAAGTAAAATATCATATATTATACATCACAAGCGGTTCGTACAAACTGTTTACAAACTACAGGTCACGAGACTTTAGGGCATCAACCCCAATATAGTAACGTTGACTTATTATATTAGGGGATAGTGTTGGTATTTTTAAGGGCATATGAGAAGGATACTTAAGGAAGAGAAGGTATCTTAAGGGCATTTCAATATTATGTATGAAAGTTATACATGAGCTAAGCTTAGTGTCATGTTTCTAGCACAACATATTAATGAATGTGTTGCTTAAATGTTTGGTTAACTCGATATTGAAGGACATGGAAAAGGTATCTGAGTAGCTCGATGCTAAAGGACATAGAGAAGGTATCTAAGCAGCCCAATACTGAAGGACTTCAAGAAGGTATTGGGGCATGATAACTTGACTAACTCAATACTGAAATACTCTGAGAAGGTATCTGGGTTATAGTATCTAAAGTATGACGATAGTTGTTACGAAGTGCACGTAGGTAGTACAACAACGAGAGGTTAAAGGAAGGATCTCTCTTGGCTATGGCTTGATGTTGGGATCTAGAACAAAAGATGTTCACTCCCAACTAGGAATTTATCACATTTGGCAAAGGTTCAAACTCTTTGATATGCCTTAAGAGATTCTGAATTCTAGAAGTCAGCTGGAAAGGTAAGGGTTAGGATTGAAGTAGAAGCTCAAGGGGTTAGAAACACCTTTTCCTACAAGAGGAAATTTAGAGTTTGACTTGTAAGTTGATAGAGAAACCATGAGAAGCTTGAACAACAGAAGCCAACAGTGGAGTAAACTTACTCCCAAAGCCAGAATGGACGTAAGAACACGTCGCAAAAGACTTTTCATTAGGTTTTTATGGGAGACCATGAAGCTAGTTACTCTCGAAGCAAGAATGAAGCTAGTAGAGGAAAGAAACTGTCGAACATAGAGTATGTTCAGCAAACATCAGATAATGTTAACCTCATCATGAAAACCTGAAGGTTACTGGGGTTAACAAAAGGAGTTGTGAGAGTAAACAAGGAGAAATCTTGTTGGAAGAGATAAAGTACTAGAAATCAAAATGATACTCTTAGTAAAGTGCTAAGGAGAAATCGTGGCACTAAATGAGTGCTAACACAGTTAGTATCAAAGTGGCGCAGAGGAAGCGTGGTATTTGGGAAGAATATAAGACTTACAAAGGAGTAACCCTTAACCGAAGTAGGTTCAGGGGAATTTCGAGGACGAAATTCTTTTAAGGGTGGTAGGTTGTAAAACCCGCACTTCACTTTCCCATTTTTTCATGATGTCCATTGTTCAAGTAAGCAAAATGTTGGGTTAAATGTTTAAGTTAGATTGGATTTGTGCATTTAAGGTAAAGGAAAAGTTTGAAGGGGGAAAATGTTTAATTATGGGAACTTAACTCTCGGTTACTTACTGATCTAGCCTTATAAAGAGAATTTATGGCTAAGTGTTGGTCGTGCTGAAGAGTGTTTGAGCATCAAGTGTGCGTTAGGCGAGCATCGAGTAAATGTTGTCGAGCGTCGAGATAAGTAATCGAGAAAGGTTGAGCATCGAGTAAAGGCTGCCAAGTGTCGAGTATAAGTGAGTGAGGAAGGAGGCGAGCGTCGAGGGTAAGCAAGGAAGGATCGCGTGTCAAGTTCGAACGTCGAGTGAGGATCATGCGTCAAGTGAGCTCCTAGCGCCGAGTTTCCCCATCGAGTAGTGAGTCCTCCCATCGAGTATTTAACAGAGAGCCTTGAAATTTTTCGTCAAGTAAGGGCCTCTCTCCAACAAGTTTTCTGAGCGAGGATCGAGTTGCTCAAAACGCTCAAATTTAAATGCTCAGTTTTAAACTTCTCTTTTTGTTACCTAGACAGATGGTTTAATCTCGGCACTTGATCTCCACTAGTGGGCGAGGTGGCTTAAGGAGATTTCATGTAAAGGGCTGGACAGTAGAATAAAAAGAAAGATAAATTCAAGGGCTCGTTTTGGACGATTTGCTCGAGCAAACTAGACAAAATTGGTACCATTGGAAAGCTCTACGAGTCTATTTTTTGAAATCGAGCCTTTAAAAGGAAGATATCACCAGAACAAGAGCCGAAGAAGGAAGAAAGTGTCAAAGGTTCGTTTTTTGGTGTTTCTGGGCACTCGATGAAGAAACGTAAATCTAGACCGAACCACATAGAATTTCAAGGTGAAAATTGAAGATAACATTGTTATCACCCTTATGATTAAGTTTTTAGAAGGAACTTTTGCGAGATAAGGCCTGGGGTTTGAGTTACATATTTTAGAAGCTAAACTTAGAAAGTGTTGAACAAGCAGGCAGCTTCGCGGTCTAGGGCCACTAGGGAAGAATTAAAGCTCCAGATCAAACCACAGAGAGTTTTAGCTAAAATTTTGAGGTAACATTGTTACATGCATGCATGTTTGATGAACTTACCTGGAAAGGTGAATTATATAGATTTCATGCTATGCGACCATGCAACACACATACAATAGTAAACCATCTCTCGATACGAATGCTATGGCTTCTAAGGTTAGAACGCATACGATATATGCGATGAGTCTATAGGACCTACATATAAGCCTCTATTCTTATTTATGCGATGATAAAATGACACACACAAATAAGGCGACCTAATATCATAACCTATCTCTAGGGTGCATGCGATGCGTGTTGGCAAACAGAGCTTATCTCTAAGTCTCTATCTCTTGTTTATGAAGATCTAATCTTGCTCTCTCGAATCTAGATTCTAACCTAGCTCTCTCAAGTCTTAGGTTATTTCTTTAGACTCTCTCTCGAGTAGTTCTAAAGGGATGTTGGGCACAGCATAAAATAAGATAATCGCAGGCAATGAAGATCCTAGGTCATGTTAGCTTAGTTCTTCTCAACCCATTCGACAAGTTTAGCAACTCATGCATGCTAAGCGAGTGAACAGATGTAGAATAAGAACTTCCATTGCATAAATATAAAGTTGAAGTACAAAATAACAATGCAAGAAGAGAATAAAGAGCCTGGTAGCAATCTCTTGCTTCCCAGACTTTTACACTGTCTTTTCTACTCTTGTTCAAAAGATAATCTCGCTCTCGCTAGAGTCGACCCACTCTCTGCTTTCTATGCCTCTGGGTTCCCTCTTGAGTTGCCCTAAGCGATCTTCTGGCGACTCTACTCTTCTCTCGCTCCGCCTTAAAAATAAAAGAAAACTATGAACACGGCTAAAACTATGAACTGCTGAACTGGTTGAACTGAACCCCTTTTCTGAAGGATGCCTTCGGTATTTATAGAGCTTCGGGGTGAAAGACGGCTTCTCTCTTATGATTGCACAGATGGGATGGCTTTAATTCTTTGACGGATGCGCCGAATATTTGTCACCGAAAAGTTGATTGTACTTGTTATCGTTAGCGGCTTGTCAACTTAGTTCAGATTCAACTGTCATCAGCTTTCTATCCCATCTGATACATTATGCTTTTCACCCAGATGCGACCACCAAATTGCGCATGCCCTATGTGGCAATCGTTCTTGGGCAGATGTTTGAGAACACAAATCACCACAAAGCCTTGCGGTATTGTTGCGCTCAACCATTGATTTCTTGTGATCACGGTTTTCGCCCTGCGTTAACGCATATTCTGCATAAAAATACCAAAGTTAACTATTCTAATGCGATGAACGCATGCGACCACAATATTATGAACTTAATGCTTTTTGGACGCAATCTAACATATTTTATCAATGCAAACTTTCATTGTTTAATAACTTTGTACTGTAATAACGTGCATTTCTGCCCGTTATCACACCCCCAAATTTAAACAATGCTTGTCCTCAAGCATAAGCTAAAGATTTCCTTTAGAAAGTCGACCGCAAATCTCTTTTCCTAGATTTCTCAAGGATACTTCATTCAAATCCTATACACCAAAATTTCTTCAATTCTTATTCAAGTCTCCTCTTAAAATATTTCTAAGACCTAGGGACCGCAAGCTTAACCTTTGGTGCATTCTTTTATTGAATGGAAATATGGATGATATGCGTTGATGGAATTACGTTGTGCACTCAAGTTTCCTCAGCGGAATCCAAGTGTAAATTCCTCTGAGTTTCTTGGTAAGTTCAGGGTCGATCACAGGGACTTGTGAAAATAGTCTGCGTTGATAATTTTCTTATGAAAACTTTGAGGTAACCGGTAAATGAATAAGGTGGTTGGTTTGTTGTTGCGTTAATGAAAATAATAATAAATGTGGCAAAGTTCCAAAAGAGTTGGCAACGGGAGATACGATCAATATGCAGTGAACGGGTTGAGAAGGGTTTCGGCTAACACTCCCTAGGTTGTGTTCATGCCTTGCGATCATGCAACATGCATACAATAGTAAACCATCTCTCGGCGGGAATGCCACTGCTTCTAAGGCTAGAACCCATGCGATAAATATGCGATAAGTCTATAGGGTTTACACATAAACCTCTATTTCTATTTATGCGATGACAACATGACATTCACATAAATATGCGACTGCATAATATCATTCCTATTCCTAGGATGCAAGCGATGCATGTTGACAAACAGAGCTTATCTCTAAGTCCCTATTTCTTGTTTATGCATGCCTAATCTTGCTCTTTCAAGTCAGATTCTAACCTAGCTTTCTCGAGACATTAGGTTCTTTCTTTAGATTCTCTCTCGAGCAACTCCAAAGGGATGTTTCGCACAACATAAAATAAGACAATCGCAAGCAATGAACTTCCTAGATCATGTTAGCTTAGTTCTTCTCAACCCATTCAACTAGTTTAGCTACTCATACGTATTAAGAGAGTAAGCAGATGTAGAAATATAACTTCCATTGAATAGATAAAAGATGAAGTAGAGAATAACAATGCAAGTACAGTAAAGAGCCTGGAGCAATTTCTGGCCACCAGGAGTTATACTATTCTACTCGTGCTATAATGATATTCTCGCTTTTGCAAGAGTCAACCCGTTCTCTGCTCTTACGCCCCAAGGTTCTCTCTCGAGCTGCCTTGGACAATCTATGGCATCACCACTATTCTTTAGCTCCACCGTGTAATGAAAAAGAAAACTATGAACAGGGTGTGAACTTGTAAGGTGATGAAGTAATCGACTGCTTAACCCCTTCTCCGAAGAATGCACTTGGTATTTATAGGGCATCGAATGTGAATGGCGGCTTCTTTCTTCTGGCTGTACAGATGGGACTACTTTAATTCCTGACTAATGCATCAGATAATTGTCACCGATAAATCTGGATGTACTTTGTGACCGTTATTGGCTGTCAACTTAATTTGGATCCGACTGCTATCAGCTTTCTGTCCCATCGATCTTAATTGTCCTTTCGTCCGGATGCGCCCACCATGTTGCAGTGATTCTTCTTGGGTGAATATTTGCGAGCGCGATCAACGCAAAGTGTTGTAGTGAAGTTGTGCTCGATCGATGAATTCCTATGATCGCAATCTCTACAATGCGTTAACGCATATTCTGCACAAAATATACAAAAATCAATAGTTCCAATGTGCTGACGCATACGACCGCAATATTATAGATTTTATGCTTAATGAACACAATTTATCAGTTTTTATCAATGAAATCCAACATTGTTTAATAACTTAGCACTATGATAACGTGCATTTCTACCCATTAGCAACCTTCAAAAGGACCTTACTAGATTCCAGGAACTCGCATCATTTATTTCGAAAAACACTTTTTCACTGGGGTGCTAAATGATTTTTATCCTTGCATATTTTTGACATTGTTATTTTTTTTCTGAACTTGTGCTGATCCAAGTGCTTCACCTTCGTTTTGGCTTGCCCCCATGTGTGTCATGCAGACATCCAACTACGAGTAAGGTGCTCTTTCTCAAACTAAACTCATACCTTCTTAGCAGCGGAGTTGCGGCCATTTATTTATGCGTTGATCCTGGCAACTTACTTTCGTTTTGGCTTACCCCCACGTGTGTCATGCGGACATCCAAGTACGGGTAAGTACCTTTCACAACTTAACTCTTATCAACATGGGTTTCCCATTGCGTTGATAGTAGAGTTGTTATTCTCAAAATTTTCCTCCTTTTTTTTCCAGAATAAGCAAGGTTAAAAATAAATACCTCACCCCCAAATTTAAAATGCAACAATGTCCTCATTGCCAAAAGATTGAAAGAAAGCTATCTTAAAATACCTCACCCCCACGTGTGTCATGCGATGTTCTTAAGAAGTTTTGTAAAGGGTTAGTTTGAAAGAAAGCTAGTAGACCACTAACTTCTAAAAATATTTCATGAGGTGACTATCTTAAAATTAAGTTGACTCTAGTCTATACGAAAAAATAGAACCATGTGTTTCATCATTGAAATCATAATTTGCAAAGAGAAATCATGCGAAGACTTACTAAATTTATCAATATTAAATGGTTGTGGTAATCAAAGAGGATACGATGATAAAATTTTCAAAGCTAAAAATGCTATGTGATAGTGTAGAATTTGGAATAAAGTGAAGGAAAGATACAAATTTACGTTGTCGCCCGCATTGTTTGTTGACGCATCCTGCTTTGCGGCGATCTATCTTCTTTGGATTGCGGTGAAGGAATAAGATAAGTTGCTTCTTCGAGTAACGCCTCCGCAATCGTTCGCCTCGATCGTTGCAAGAAAAACAGTGAGAGGGTCAAATAATATTAAACAAAACAAACTCTTTTACTACAATCCCACCCCCCTCCCCTCTTTTTTTTGGAATAAGATAAAGAACTGAAAAGATATAGTGAAATGAAAATTCTGAGGAGTAGAGAAAGGTTAAAGATTTCATGATTCCAACAGGTACTTCACAAAACTTACGTCCCTGATGAATTCTAATCGTCTGATAGCGCAGGGACCACCTACTATTTTCTTATTTAGAGTTTCCCAATTCCACAGAGTCGATTTGGCGATGCCAGCCTTCTTCGTGATAAACTTTTACTCGCTGCCCATTAACTTTGAATATGTTGGTTCCGTCGTCATTCGATAATTCGACCGCACCATGCGGAAATACTTCTCTAACTATGAATGGTCCGGACCATCGTGACTTTAATTTCGTAGGGAAAAGTCATAGTCGTGAGTTGAATAGTATGACCTTCTGCCCGACTAGGAGGTTCTTTCCACATATGTGTTTTCATGCCAACGCTTTGCGTGCTCCTTGTAAATATTTACATTCTCATATGCATTGATCCTCCATTCCTTCAGCTCGACCAATTGAAGTTTTCTCGCTTCTTCTGCTTTCTTCAAATCAAAGTTTAGCTTCTTCACTGCCCACAGTGGCTTGTATTCTAGATCCAGAGGTAAATGACATGCCTTACCAAATACCAACGCTATGAGACATACCTATGGGTGCTTTAAATGCAGTCCGGTATGCCCACAACGCATCGTCGAGCTTCATTGCCCAACCCTTTCGTGAAGGCCTTACCACCTTCTCAAGTATTAGCTTGATCTCCCGGTTGGACACCTCGGCTTGACCATTCATCTGCGGATTGTATGCGGTGGCCACTTTATGGAGGATATTATATTTGCGCAGCAGTTCCTTGACAGTATGATTGACAAAGTGAGACCCTTCATCACTTATTATGGCACGTGGAGTGCCAAAACGAGTGAAAATGTTTTTGTTCAGGAATTGAGAGACTACCGCCGGATCGCTTGCGGTGCATGCCACTGCTTCTACCCACTTGGATACGTAGTCGATGGCTAGCAAAATATAATTTTTACCATTCGATGGGGGAAATGGTCTAATGAAGTCGATACCCCATATGTCGAACAACCAAGTTCCAAGATGGTGTTCATAAGCATTGAATGTTTGCATAAAATGTTACCTGTGCGTTGGCACCGATCACACTTCATCACGTAGTCGGCTCCATCCTTAAACAATGTTAATGAGTCATGATATTGCGATAATATGCGTTGTTGAGCAGCATTTGGTAGCATAGTTGCAGAATCTGGTCTGCCCCCTTCTTATACAGATTCGGCTCATCCCAAAAATATGATCTGCATTCATACTTAAGCCTCCTCTTCTGGTGGTCGGTATAATCACCTGAAAATTGCTCGCAAACTAGATAGTTGACTATGTCAGCATACCATGGTAATTCTTCAATATGGAATAGCTACTTCTCTGGGAACACCGTACTCACTTCTGACTGATTGCAGTCAACCTCTGGGTTATCCAATCTGGACAAGTGATCCGCAACTTTGTTCTCCGTCCCCTTTCGATCAATTATTTCTATGTCAAATTCCTGGAGGAGGAGAGCCCATCTGATCAACCTCGGCTTCGCATCCTTCTTTGTCATTAAATACTTTATTGCCAAATGATCAGTGTGGATGAGTACTTTCGTTCCTAGCAAATATGCTCTAAATTTTTCCAACGCAAAAATTACCGTAAGAAGCTCTTTTTCTATGGTGGTGTAGTTAGTCTGAGCAGGATTCAACGTCTTACTTATGTATGCGATGGGATGTAAGATTGTTTTTCTCTTCTGTGCCAGAGCTGCTCCCACCACATACCCACTTGCATCGCACATTAATTCAAAAGGGAGTGTCCAATCAGGTGTGATTAAGACGGGCGCGGTTGTCAGTGCATCCTTCAAAATCCTGAATGCATTAAGGCAATTGTCGTCAAAATCAAATTTTCTATCAGCCTCTATCAACGCACTCAGCGGTCGTGCTATTTTCGAAAAGTCTTTGACAAAACGTTTGTAAAATCTGGCATGCCCCAAGAAACATCTTACAGCCTTCACACTTGTTGGAGGTGGGAGTTTTTCAATT